>NC_090444.1:617861513-618177347 GCF_031143425.1 Pleurodeles waltl | reverse complement strand
AAAAGAGGCCAAGTATTTTACAGGGCCTGTTCCATTGAAGACATAAAGAGAGATTAAGGAACATACCTAGGAAGAGTAACAATAGGGTAACAGAAGTTCTCTGCCAGTTTTGCTTGTAAGATTTAGGGCCTGATTTAAACTTTGATGGAGAGGTTACTTCATTGCAAAGGTGACAGAGTGCCCTCTTTGCCAAAGGAAAATTCCAGCTGCCTTATTTAGAGTCAGCCAAACCTCAGTTTGTAGAGAGTGGAGGCTGCTCTATGTCAGCCGTCTACATACTCCTCCGATGGCCCGATATGTGAATACAAAAACCTTTAAATGTCCCCCACGCCATGAGGGAAAACTCCCATGGTGAAAGGGAGGGGGTCACTGTTTTTTATATTTTCCAAAATGTAACCTCACTTTGTCCTTTTGTTTTTGAAGAAAAAAACATGTTGAAAGTTTGACTTACTGCTTTGTACTGTTTACAGCGCTGTCTGTCAAAATTTCAATGCATTTACAGGAAATGCAATGATGGCAGTTAGTAGAAATAAAAGAGTTGTCCTATGGGCCAGAAGACATCTCTAAATTTGGCAGGCGGAGCACCCTCACCATGGCAGGAATAAAGTACTTGGCTATGTCGACAGTACATGATCTGTCAGCCAGAAACCAAATCATGCCCTTAAGTTTGTCTAGTTATTTCTTCAGGGTGCACTTAATTAGGCTCAAATCATTTACAATTTATTCTGGATGTTAACTCTATGTTTTTAAGTTTTCTTATAAAAATATATGTTATTATGAAATACCTGATCACAATAAAATATACACTGCTGACATCTATGAATGCATCCTCAGCATGGTTCTTTACGTATTATATTTGGGCCAATATGTGTTTCATAACTCTTTCCATTATCTAACGTAAACTGTGTTACTCCCGATATCACTGGAACTCTCAGCTGCCTTCAACACTGCTGATCATCCCATATACACCCTGATGTCTCAATCTGGATTCATAGAAAATGATCTTCACTGGTTGTCCTCCTATATTCAACTGATACCAGTTTATTAACATGAATACCTCCAGTTGATGCTGCTGGCTTTAAAGATGGTGCTAGCTGGCAAGGTGTTGGGGGGGGAGTGCTATTCAATGTTATGGTATGTTATATTGCCAGATTTTGTAAAGCGCATGTCCACCAAAAGGTCTGTTGGCTCCCAGGATTCCAAAACAATATTTTGATTAAATGCTTTGACTAGTAAATCGTTTGCCAGGCTAAGAAGCCAGGTCTTCAGGAGTTTCCTAAATTTAGAATGACAGGGCAAACCTAATGTCAGAAGGAAGGTTATTCCGGATAACTGGGGCAAGTGTCGAAAAACTGGAACCACCAAGTGTTTTCCTATTGAATGAAGGGATGGAGAGAAGGTTCAAATGGGAAGATCTTAAATTGCAACCAGGTATATATTTATGAATGTGAGACGAGATGAAGGCTGGGCAGCAGCTCTGCAATTATTTGAAAGCAGTGCAGCAGGCCTTGAAAACTGAGGCCTGCTCAATTGGTAACCAGTGCAATTCCAGCAACAGGGGTGTGATGTGACACTTCCAAGGTTGTTGATACAGAAACTTGGCAGCTTGATTCTGTATTAGTTGGAGTCTGCCAACTAGACCCTTGGGAAGGCCCAAGTAGAGGGAATTAGCATAGTCGACTCTGGAGATGACCAGTGCAATCATGACCTGTGTAAGGGGCTAAAAGTAGAGAAGTCTGCCAATATTTTTTAATTTTGCGAAGTTGGAAGAAGCAGGCTGAGACTGTAGCCCCTACTTGAGGTTTCATTGACAACTTTGAGTCAATCACAATTCCAAGGCTTTTGACTGACTTCTTGGGCTGAGGAGGAGAGCCCATTGAAGAGGGCCAGGATGCAGCATTCCACAGGTTGCATTGCTTACCAATGATGATTTCGGTCTTATCAGAGTTCAATTTAAGTTGATTATTGCTCATCCAATCTCAGATGATTAACTTCTTATCCCGAAAGGGTGAATTTGATTCCAATGAATTTTCAGTGGTAAAAATCAATTGCTTGTCATCTGCATAATTGTACAATTTGACTTGCTTCTTATTCCTGGGGAAGCACTAGGGGGCAAATGCTTGAGTTAAGAAGGTAGGTAGAAAGGGAGGACCCCTGAGGTATTCCGCAAGTTAACTTAACTTTCGGGGATCGAAAAGAGAAATGCCTAACTGACTGCAAACTATCTTTCAGGAATTACATAACCCACTCCTGAGCAGTGCCTTGAAACTCTGCAGCCCTGACACGGTCAACCAAGACCTTATGGCTGACTGTGTCAAAGGCTGCTGGGATATTAAGAAGTACCAGGGCCTGGGTAGTTCCTTTGTCAGCAGCCCCCCATAGGTCACCCACACCGAGAGGATGACCGACTCCATGGAATGAGCTGGCCAGAAACCAGCTTGATAGGAATCAAGAAAATGTGTTTCTTCTATAAAAGAACAGATACAGCCTGCTACATGTGCCTCAAGTACTTCAGCCAGGTAAGGGAGGAGTGATATAGGGCAATCATTTTTTAATCCAGAAGGATCGTCCTCGGATTTCTTTAACAAAGGTACTACTTCAGCTTCTTTAAAGGCACTGGAAACCATACCACAGTCCAGAGACTGAGTTAGGAGAGCTAGAGTTAGTTCAGTGAAGCGGGAAAAAAACATTTGTAGAACCTGTGAAGGGCAAGGATCATCTGTTGATCTTGATCTCACTTTTATTCATGACTCCATAAGGGAGGCCTCGCTAATGGTAGACATTATCACAGGATTACAGTCTTCCTCTATCGCGCCTCAGTCAGAGAGCCTAGATGGAATACTGGCTTTGATGGTCGAGAACTTGTCAATAAAAAATATATTGAAGGCCTGACAGAGGCTCAGAGTGTGTGTAATATTAGCAGTTCCTCTGTACGGGATAAATAATTTGTTCACAATTCTGAAAATTCCTTTGACTTGTTGGTAGAATTTATGACCCTGCCTAAGAAAAAATCATATTTGGCATGAATGATAGGTCTCTTATAGTGTTTTAGTTGTAACAAATATGCCTCTTTATCATTCCAGGAATATTTCTCCCACCACTTTCGTTTGACTTGCTGCAGTTTTAATTTGTCTGCTTTTAGATCACCAGAGAAACATTTTGACACATTATGGTACTGAGGTGGTTTCGTTTAATGAGCGGAACAAAAGGTGTCACCAACTTGTGTCAATCTCTCCCTCAAATTTGTCAACACTGGGATTTGTGTCCAGCAATGAAGTTTCCAGGGCACTACGAAAGCCCTCCATGTTGTCCCAAGCCCAGTTTCTAGAAAGGCAGTTGGCACCAAGGCTGGATTTGGGAAGGGTCACATCTGAGAGTATACATTTAATTAGAAAATGGTCTGATGCCCAATAATTAAAATCCCCTAACATTTTTTAAAAAATTGCAAGGCCAATAACTAAAGTAGAAATATGATACCCAATAGTTTGTAGAAAACAAGGCATGGGATCCAGAGGTCTATAAACCAAGGAGCAGGCCAAGGCGTGAGCTGGGGAGTCCAGTCGTAATGCATGACTGTCTGTCACTGGGATAGCAAAAGACTCAAGAGAGGAGAACTTTAAATATTGCTTAGTAATGGCTGCTACTCCGCCATCAGTTGTGCCAGAACACCAATTGGATTGAAGGATATGATAAGCTTCTGGTAGAGCACTGAGGATATCAGGAGATGATTCAGCAGGTGGCCAAGTTTCTGTTAAAAACAGAATGTCAAGGCTCTCTGAGTTAATCATGGTGGGAGTGATGTGGCCATATTTCTTCCGACCCATAATGTTATGTTATGTTATGGTTATTTTGGCTTGTAGAGCTCTACTTATCACCAGCAGGGTATTCAGGTCCTGGATCAGATAAAATGGTGGTTAGTTGAAGACCCAGGTCTTCAGCCCCTTGAGGAATTCAAGAAGTGAGAAGAAGGCCCAGATATATGGATGGAGGTCATTAAATGTTTTGGGTGTGATGTAAGAGAAGGTTATACAACTCATTGTGCTTTGCAGGTATGGATGTGCGTGCAAAGGGAGAGTGAGACTGAGCATAGGAGTTTGGTGATTTGATGGAAGTGAAGGCAGTAGTTGAGGTATGCTGGTCCTATGTTGTGCAGTGCCTTGTATGCATGCGTGAGGAGTTTAAATTTGCAGCATTTGTGTGTCAGCAGCCAGTGGAGGTCTCTGAGGTGTGGCATGATGTGGATGTGACATGGGGGGTCCAGGACAGTCTAGTGGGGGTGTTTGGTGAAGGAGGTGGTTGGAGAGTCCGGCATAGAGTGCGTCACTGTAGTGACTAGGGCTTGAGTGACAGTATGCCTGGAACTCATGGGGATTCATTTGAAGATTTTTTTGAGGATGTGTAGAATGTGGAAGCAGGAGAAGATGACTACATTCACCCGTGAGGCTATGTTGAGCTTATTTTCTAAGAAGATATCCAGGTTTCTTGCCTGATTAGCAGGTATAGGGGTTGAACCAAGCTCTGATGGTCTCTAGGTGGAATCCTAGGGGGATTTCTTATTCCTGAAAATCAGAACTCTTGTCTTGTACAAGTTAAGTTCAGGCAGTTGCTTTCCATCCATTCAGCTATTCAGACCATGCATTTGGTAAAGTTGGATGTGGACATAGAGGACTTGTCAAACTTTGAAAGGATGAGCTAGGTGTCATCGGCATAGGAAATGATGGAGATGGTATGAGATCTGATGACATCGGTGAGTGATGTCATGTAAATGTTCAACAGAGTCGCGGTGAGATACGATCCTTGATGGACTCATTTACTAATGTCCTTGGGCTCTGATGTGCAGGGTGGGAGTCTGACTCTCTGTGTTCTCCATATGAGAAAGAACCATATCAATTCAAGGGCTGGACCTTGGATGCCTGTTGTGTGTAGTCTTTTGATGAAGTGTGAACCAGTGTCGAATGCAGTGGAGAGGTCCAGCAGTATGAAGACAGCTGTTTCTCTTCTATCCAGTAAGTTGCAGATCTCATATGTGGTGGTGTTGAGAGCTGTCTCTGTACTATGGTTGCTTCAAAAGCCAGATTGGGTGTGGTCAAGAAGACTTTGCAGTTCTAGGTGGTTGGTGCGTTGATGGTTGATTACCTTCTCTATAACTTTTGCTGGGTACCCCTGTAGGGAGATGGGGCAGAAGTTGCTCACCTCATTGGGGTCTGCTAAAAGTTTCTTGAGGAGGTCCAGGACTGCAGCATTTTCCCATTCCCTTGGGAAGGTTACAGAAATGATGGAGGAGCTGATGATGTGAGTGATGAATTTGCTGAACACAGGTCCTCCTGTGTTGTAGATATGAAATGGACAGGGGAATGTGCGGGTCACAGAGCAGGTGATTTCCATGATTGAAGTAGTGTCTTCTTTGGTGAGTGTTCTCAAGTTGGTTAGGTGTATGTTTGTGTATGGGAAGTGGGCAGGTTGCTGATGATATCCTTGGTGTAAGTGAGCACGTTGCTAATGATGTCCTTGGGATTCAGCCATTTTTTAAAGTTAAAGGAGATATTTTCAATTTTACTGTGGAAGACGTTGGAGAGGTTTTAACAGAGTTCCTGAGTGGTGGTGATGGAGTTGGCTAAGGCTTCTGGAGTACAGAACTCCTTGATGATAGCAAAGATCTCTTTGCCCTTATTGGAGCTAGCTTCAATCCAGTTAAAAAGGGATCTTCTTTTGGTGTCTCTCAGAAGGTGGTGGTAGTGCCTGAGTGCAACCTTATAGGTTGATTTAGCATTGACATCATGGTTGGCTTTCCATTTCCTTTACAGCTGTTTGCAGTATATTTTGAGGTATGCTGTTGCATGTAGGATACCCTTATAGAGGCAATCTGTATTATCTACAAAGCCATGAACAGCATAACTTCTTTCTATCTTGCTGACAAGTTAATCGTCTCCGTAGCAGGGACACCTTTAGAATGAAGAGCTGAAAAGAAAATTAAGGCAACATACCTCTCCATCTATGTACCCAAGATCTGGAACTGCATGTTTGTATCTATAAGGACTGTCCCTAACCCTGCTTCAATGTAAGAAAGAGCTAAAGACACACCTGTTTAAGGAACACTACATCATGAAGCAGTAACAGGCCACTTTTGCTCTTAAAAATTCAACAACCCCTCCAACCACATATTGACTGTACTTTGCAATGGACCCTGTGCAGCGCTTACCTACCTTTTAGGTAGGTTCATTCCATATAAATACTACATACATACATGGAAGGCAGGGTGCAAGTGAGAACATAGACTTGATGGGGATTCTACCTTCATATCTGCTTTCTCATAGACATCCTTGAAAATGACTGTAAAAGGCACCAATTTCCTGGCTTATTAATCTTGTAGAGGGAGGGAATAAGTGAGTTAGTGGGTGAGCAACAAATCTGCTGAGCACTGCAGCCATAGCTATTTCTGTCCACAGTTGCAATACCTATTTAGATCAGTCTGTGCTAAGTGGATTCGGTGGCAAGTTTTTGGTATGCTTGGATGTCGTGCATAGTGAGGATGCTCCCAGCTTATGAGTAAATGTAGATTCAAGAGCCATGTGTTTCGTGAGCGCGTTTTACCTGTGAGTAATAAGAAAAGTAATCTGATAAGAATTGTGGAAATGCAATGCTCTGTAATGAACTGCTCTCCCCATGTTCTGGCAATGTACCCCATGCTTAAATTTCAATAGTGCCTATTTCACCCCAATCATGCTATGAATCGCTACTTCTAGAACAGAATCTCGAGATGCAATCAGTGGTTTTGAAATGGATGTATTTTAAATGCTTCCCAGCACAGCCTCCTATGAACTCCCCTCAATTAAACTGAATCGTATTCTAAAGAAAACATCCTCTCTAAGCAAGAGACACAATGGCATTCCAGACTATTGGGGTTGCATTAGGAAATACATAAACACAGCATATCTTCTCTTTTTACAAAGGCAAAACAATCAATACGGAGATAAACATTTAGTTATCGAAGAAGAAAATGTGTCATAACACTATTAGCACTTTCTATAGATAAAGTAAAGACGGAAAAGGTACAGGAAAAAGTAGATAAGATTTATTTTGCTTATTTAATTATGTACATGATCAACTTAACATGAACAGCTTAGATTGTTATCTAGATATAAAAACATTCTTATTTCATTTTTTTCTGAATCCTTTTATCATGTTGACGTCTCAATAGCCCACCTATCTATCTCCTTATGTCACCCGTTATTACCATCATGTAGGTATGTCTGTAGTCTACAGAGATAATCAGTGACAATAATCCATTCAGAAGAAATATCAGAGTAGGGAAACCGTACATAGACGACGTTTTTATTATCTAGCAAGGGACTAGGAGGGAAGCTTAGGAATTTGCTGACTGGATCAACTGCATGTATGGATTTCTAAACATTACTTTTACTATCAATGAGAGAAAGCCGAACTTATTGGATCTGAGAATATACCAAGGAAGGGGTATTAACAATGAAAGTGTTCTACAAACCAACTGACAGGAACTCCCTGTTATGATTTGAGTGTTTCCACCTGAGAAGTCTGTCTGACATTATTCCAGTAGGACACTATCTGCGATTATGACAGAACAGCACAGAAAATGGTGACTACAAGAAACATGCCAAAAACTTGGCAGACAAACTTAAGGCAATAGAATACCACATAAAGAGTATTTCCAAGGTGGAGAAGAGGGCACAATATATGGACCAGGGCACACTCCTTCAAGATAAAATAAAAGAACCTTACAAAAAACTGATCTGTGTTACCACATGTTACCCTATGTTCAACAGAGTTAAGAGGTGAGCACAAAACACTGGTGAATACTTAGTGCAGGACCCTTGCACGTATAACAACCAATGTTCACATTTAGGAGGGAAAAATGTATAAGGAAGCTGGTGGTACATAAAGAACTATGAATTAGGGTGAAGCCCTACAACGGAGGCTATTATGGAACATTCAGGTGGTTATAGGACATTTTGAATGTGCACAATGCAATATATGCCTCCGTAGTGAAAAAGAACAATAGTGATTGAGCTACTCCTAGCAACACCTTAGATAATCGGTCATCATTCAATCTGCAACACCTGCATTGTGATTTACATTATAATCCGCAAATGCAGAAAACAGAACCTTGGTATGACCACAAGAAAAGTCAAAATACACATAAACGAACATTGTAGTACATTTATATGTAGGAAAACTGTGACACAAATGATGCGACACCTTGTGGATGAAGGGCATAATGAGAGTGATTTTAAATTATTCGTACCTGAGAAGCTGAAACAGACACAGAATGACATGACAAGGACTCTACTATTGTTTGAACAAAGATGGGTCTACAGGCTTCACATGGACACTGAGGGCCCTAATGATGCAATACCATGGTCAACAATAGATTGACTTATAACAACATCAAAAGTCATGATGATAATCATTGTCAGATAATTTCTGACCCACACAGCAACAGTATCCTGCTCATATCGTCATACAATTCACAAGAATATTTGAAACTGCTGTCTCCTCCTGATATAATTTGTTCTTTTTTTGAAGTATGTTGTGAAAATATGGGGTCATATGGTCCTATAAAGTTTTATGGACTAGTAAATATGTTAGGTATGAATGGTATGTTTGATAATAGTGAATCTAATATATTTTAGTGGGTAAGGGTGTGGGGGGGTTCTCTGTTGATGTGCTATATTGGTAATATATTTTTGTCACATTATTTTTGTACTGATGATATATACCGTGATTAGTGATGAATCTTAAGCAAAAAAAAGAATTAGATAAATAAAATATTTTTCATATATCCATAATTGATATGTTGCTTGCATTTAGAGTGTCTCTTTATTTAGAGCTTAGATTTGGAGATGGGTTGTCATCCTTTCTTTACTTGTTTTTCCCTGTCCTGTCCAATATTATTTTGCAATTTCAGGGAACCCTTTGCTTTTGTCATCTCGTTGGTTGGTCCTTAACTCGGGGCAACATACACTCAAGGAGGACTCTTATTAGATTTTCTCTTTAAAAATCCTTTTTAAAATGAGCTTAGCTTTTTTAAAATCAGTACACAAGATTATTCCTGTTAGGTGTTTTTGGCACACAACAGATGCGGACAATATTGACCCTTTTGTAAAGTATGGTATAGAGGGAGCTACATTCGTCAGAAATCCTATGGACTATTAAATGTTTCTGTCCACGGTTTGATTGTTTTAACAAGAAGATGATGTAGGCCCCATCATGACTATGTCTGAGCTGATTCAGACTATATTCCCCAAAGGCAGTGGGGATTGCACTGAGTGATGACACAGCCCGCTCCGGAACACAGTAGCAGCAGCCGCATTCAAGATAAAAACAAAGGCGACACTGGGTGCATGAACCAGCAAGGAAGAGCATTGACACCCATTTTAGGTTCATAGTAGGAGCCTGGGCCTTGATTGAGTAGGCAGTGCATTTTGGGGAGGGTAAGTTATAATTAGCTCAGATAACTATAAGTGCAAAATTTCTAGGTTTTGTGTGTAAAATCTGAACCTAACTGTAACCTCTGTTTTATTCAGTGAGTTTCTAAGATTTTTTATTTCTATTTCCTAACTATAATGTCCCTGTACGTTTTGTCTTTTTACATATATATAGTTATAGATTGATAGATAGATAGATAGATAGATAGATAGATAGATAGATAGATAGATAGATATCATAAACTATGTCCAAGTAAGTACCACAATCCTAGTCAGGGCAAGTAAGATGTACGCTAACAGTTTAATTGTGCTCACCCTTTGGTAACTTGGCACAGAGCAGTCAGGCTAAACTAAAGAGGCAATGGGTAAAGTATTTGTACATACACACAGAAACACAGTGAAAAAAAAAAAAAATCCACACCAGTTAAGAAAAATAGCCAATGATTATCTAAGTCAAACAAGACCAAAACAACAAAAATCCAACATACACAAGTCATGTTATGAATTTTCAAAGATTAAATGAAAATGCAGTACTTAGAAGACAATAGGTCCAACTATCTGGTCACGCTGGACCGGGGAAAATTGAAAAGTGCAGTCCTCCAATGGTGGAGCACGGGCTGGATATAGAAGTCATGCAGATCTGCTTACAGTACCTTTGTTGCGCCGATGCTCAGTAATGATGAGTTGATCCAGAGGAAGGGATTCTTTGCACTTGCAGGCAATGTGTAATTTCCTGATCGGGCAACGTCACTGATGTGTTGATGTCAAGAAGCTATAAGTACTGGCCCCGATGCATCAGTGATGTGTTGGCCAAGCAGGAGCTGCGTTGTCAGTCAGGTTAGTTGCATCACGCAGTCAGCGAGCGGTGTCCGCGGGAAAGGTGCAGGCATGGGCAAAACAGCATTCCTGCAACTGAATTCTTTGGCTACAAGTGGTACGCCAGTGTTGTTGCATCAGTATTTGTGTTGCAGCACCAAACTTACCTCCAAGGACCAAGGACTGGATTTGGCACACTAGGCAGAGCAGGACTCACAGCAGAGGAGCCCAGGTGCTGGTAGCAAGATGCAGGTGAAGACTTTGATAATCCTGAGACTTCAGAAAAAAGAGGCAAGCAAAGTCAGACCCTTGGAAAAATTTTAGATTGCGGGATGTAGCAAATTTGATCCAGTCCTCCACCTCCAAGGCAAGAAGTAGCAGGCAGCAGGCCAACCAAGCAGGGCAAACAGCAAAGTGACAGTCCCTCCTGACAGCACAGCGTTACTTATTCCTGGTAAGCATTCCTTCTTCCTGGTAGAATGTCCTCATTCCATAAGTTTTCTGTGTAATGGTATCAGCGGCCCAGTACTTATACCCAAAATGGCCTTTGATGTAGGGATAGCTTCAAATGAATTCTCTGAAGTGTACGAGGTTTCCTTTTAACCCAGTCCTGGCTCCAGACTACCAGTAAGGGATAATCAGCCCTTTGTGTGAGGGCAGGGCACAGACTATTCAGGTGTAAGTTTGAACTGTCTCTCTCTTCCTCTCCCTGCCAAGGTTGACTATCAGTATTCAGATGACTGCAAATGTTTCTCCTGTCATAGCCAGCCCTTCCTGTTTGTAGTTGTCTGGAGAGAAGGCACAAATGTAGCTGTAACCTAGGCGTGTATTCAGAGATTGACTAAGGCACTGAATTATTAAAGTAAGAACATGCTGACTTTCTAAAACTGGTGTTTTCAGACCTGCAATTTAAAAAACACCTTTACCAAAAGATGTTTTTTGAAACTGTGAGCCCACAGACACCAAACTACATATTTCTATATTTTCCCATTTGGAAATTACAATGTTTTAAGGCAACCTCAATGCTAGCTTAGGAGAGATAGCCATTGCAATAGTGAAAAACTAATTTAAAAGTTTTTCACCATCTGGACATGTTAAACTTAAAACTACATGCCCAACATTTTCAATATGTGCACCCGGCCTACCATAAGGGTGGCTTACATGTAATAAAAAGAAAAGTTTGGGTCTGGCAAGTGGGTACACTTGCCAGGTCGAAATGGCAGTTTAAACTGCACACACAGGCTCTGTGATGGCAAGCATGAGACATGTTTGAAAGGCTACTGTAGTGGGTGGCACAACCAGTGATGCAGGCCCATTAGCATCAATTGACATACAGGCTTTGGGAATACATAGGGCACTTTATGAGGGCCTTACTGGTAAATCAAATGGGCTAATCATGGAGAAGCCAATGTTACCATGTTTTAGACATAGAGCACATACACTTTCGCACTGGCCAACATTGAAAAAGTGCACCGAGTCCTAAAGCAAGCAAAAACGAAGTTAACAACTTTTATTTGGTATGAAAAAAATTCATCCATTACAATAAATAATCTCCAATACATTTGTTAAAATTAGCAATAAAACCATAAATAATAAGAACACCCATCAGGAATAAAAACATATATAACCACATGCATAAAAACAATAAAATAGAAAGATTCATTCTAAAAACTCTACATTGTTACGCCAAGTAATAGCTCCCTTCAGGAATGATCCCAGCCCCTTCCACACCAATACATCTGAGGCCATCTGCAGCCACATAAAAGCAGGACGATATTGCACAAAACCCTTGGGCCTTAGGAGAGGTAATAAAAAACGAGTTCTGAATGGTGCATAAAAAACACAAAACAAAGTAAAATGGGGCAAGGTCTGTTGGGACACCCCATCACAGGGGCAGGGTCTAATACATTTGTCCCCATACTGATCTAACGGGAAACACAGGTTACTTCTGATGATCCCCAAACGGAAACGGGTTATGAGAGACCTTTCCCTCACATCCTTTATCTCTAAGAGATAGCGCTCAGGGCCTACCCACATCTTTAACATAATGAAATCCCTAATCTATTTTTTCCCTAAGGCCTCTCCCTCCCTCCTATTCTTCTGGATTCTTAAAAAATTCTCCTTAACCCATTTCTTATCACACCTGGTCAGGCCTTCAGGATGATCAACCAAATCAGGCCGCCCCAAATCACGAGCCATCTTCCTTATGTGCATCAACCAGGGAATATTCTTTACATTGTCACAAGCCAGACAATCCTTTAAGATATCCCTATTCAGAGTGGCATGTTCGTTAGTCCAAATTGAGATCCATAGCAGAAGGAGAGCCAACTTAATAGTGTCCTGGACAGACTCAAGCTCCAACTCCAAATGAAGGCTAAAACCAGGGATATTTTGTCCAACTCCCAATAGCCTTCTACAGAACCGATTTTCTTCCACCGTAAGGGCTCGGGAGTCCCCATACCCCCAAAGTGCAGCACCATACAGCAGGACGGGGAGGAATTTCCGCCTATAAATTTCAAGCAAAGGCTTGATGGGTTTACTACCTACCCTAACAGCAAAATCAAAAGTTGTGCCAACTGCTGCATGAAAAAGCGCACCCCTTCTGGCAATACAAGGTTTCCAAGATCCTTTCTCATCAAAAATAATCCCTAGTTATGGAAACTCATGGACCCTACTAATAATTTGATCCTCCACCCTTAACTCCCCCACCCTACTCAGGGGTTTTCCACACACCATAAAATGAGATTTCTTAAAATTTACCTCTAAACCCAAAGCTGACATAAAGGAGGCATAAGCTCTAACTATTTCCCGGAGACAATTCATAGTACGGGCCATGAGGACTGCGTCATCCGCGTACGTTAGCACAGGGATATCAGTACCATTCACCTTTGGAACATCCCTCCAATGTTTCATCAGAAAATCAGACAATCCATTTGTATATAGAAGGAACAAAGTAGGAGCCAGAACACACCCCTGGCGCACACCCCTTGAAAACTTAAAGGCCTCTGAGCATTCCCCATTCGACCCCACCCTCACAGTGTAGATATCGGAGCAACTCTACAATATTAGGATCCAGCCCTAACTGATTTAATCTCTCCCATAATATAGACCGGTTCACCTTATCAAAGGCACAGCTAAGATCGATAAAAGCAAGATAGAGCGTACCTTTCCTAGCCTGCGTGTATTTGCCGATCAGCATCAGTAGGTTGAGACATTGGTCTCGCGTGCCAAGGCCTTCCCTGAAACCATACTGGTCCCAGC
The DNA here is from genome assembly GCF_031143425.1 of Pleurodeles waltl. Lineage (NCBI taxonomy): Eukaryota > Metazoa > Chordata > Amphibia > Caudata > Salamandridae > Pleurodeles > Pleurodeles waltl. The sequence continues at coordinate 618,163,809 of NC_090444.1, read as the reverse complement.
TTAAGATATCATTCCCTATCATCCAGGACTCCATACGCCTTAAAATAAACCGTCCCAGAATCTTCACTGAAGAATCCAGTAGAGAAATAGGGCGGTAGGACTTAGGATCATTTCGGTCGCCCTTTTTAAACACTGGGACAATACATGCCAGTCTCCAAGAGGCAGGGGTACCCACAGTAACTGCTGCATTAAGGACATTTAAGAGAACAGGTGCCCATAACTGGGGGTTTGCTTTATACAAATCCATAGGGATCGAATCCGGGCCCGGAGCTTTATTGCTCGCACTACTCTGTATCGCATCCATAACCTCCTGGAGCGAGAACCTAATTGCTAGGTTAGGAGCCATCTCATACTCGTTCTCCCGGTTATTTCTTAGGGGAGAACCCTCAAAAATACTACAAAAGTGAATTACCCATGCTTCCGGAGCGATGTTACAGCCAAGGCCCTCAGATGTATCTGTTCCAAAAGAACCTCTATTTACCACTTTCCAAAACAGGCCAGGATCCTTCAGAGCTATGGCACGTTCTAATTCTTCCCAGGCTTTATCTTTATGTTTTTATCTTGCTATCCCTCAGGGCCCTCTTATATTTCATTCTAGCTTCTTTTACGAGGACCCAATCTCTAGGATGTTTCTTAGTGGCCATCTTCAGGTTTGCCCTTGCAACATAGCAGGTCTTATCGTACCAACCACAATTACGTTTACTAGGTTGGCTGCTTACTGAAAAAAGGCAGTCTCTCACTGCTGCATTTACTCTTGTTATTGCATTCCTAACAGTTTTAGGAATAAGAGCCTCTGTCAAGAGTGTGTCCATAAATAAATGTAAATTTTCCCCCACCACCCTTTCTACAACTTTTAGGGAATCCACTTGCTTCCACCCAAGCCGTCTACCCTGGTCCTTTATCTCCACTACTTCCGGCCTACCTCATCCTAAATTACGTAGGGCCCCAGGGACTTTAAAGGATACTATAAGGGGATTATGATCACTGAAACTCTCCCCCAGCACCTCCCCCCCAGTCACCAGGTCTTTCAAAGGTGGAGACATAAACATATAGTCAATAGTGGATTCAGATCCTCTTCCCACATAGGTTGGGAGTTGATGAGTGCCAACGGCTTCTATATCACACACATTCAGAAGGCCCATCTTCCTGAGTTCCTTGATTAGAACCCTGCCTCTGGAGTCCTGCAGACCATCCACTGAATAATCCTCGCAGTCAAAAATAAAGGGATTAACCACAGTACTGAGCCCCCCCGCTTAGCATTAAAGTCTCCAGAGACAATAACACAGAATTCTAACCCCATCTCCTCCATTCTGAGTTTCAAAACCTGAAGAACGGAAAACAGGGCCCCAATTTGGCATCCCATATCCCACACAGCGTTATAAAATTTAACCAGTAAAATATTAAAATTATTAGAGAAAATTACCCATACCAGCAATATACCTTGGTGATTGCAGTTAATTTGAAAAGCACCCACTATCTTAGAGAGGCGGATTAGGGTAACCAAGCCACCTTTTGAGCGGCCACCAAGAGACTTCACAGCTGGAATTGCAAATCTGTTATACCTATCCCACACAGACGCGCTTCCCGCGAATGCGGAAGCGCTGGGCAGTTTTTAAAGGGCTCCTGCCCCGTGAGTTTATGCCGCCGCCGCCTCCACTAATGACGCGCTTCCCGCGGATGCGGGAGCGCTAGGCAGTTTTTAAAGGGCTCCTGCCCCGGAAGTTCACTCCACAGTCAAAACAAAAAGTCAGGAGAAAACACACCTAAAAGATGCCAGGTGTAACTATATATATATATATATATATATATACATACATACTCACACATAAATGTACATATATATATGTATATATATGTATATATGATATATATATTCACATCAAATGTGTTAAAGTGCAGAAATTTGTATGCATGTTTAACTTCATTTCTTAATTTTTTTTAAATTATTGCCTGAAAATGCGTTATACAAATGCACTAGGTGACCAGATTTAGGTTGTGATTTCAGATATTGCTTGGCCACATATGTGGTCACATGATTGTTTGCATAAACAGGGGAATTGGATTATCGATGGTGACACGTGGAAGGGAACAGTATGATGAGACCTTGTGCTGTAGTGCTGTTGAAAGGAAACAGGGTCACACCCATGGTGAAGCATTTAAAATTGTTGAGAAAATAATATTAACTAATGTGCAAAGCAAATGATGCTTTAAATGTGAATTAATACAAGAATCGCACTAGGGATTCATACTTAAACCTGCTAGGCATGAAATGCTGAGATTAGGAGTGGGAGATAAATTCAGCTCAACCGAGGTAGTTGACTGAATTTTGGCCTCAGTTCCAGCCAAATTCCGCTAACCCCAGCATGGCAGCGTATTTTCTCAAACGCAACTTGCCAACAGTAAGTTGGTGAACGTGAATGAAAGTTGGCATCCCGTAGCATAGAAAATTTACTCAAGCAGCAGCAAAATCCACTCAGGCTGCAGCACCCTCTAGCGTATCGCATGGTCCGGTGCACACTGATTTTTCAGTGTGGAACCCGCTGCCGGTGCAAACAATTGCTGTGAGCAGTGTGACATGTCGATTTCCACCCATTCGCGGAACTCCACAGAATCTCACTGGGTTTCCATGTAACTCTGTGGAATTCTGTGGATTGAAACTCTGCTAGTTCCACCCAGCACTTGATGAGACAATATCATATTAAATTTAACAAAGTTAAGAAATTGCAGATTCAGCATTTAACTTGATCTTGCCCTTTTTAAAAGACTTGCTTTTCACTATGATTAGTTGTTGTACAAAATATCTTCTTTTCATTCATATAGATGTTACTACTTCTAAAAAAAAACACTGTTAGACAATGAATAGACTTGTTATTCAGAAGGTTAGATGTTAAGGTTCACACATTGTAATATAGACTTGAATGGGAAGATGAATTATGAGAACATTTGAAAACAGTTACAAGATAAGACATGGTTGCAGCCTTAGAAGTTGCTGTCTAAAGAATATTGTGTTCCTGTGAGAAGACGGGGAATTAACACATTCACATGGGTGCATCGGAAGCTGATCGTCGACTGAAGAAAGAAGAAGCCACAAGAATTTGCAATATTTTATTTTGTCTACCTATAATAATGCGTGTTCCTAGAGTATGTTATTCTCTTTTAACACCTTTTGATGCCTTTTTAAAAATTGTATTCATATTTGGCGACTTTACAGAGTTTCTTTGACCTCTCTTTGTGAGTAGTCTGCTTTGATAAATTATTGATTTATTGAGCTGACATTTGATACTGAAGTTTTATGCTTATTGATTTGTCAAACTCAGAACTCTTTATGGGTTTCTGAACTGACACCTTTTCTTTCTCATTCTTAGAATGGAGATATATTCCTTTATGGTACGCACATAATGCATTTTCTCAAGATTTGTTGATTGCTTGATTTTTGATTATTGATACTTGGCAAAACTAATAACTGAAATTAAGAAATTTTAACTAGTGGTTTTGATAAAGATGATTTACTAAAATATTTGAATAATAATACCATTTAACCCATACCAAACTTTTTTTGTTGACTAATAAAGATAAGAAATTGTGATTATTAATTGTGATGTACAACTCCAGATCATTTCTCACTCAACGCCAAAGTTCCATCTACTGGATTAGGAGTAAGAGACAATAGGCCCGATTCACAAAGGTAAATTTAGACGTTTTGTCTAAACTTAGGCAAAACATCTAAGTTTACGACTTTGGGAATTCACAAAGGGCATTAATGAATAGTATCTTTACATCCGCACTTGGGGCATCTCCACCCCGAGTGCGGATGTAAAGATACTACTCAAAAATGCACTTTGTGAATTCCCAAAGTCGTAAACTTAGACGTTTTGTCTACGTTTAGATCAAACGTCTAAGTTTACCTTTGTGAATGGGGCACCGAGACTTTAATTGAAAAATTCCCCGTCCATAACACAACAGCACCTACAATGGTTAAAGTTGCTGCCAGACAAATAATAATAGCATTTGTTGATTGGTAGGAATGCGCCTCCTTGATAATATGCTCCCAGACAAATAAGTAGTGCAAGTCCCTTGTGAAATGTGTTCATTTTCGGAACCGATAAGCTATTAAAATATGCTGTGACGTCTTCAGCATTCACAAATTACAAATAAATGGTCAAATAGACGATAAATCACCATTATCTCACGGGACTTCAGGCGAAACAGTCATATTTGTGAAAAAAGTTTTAGATGAGTGTTGTGAATACTGAGATAATTCCAAATTAACCGACTGCCATTTAATTACTGTAAAATAACTGCTCTTTTATTTCTCTTTATGTAGAGGGTATTGTGTTTATATATGGAGAGTAACTCATCATCACTTTGTGGTGTTCTTTACTTCCGCTTGCAGAACAGAATCTCGAAATACAAAGCCTGGTTTTGAAATAGGTTTATTTTAGATGATTTTCAGTGCATTCTTCAGTCTATCATGAATACTAAAGAAAACATCCTTTCCAAGTAGTGACACACGGCATACTAGGTTATTAGAAACCTAGGGTTCCATTAAGAAATATACGAGCGCAACAACCCCCCATTCAACATTTTATAATGGAAACAAGTAAAATTATTTTGGGAACATATTACATAAACTGTATAGCTGGTGTTGTAATGGTGTGCTGCTTTGCTACAATTTTTGTGGTTGTTACTATCGTGTACAATAGAAAACACATCCTCATACTTTGTATGCACATGCAAACTAGATCACTAAAATATGAATATTTTAAAGAGGAACTGTCATGACAGCCTAAAGCTACAAGCACTAAGGGTAAACAATAGCACCATACCTTAGTAGTTGCTGTTTTTTTACAAACACAACAACTTTGGTTGGAAAAAAGTAAATTTGCCCCTTCAGACCAGTGCTGGCGCATCCATGAAGCAAGCAAAGGTGCTACAGGTTAAAGTGCTACAAGTAGAGGGCGGCATACAACATCGAATTCCTGCTGGGACCTGCAAACACACTCCGTCTCCAGGGCAGAGCAAGCATGCCAACGGTAAAAATGCATATTTTAATAATAATAATCGTGTTGTTCCGAATTTCAACTGATACTTTTGTGCAAACAAATGAGAAAATATTAGTTCAAATGTAGACAGGTATAAAAATATAAAACTATGAAAACAACCGATAAGATTACAAATAATTGTTTAAAAATAAAATTTAGAATAGCGGGGACAAAGAGAAGAGGGATGAAGATGGTGGACCCAAGTGGGTGTCCTCTTGTAAAAATGTCCCTTTTCCGTAGTCTGGGTCTGAGGGCACAGACAGATCTCTGTCCCTGACCCAACAATGCACTAAAATAATTAATTTCTTATCCTAGCCTATAACCCCACGCGGCCAACTTGCAAACGTGGCACTCTAACAAAGACAAATAACTCTACATACCCATAACATTTAGACATTTTACATGACATAGTTTAATATTTTTAGGTTTCCTTGCTTGGAATTGAAGCCTGTTCAGGGCAACAAATCTCACACCGATTCCCCAGTGTTTCATTTCTTTTGATTGTGCATAAAAGTTCTGTATTGTACTTTTACAGTTTTATAGCCAAACACTCACTTTTCATGTATTTTAGTGTTGTTATCTGATGTCCTTCTAGTCCTGAATAGTTAATCATTTCTCTTGATTTAAACTTAGCTTATGACGACCTCAGGAAAATACCCAGTGCCGATTAGTACCATAGAGTTGAATTATGGACTTTTGTCCTCAATTCTTAGATTTCATCAGCATCAAATTAGGAGATGCCTTGAGCGTCTCAGACTTACACCAGTGGCCGTATTGCACATACCAGGGGTGCAGAGGGTACTTAGAGGCATTTTTTTGTCCCAGGGCCCTTTTATATTACATCAGGGACCACAGACCCTTATGCAGCCTCTTCTGCACTTTGGCTTGTGCCGGTGCAAAATGTCTCATGCAAATGAGTGTACCCCTTTTTGCCCATATATCACAGACACAGGCCCAGTGGCAAAGAAGCGATTGAGAGTCACAATGATGTTGTGCCACCTGTGAGATGGTTCGCTCCTTGGGGCTTTCCGTTTAGAAAGGGAAAGAAGAGTGAACCCCAAGTGGTCACAGCAGGTGGTTAAAGTTACATACTGCACCACTTGTGGTGGATCAATGCCTGCTTCCAAGTGTTGAAGAGACCACTACAGTGACATTTGGAGCCACTGTTTTTAACGTATGCCCTCAGCCTCAATGCACAAGCAAGCGGTCAGAGTTCTCACCTGCACTAGGACAGTGAGTTTTTTTCCGTAGTTGGACGCATAATAGGGCATGCCCAAAAATTTGAACCAGAGAAAATCATGGCCATATTTAAGGGTCGCCACGGGTTGCATCTGCGACCCATGGCTTGTGTCTGTGTAACCCCTGGCTTCGGAGATGGCAAAAGCAGTGCCAGGAACATAGTGGCAACATGTTTTTTTGGATGCCGGTTGGGCCTCCACTCTATAAATTTGTTCATTGACAAATAGTGAATAATATTACATTATTCACTCCAAGTGCAATAAAAATGGAGTACAATTACCTTGAATTAGGCTTTCCCTGGCAGCCAAGGTAAGTCACAAAATGCTTTTAAATGCATATCTTAGGCTTGCTTGCACGTGAGATTGTGTTTGCAGACGAGCAAATATGTGTGTATTTGTAAGTGAGTGTTTGAGGGAAAGTAAAGGTCAAAGGCCATGTGATGTCCCCTTCGCCACCACTTGGTGAATTGAGGTCCATGTAGAAAATATGCAGCTTTCTGGTGCACCTTCAAAATGCTCTTGAGCAAGTCCTTGGAGTTACATTATCATCAGTATCAAGAGCTTGATCAAGTCTCAAAAGCTTTCATAATAGCTGTTTAATTTCTATCATAAGTTCCTTCATTTGTTATTTGAAATGATTGTATCCAGTAAAATGAGTGTCACATAGGAAGACCTCCATGAATGTTAATTTCACCAGGCTATGTTCTAAAGGTTTCACCTTCTACAATGGGACAATTATTCAGAGAGCAACACCACACCGTTCAGAAGAACAAAGTCCAATTTCACGGAAAAGAAAACAAAACAACTATCTATTTGACTGGTATCAATATGTAATTTCTTCTTGCATTCTTTTAGATCTGTAAGAAGATTTCCTAAGAATACCTCATCATAAATGTAGATGTTATACTTTAAAATGAAAGCAAGGTTGCAAATAAGAATGTGCTGCAGAGTAAATTTTGAGTACATCACTGGAGTAAGTAAAGTTAAATACAATTTGAAGAGGTCACTAACTCTTCCACTCCCCTAAGTCTCCTTTCTAACCTTGCCAGAGTTTTAATTTGTTGTGTTTAGTTTTGAATGTGCAGCAGCAACATTTGCAGAATGCGATCCAACTCATTATGTCAGGTGCCCTGCAAAAGGGTCCGAAATTTAAAGAACTGTAGGGAGGATACGATGCAATCAGAGTAGAGTACAAAAACAGATAGTGGACAGAGCCAGGTCTAAAGAATCCACCTACTACCGAGGAGCAAAGGCAAAACCAACTTAGAAGAATTAAACGTATTGGAAAATTAAAGCTTTTTTGTTTGTAACTATATCTCACAACATACTATGTATTGCCCAATCCTTGCACCATTAAGAATAGCCAGGTTCATTACTTCAGACATCCTGTTGGCCCTAGACTAATGCTGTAGTGTGCAGCAATTTAATGACTAATTTTGAGTTTATATGTCATCAATTTTAACTGCATCAGTGATGTGGTAAAACAACATGGTACATCTGTGTGACACTACCACTAGCAAAAGGCAGGAATAATTTCACAGGACAAAAATTGTAAAGCGTTGGGTTACTGGGTTTCTACTAATTATTGATCATGATTTCCAGCACAATTTAAGGAGATGTAGCGTATCATCAGTTGCAAACCCTCTAGTTGGTGTATTTTCCCGTTTTCTGGGAGTGTTGTGTTTTATGATGATTTAGATCATTTATTACATAACAAATGTGTCTGAAGTGCCCTAAGTAGAGGCAGAGCATTAACTGAGCAACAATAACTTCATGCTCTAGAACATGGGCACTCACAAACATTTTCCCAGGGGCTGCATTGTTTGGTCTGTGATGTGACCGAGGGCCGCATTGAAGCCAGCAGGGCAGCAGTCAGTGGGCTGGGGGTGTGGAGGGGTAGTGGTAAAGTGGTTGTAGGTTAAGTGAAGCGTGTACATCTAGTGTCTGGATTGCGCAATGTGAAACCAGAAACTTGGGTATAAATCCCAGCTTCTCCACTTAACCAAATTGTGTGATCCTAGGCAAATGTTTGACTTCACTTTACCTCCTTTGTATTCATCATCACATATAAGAACCTTGAAATACTTCTTCAGAATGTATGCTGCATAATGCCTTCTGTGTCTGATTTAATAAAATATAATGTTGTTCATGTATAATAGAAACCCAGCCCTCCCAAAGAGTTTACATAACAATCAGCTTGCCTCTTAGTTCACAGTTCACATTGTTGTCAGGGTGTGGTGGGGAAAGGGGATGAAAGTTTCTACATTTATGCTTAAAACTATCACTCTAAAAATATTTCTCAATGCAGTGATATAATTGTGTGTACTAAGGTAAAATGGTTCTGCAGGTTAATGAAATACACTTTTTTGAATTTCAAACAGATCATACTTTTATATTTTTGCTGCACTTTGTCTTTAATAATGAAGGTGTTTCTAAAGTTCAGTTCCAGAACACCCTAGTTACTCCCTTTTCATTTAGCCTCCAATTAAATACTTAACAATTTGTAGTGCTGGCACCAAGTGGAATAAACAGCAGCACAGTGCTGCTGTTGACCTGGGAGCCGCATGCAAATGTCAGGAGGGCAGCTTGCGGCCCCCGGCCGTACTTTGAGTATCACTGCTCTAGAACCAGTAAATCTAACTAATGTTGTGACCTATTAACTCACTATATCAACATTTATTATCCAAAACAAAGACATTGATCGAAGTTGCAGATGATAATTTATAGCTCTTCTAGGAGAACAACAGTGATGTTACTCCCTATAAAACCCCTTCTTCTTTATGACAAGAAGCATTTTGGAATAAGCTTTATATAACAGAATATCCTAACTGGCTCTTCAAAACCAATATACTTCAATAAACGGTCTTAGAAAAATGTGTGGGGCTGGCTTATAAGATTTTATTTGGTGTAGTTTGTTTTGTTGAGGATTCATTGAGAGTCTCTGATCATTTAGAACTTTTACAATATGCGAATTAACATGAAATATTTCAGGAAATGTTGTTTGCATTTCTATTCGGCCAAAGCTCTTCCTAATGTATGCAGTGTGTGTATACCCGTGACTGAGTCACGCTCACATCTGTATGCTCTGATGAACCTTTCTACGTTCATTTTCTGCTGAGCACTACTGCCCGGACTAGAACAGTGACTGTAAACACTGACTGAATATTAATAGCCCATCAGAATGACACATGATAGCGTCCTTCCCTTTAGAAATGCAATACAACGGCCACTCCCCACAATAACGCCTGAAAATTAGTTTTTGTAAAGTTGTAGAAATTAGCGAGGTGAGGATGTTACCTTATGGCCAGAGCTGCTGAGGTTGAAGCTGCGGAACTCAATTTAGGTCTGGGCGCCAGCTAAAAATCATGTGGTTCTGGGCAAATCACTTAGGCCCATATTTATACTTTTTTAGCGCCTCATTTGCGTCATTTTGTGACGCAAAAGCAGCGCAAACATACAAAATATAATTGTATTTTGTAAGTTTGCGCCAAAAAATGACGCAAATACGGCGCTAAAAAAGTATAAATAGGGCCTTAATCTCCACATGCCTAAAAAATGAAGGTTCCCTTATGTAATGAAACTGGTGCTCATGTAAAGTGCTCCAGTAGCTTCGGGTCCAGTTTTCGCTATATAAAACGGAAAAGGATCGCATGAGCGCCTCTCTTCTTCGGTAGATCACCTGAAGTGTGTCTGGAGACCGGCAGCTGGGTGAACGTAACCAGCTGAGGAGCTCTGTTTGTTTAATTTTATTATTTGTATTACTCATTCCGACACATGGGCTATGCATACCAAAAAAAAGAAACCCACAAGGGGGGAGAGAGGATAGATATGGAAGTTGGGGGCCTGACAGCTTGTGAAAACGGGAATTCGGGATAATATCTCATCCTTTGACTGTGTGACTTTGACTTTTTTTGTAGGTCACATCAGTCAACTCGCTGCTCGTTAGGAAAAGTTTTATCTGGGGGCAGCAATGTTGGCGTCAGTTGTCAGAGGAATGACATATAATCAGTAAACTAAGGAAAGGACTGCTCAGTGAAGGGTAAAATAAACAAATATCCTGGTTTAGCCCACTGAGGGGGTGGAATAAAGTCGGCTTTTGCAACCATTGTCCCTTGGGACCTCCACGCATTTCGCACACAGTGTCTTTATTAGGATAGCAAAAGGCGTTCTCTGGAATGGTTTCTCTTTGTAAAGAAGTTATGCGTGAAAAAACAGAGAACGAAGGACAGGAGAGCTTGGGACTTCCGTGGACGAGCTTTATTCCACCTTCTGCGAGTATTTCGAATCAACTCGGAATGTTTTTCCCTCAGGCAATCAAAAATCAATACGCTTATGTGGGTGGGAAGACCTGAGAGTGAACAAAGAGGATTGAGTCACTGTGGCAAGCAGTGGTGGCACTCACCAAAGATCTGTCAGGTCGCAAATGTTTACAGCCTCTAGGGTACAAGCTAACAAAGGGGTAGCTAAAAAACTAAATAGCAAGCACTTTCAACCAAAGTTCTTATGGCACCAAGCAAGCGAAGCAAGTGATCACAATCCTTCCAAAAACAGATTATTTATCTCGTCCATCGAAGCATCTATCCATTCATCCTTTTATTCTTCCTTGCACTCACTGATATCCTCCATTTTATCTCTACATTCCATCATCCATTCATTCTTTCATCCATCATTCAGTCTTTCACCATTCTGCCCGTCCGTCCATCCTTCCCCCATCCATGTCAAACCTATCCATCCATATCCAAACCTATACATCAAGCCCATCAATCAATCCATCCATCCATCCATTCATACATCCATACATTCATACATACATCCTTTCACTCATCCATCCACCCTTTTACTGATCCATCCATCCATCCATCCATACACCCTTTCACCCATCCATGTTTTCACTCATCAATCCATCCTTCACATTGATTGAATGTATTGAGTTGTTGACCAAGCTCATTTGCAAACCTCAATCCATCTGATAGTGCTTTATGGTTCTGAAAGTTCAACAGAGAAAAATACTAACAATATCGCGCTACTTTTTAAAAATGCATTGCTCAAACCACTGTCAAAGAGGATGTTTTAAGACACACTTCTCTGTTCATCTAATGCTACTGTCTCTATTGCAAACTTTTTAAATGCCCAAAATGATCCTTATGGTTCATTTTTGGCATCCCACATGTATAACTAATTCAGAGTTAGAAAGTGTGAGGGATCACTTTCCCCACAGACTACAATAGCACTGGTCAGGGAGCTCTTAGTGGTTCAACCATCTATATTGACACTGTGCATGTCTGAAATATCCAAGAACCTTAAAGTCCATGAGCCCACCTTGCAAATGAGCCGTCACAATAATTGTTTTTTTTAAAGAGCATTTTAGTGTAGCTTTGGGTTCCATGGCACAAGAAAGTTCTACCAATGGCTACTTAAAAGCTTACTTTATCATGAATCAACAAGTTGAGAATATGTTTCTCTATTTTCGGCATGCATGCTTTTTTTGCATAATTGCTTTACTGGACCTATTAGGAGTTGCTATGCTGTCCTATTTTCCCTTCATACATTCCACAGTTCTGCTTTGCCTGTATGAATGTAAGGATCAGACACACTCCTGGCACGAACTTCACGGCTACTGTATATATTTTCCTTTATCTTCCATTAACTCCAAGTGAGCTTTTCCCCAGAATTGTTCCACATAGCAATGGCTGGTGTTTGAATCTCTCTAGCTGGCTTCCTTCAATTTTGATGCCATTAGTCATCATCGCTAGTTCAGTTTGCCTTATCCATATCATTATTTTTATTGTATCTCAGAGACAGTCACTGTAATGGATTCAGTACCATGACCAAGCAAGACACCAACACGGGCTGTATCGTAGAATCAATAAATGCTTAGGTCATGAAAATGCATGAGTCTATGAAAAAAAATCACAGAAAAGCAATTGGGTCACAACATTAGTGTGAGTAATGCAACCTGACTTTAGGGACCGGGCTTATAAAACATCATATATCAACACAAATGCATGAATCACTATATAAAAACGTATAGGGTGCAGTGCCTCTACACTCCTATAGATTGTATGTGGGAATGATGCCCTAACATAGGGTGTAGCAGAACCTGTGTGTCTATTACTGCCTATATGGTAATCTCTTGGCCTCCCTAGGGTATCAAACTTTTTTTTAAGGGTGGGCCTCCTTCAAGGACTCACCCCAACAGGATAAAACAAGAATGGGGTAGATTTCACCAAGGGCACCCCGCTGGGGATGCACACATCACTAGCCTTAGCGGGAAAACCTCTTCCGGTCCTTCCTGCATACAAGTCTGCCCCTTGGGCCATTGTCTGTGATCACATTGGGTGGTGGAGACAAACTGTCGGAGCCAGCCTCCATCCTCAATCCCTGATGGTGAATGTGAGGGGGGACCAACTCTCGGGGGCAGGTGTGCGACTCCAGTGGTGGCCGAGAGTCCTGATGGCTGGTATGGTGGCGTGTCTTGAGAACAGGGCTTGTGGTGATGAATCTCATCATATCCTTCACCCCAAGTATGTGTAAGTGCTGCCTTGCACTCTGGGCTGGCCACTTTCTTTTCTTAGTTGCCTCAGTATAGGAGAATCCTGGGTGTCATGGCAAAGCAAGGGCGTGCTCCTGGAGGGTTTTCCTTCAGTGGTTGGGCGCTCAAGCTGGTCTCCTTCTGCCGGACAAAGAGTAAGATGAAGGATGCTCTTCATCTTCATCTGCACTGGAGAGGAGATTAAGCACTCAACTCACGGTATATGCATAATCCCTCATTTACCATTGGCTGATAGGGAAACAAGGCACTCCTCACAAACTCAGGGGTAAATGAAGCACTTGCCACTTGCTAATAGTTATTAAGTGCTCAAGTGGTAGGCCCAGGGGCAGCAACCTACGCTCATGCGCTGGGCCACTGGGAGAAATCTTGAGGGAGGGAGAAACACTAGGCAGGCAGTTCAGAGCAACCAGACATGCAGTCTCAGGGTGATCTCTCATTGTAGCATCACAGTGTTCTTGCAGAGCAGAGTCAGGGAGTGGCTGGCAGCATGACAACAAGCTGAAAAAATGTTTCGTTCATCCTTTATGCCACCCAGCAGCAGCAGGTAGCAGGGCAACGAAAGAAAAGCAGTCCAGATGAGTCCTTTTGTGCAGCTCAGGAGTCCTTCTGACAGAGGTTCAGCCCTAGTTCCAAAAGTACTCTAATTAACATGGGGTCAGAGCCCCTGTACGGATACTTCAAAATGTCCTTGATCAGGCGGTGAATTCAAAGCGACCCTTTCAAGTGTAATACAACCCCTTTCAGCCCAGCCCTGGTTCCTGACATTAGTAGGGGGTAAATCAGCCCATTGTGTGAGGCAGAGGCAGTGACGCAGCCTATACAAATATAAGTGTGCACCCCTCCTTCCCGATATAACCACAAACATACCCTGTAGCAAGCTCAAATGCATGCAGCCTTCTATACCACGCAAAACACCTATATGACATCGCTTTACAAGTTTGATTTGCAGAATGTGGGCCCCTTTTTTAGCTATCCGATCCACTAAACGGGGGCACTTTTCTTTGAGAGCCTCACACTACTTTCTGTGCCACTTTGACCCTGGACACTGTGCCTACTTTTCTATATGAGGCAGCAACAGTACAGATCACTTTGAAAGGGTGTTTTTGTGAATGGCTTGCAGAAATTAGCGATATTGCACATTTTCTCTAGGTATATCTTTAACTCGTTAGAAACGGAGGAGCCATCTTTAAACTTGGCAACAATTTGAAATACTCATTTACAATAATTCCATTTGGTGACTCATCTGTTTACAGCTTCCTGTGCCCGAAATTATCAGATGAAAAACTGTTGTCAATGGATCTTTACAATGCATCATTTAAATAAAATTTGTATTGCATAGCACTAGTAAAGTAAGCCCTCATTCAGACAAGAGAGGGATTACTAATGGGAAAATCCTGTAGATATTCTGAGCTTTCCAGCTCCTGGAATTTTTGATAGTGGAGTGGAGTAATTATGGGATGCAGAAATACTGCATAACAAAGCCCTGCAGATATTCAAATGCTTATGTGCAAAACCACGTGTCCTAGTGTTACCCAGGTATGCTTCAAAATATGCATGCAGCTGTTTCCAGCCATATTGCTACAGTGCCAGTGTTTGTGTTTTGTGATCATGTGCATTAACATTCATGCAACTTGGACTCAGAAGCTGGAGGCTAAAAGTGTCTTTACCGGATGTAAGTGAAATATGTTCAGGTGTAAAATCATGCCTGTGGTCTTAAATGCTTATTAGCTTATGACCTGATATGGTAGGTCTTCCTTTAACAACCTGTTGGCACTAATGCATAGGTGTATGCATGTGGTTTATACATCGATTTGTGGTACTGGATACTATTCAATACTTAATTTGTGTCAGTGGTTGTTAGTAGACACCACTGGCATATCTTACTTAGGACTGGGACTCTTTGCAGTTTGTTCCATGGGCAGTCCTGATCCACAATAACTGTATGTCCAGGGTCTGGTTCTACCTGTCTGTGTAGAAATTGGGTCTCTAGTTGGCAGAAGTAGGTCCAAATAGGGACCACAATCCAAGTCAGGATAAATCACAACACAATCTATATTATCCTGTGCTCACCCTCTGGTAGCCTGCCACAGAGCAGGGAGGTTTAACTTAGAAAGCAATGTGTAAAGTATTTGTGCAATAACTCATATAGTAACACAGTGAAAACACCACAAAAAGACTCCACACCAGGTTAAAGAAATAGATTATGTTTTTATGAATAAAAAAAGACCAGATCAACAACAATCCAATGTGTAGAAGTTGAGATATGAATTTGTAATGAATAAATGCATTTACGTGGACCAGAGCAAAGTCAAAGTCTGGGCCGACAGCGATGGAGTGCAGACTGGCTACAGGAGTCACGCAGGTCCCGGGGGAAAAAAGCACCTTGCGTCAATCGGGTCCTCACAGGGATGGTGATGCGTTGATCTCGCCTACGAAGTGAGGGCGAAGCATCAGTTCCATAGACAAGAACAGGGGCCGAGATGCATTGGCTCGGAAGTGCAACGTGGCAGGTTTTTCCACGAAGCTGAAGGATGCGTTGGTCTCCATAGACTGCTGGGGCCGCTAGGGGCGGTTCTGATGCGTCTGGCTCTCAAGGCAATACAGTGGTTCCAAGAGTGACGCAGTGATTCTAGTCCCGCAACTGGGTCGATGTGCCACTTCTGCTGCATGCAGACAGTAGATGAGTCAATTTCCGTAATGCAAGTCTCTGGACCCACTTCTAGTGCACCAGGCACGGGAGCAGGGTTTTAGACTTTGATGCTCCTGAGTCTCAAGCAACAGGAGACACGGCGTTAGACCCTTGGAGATCACTTGTGGTACAAGGCAGAGTCCAGCTCTCCCTCAGCAAGGTCAGAGAGCAACAGGCAGCAGGGTAGTACAGCAGAAAAGCAGTCCTTCCAGGTCATCAGTCCAGCAGAGTAATAGTACTTGTTGCAACACAGCAGTTCTTCTGACAGAGTCCAGTTGTAGGTACAGAAATGTCTGATCTGGTGGGGTCTGAGACACAGTACTTATACCCAGTTATTCCTTTGAAGTGGGGGAGACTTCAAAGAAGGGTTTTTCAAGTGCACAGAGGTTCTGTCTTCCTAGTCATGGCTTCCAGCTATCAGTAGGGGATAATCACCCCTTTGTGTGGGGACAGGCACTCCCTTTTCAGTTGTAAGAGGCTGCTCCCTCTTCCTGCCCAGGTAGAGCTATCAGATGAAGGCAGGTGAGTTCTCTGTCACAGCCACCCTTCCTGTGTTTGTGGCTTTGTAGAGGGAATGCACAAAGTGTAGCTGTCACCCACCCAAGGTGTGTTTTGGAGGCAGGTTGCAAGGCACACAAGGCAGAAATGCCCAGTTTCTGAAGATTCATTTCTAAAATAGAATTATTAAATCCAACTTTATTATTAAAGAGGATTTGTCATTACCATTCCAAAGATATGAAACACAATGCACTTACTCCTTTGTGATCAGGAATTACAGCTTAAAAGTATATTAAGGAATGCCTAATGCTAGCCTTGAGAGGAGTAGACCTCACTGTAGTGGGAAATTAATTTTGGAGGTTTTCACTACCAGGTTATGTAAAACTCAAAAGTACATGCCCTACCTTTTACGTACATAGCACCCTGCCCTATGGGCTCTCTAGGGCCTACCTTAGGGGTGACCTATATGTAGTAAAAGGGGAGTTTCAGGCTTGGCAAGTAGTTTTAAATGCCAAATGGAAATGGCTGTAAGCTGGCCCTGGTAAACACAGACCTTGCAATGGCAGGCCTGAGACATGGTTAAGGGGCTACTTATGTGAGTGGTAAAATAATGTGCTGCAGGGCCATCAGTACCATTTAATTACCAGGCCATGTGCACATGTAGTGCACTTTATGCAGGACGCATAGGTAAATTAAATATGACAGTTGGGTATGAGCCAATATTATCATGTTTAGGGGAGCGAGCACAAGCACTTTAGCACTGTTCAGCAGTGGTAAAGTGCACAGAGGCCTAAAGCCAGAAAACATTAGGTCAGGAAAATTAAGGTAGGCAGGCACAAAATTGGGGGAAGACCACCCTGCGGCTGCCAGGTCTAACATTACCCACTCTCAGGTATTCATGCATTGTCTTGTGCGATCAAGTCAGGACGTCTAGAGTAGACATGACCCCAGATGCACCCTTGTTCTGCAGGCACCATGGTTGAGGACTTCCCAAGACACTGATGCTGCACCACAAGCCCATGCTATACTCCAAAGGCTTAGACCACACCTCCCCAAGCCAGAGACGGTGGCACTGAGAGGACATCCATTGGCATGTGAGGCCATTTGCTTCATGACCCCGGGATGTGCAAAATCCAATGGCAGGTCCAGAAGTGGTGGGATTGCAACCTCTGCGCAGTTGCTGTTATGTTTCTCTAGAAGTGTTTGGCACTGACACCCCTACGTTCTAATACATTGTCTTGCTCAACTCTACTCAAACCTTTATCAGCTCCCCAGGGCTCAATGACCTGCAAGGAAATCTGCTCAATTTGCCACGTGCAGGGACATCATGTAGGGTGATGTAGATCACTCCCTGTCAGTCTACAAAAGTCAGTAAGTGCCTGGCATGAGCCTCCATACTTTTATGTTTAAAACACCTAGGGTCGTAATATAGAAAGTGCCCTGGGGGTACAGCGGACATATGCACCCACTTTATACGCCCCTGGGACACTTTGGTGTTACAAAAGGGCCAACAGAAGTCCTGTGGCCCTTCTGTAATACTAACAGTGCAAATGTGGCACAAGAGCTATTTCAAAAAAACATTCCCTCATTTGCATGGAACTGAGGCCCCAGGCAAATGAGGAGTTCTCTTTGCCTCTGCACCCTCACCGTATTGTGGGCACACAGGAAAACAAGCTGTCAGCGGACTCACTTAAAGTGCGCTACAAAAAGGTGGCACAGTGTCAATGTGCCCCCTGAGGCAGCCCTCTGGAGAGGGGTGAAGGGGTCCCATGAACCCCCCCAGACACCCACCAAAGGGGGGTGCAGTCACTCATTGAACCCGCACGCAAAGAGATCTCTAATCTCTCCTCAAATTGCAGGCCTGCACTGTGAAACACAGAGCGGCTTTAAAGCAGCTGCTGCATATTTCACTAGAATGTGCTGCCCCAGGACAGCACGAGTTTGTGGATGCCCTGAGGCAGTGCATTCTATGTAAAAGGGTGCACATTCCATGTTTGCACAAAGGACACCTATTTAAAGGTGCACCATGGTGGCAACAAGAAATGTGCACCCTATTTTATATGCATGTGACTCGTTTGTGTATTAGAGACACACCCCACATACAACCGTTATCGTCCTAGTATCACTGGCACTGGAGTAATGTGGTTGTTGCGCCAATTGCTAGAACTAGTTTGTAGTGGGACCTTTGTCTAAATAGTTCTGGTGGCAGGCTAGCATGGTTTTTCTGTGAACATCCAGGGTTGAAATACATCTCTTATGGCAAGCTGCAGATCTTTAGCTTTAGTAGGTGCCTTTATCTGCTGCAACTTACTTGATGCAAGCACATAAAGCCTTATTTGATTGCTCCAATGCCTCTTTTGTAGGCGCATTATGGGTAAGTGTGATTTTTATTAGAGCTTCTCTGTTTTTTGCCGATAGTGCTGTGGCAGGATGCCATCAACCATGCTGTTAGTGGATAACCACTATCACCGATTAGGATGGATACACAGAGTCATGATGTGAGAGAGTGAATTATTAATACGGTCAATGATAGTTCACGATAAGTAATAAAGGCACTAACTTGAGCTCAACCACTGGTAGCAATGGCACAGAGCACACATGCTTAACTAAAAGAAAATGTATAAAGCTTCTTGAAGTACCAAAATGATAAAAAGTCAGAAACACAACACAATAAAAATCCCACTCCACTTTTAAAAATAGTGCAAAATGTAATGAACAAAATGACACCAAAATGACAAAAATAACATAAGGGAGAACAAAAGATATGATTTTTTTAAGATTTAAGAAAAAATAGTCTAAGATGTGGTAAGTGACAATTGTGGTCAATTGTCGCAGTAGACCGGGACTTAGGTGCAATTTGAAGCTGACCGCAATGGAGCCTTGGAGTGGCACAATAAGTAGTTAGGCTCTGCCAGGGCCAAAAAGTAGGGAAGTACACTTCCTTGAACCCCAGTAACTCAAGAGGAGTACTTTGAAACTATCATGTTGTTAGGCAGAGGGTAACAGCAAAATCCATGTAAGGTTCAGTTACCACTGGTCAGCTCGGATTCATCACAGGAATGTCCTGTTCAGCTTTTATGTGTCCCTGGAACAACCCTGGGAATCAGCCTTATGAACCTTGGCAATCTTTCTGTCCTTGGATTTCAAGTGGAAGGGAGTCAAACCTCCTCAGGTCCTTCTCAAACGTCACAGATGCTAAGTGCTTCAGATTCAGTCTGCCTGCTATCCTTTCACAAGTCCAGCATTGTTCTGAGGAAGTCTGCTTGAAAGTTCAGCTTTGTAGGGGTCGCTAGCACGTGGGAATGGGACACTCTAAGCCACTCCCAGTTCATCTTTGGCCAATGAAGGAAAGGTTCCCAGGCCTTGACCTACCCACTTTTGCAGTAGTTCTTGATTGCCTTACTACAAAGAGGCCCAAAATGCCATATGCCAGGGAATATTTTTAAGAAAGTCTTCGGCCATACTAAACCTGGGCTCTGAGGGTTGGGGTGTGTGGGGGTGTGCCATAAGGAAATTACCAGTGTCCTTCCACATCTAACACTAAGAGGGTCACTATGACTTCGGCAGACTGCTTATACCATCCGCCCAAGTCCCGATGGGCAGGTTGCCACCAGTGCAGCCACCTTCCCGTGGGCCTAATTGAGTTCCCCATAGGGTAAGCATACAGAAAAGATGTTTCCGCCCACCGACCCAGCGGAGAAAGGCCTACAACATTGACACTGGCTCATAATAGAGCCAGAGGCAATGACGTAGTGCGTGGGTTGCACCAGCACCCGTCGCAATGTTCACTGTTTGCAAAGCAGACAGTAAACATCGAGACAGGGCTGGGCAGGGGGGCCACTGCACTGCCCAGGCCAAGTGCATGGGCAGTGCAGGTGCCCCCCTGGGGCACCCTGCACCCCGTCTCTGCCAGCAGTTACATGGTGGAGAAAAGGTTCGTAATCCCCAGGGCAGCTCTGCTTGCAGTCCTGGAGGATTAGGACGACCAGCACCGCCAGTCCCTCCTTTGGAGGAAAACTGGCTATGCTGGTGGTCCAACCGTGGCGCTACCACCACGGTCGTAATGTGGTGGTCGGACCGCCACATTGGGGCTGGTCCGACCACCAACACAAGGCTCAAAATTCCAGTGAAGGCAAGCACTGAATCCATAAAGATCCAAAGACAGAAGTCTGGTAGGACAAAGGCAGAGCCTACAGCAATCAGGTAGGGGATACAAAAGAATTGTCTTGGTGTCCTGTTCGCTCCCGTTCATGTGTGCCACAGGTGTTACATGTGGTGTACCCGATATGTAAATAAAGATGACCACAGACTCTACACAGCATAATTTATTGAGTTCAGAGTAGTCATTTATGCCCATAAGCTTGCTACTGGGAGGCATTTCAGAACTCTTTCACACCAGTTCATAAGCTTAAGGATAGGCTGGGAGCTGATAGTTCAGGCAGGTAATAGGTAACATTCTAAATGTCACTTTTCCTGATATGTATTAAAAAGTAAATTTTATAATTGAATTGGATTTTTAATAGCTAATAAAATTGTGGTTTAATCATATTTGTCCCATTCCGGAGATAGAAGTATTAGTATGTCAATATGTACTCTGATTTTCTACCTAAGACAGCTAGGTCTGCGACAGTTAAATTGCTTTAAGGACCTAGTCACTGTAGGGACATGGTAACATTAATTTTCTACATGTTCTACTTTAAATTCTGTGCACCCTAGCATGTGGACTAGAAGGGTTACATAGGAATGACTTACTAATATTTTACCTTTTACAAATGTTATTTAAATGTGTGGCACTGAAGGTTTTATACTGGAACAGACCAGGCTACAATGGTAGGCCTGAAGCTATGTTTTCATTTGTCACACTTGTAGATGGCACAATAAAAGTTGCAGTCTACAGGTGACAGTTAACCTTTTAAACCATGGATGTATTTCCACACCACACTCTAGGACCTTATACTGAAGTTAAATAGGCCAATCAGATTTTAGTCAATTTCCATATGTTCAGGGGTCAGAGCACACACATTTACAACTGGACAGCAGTGCCCCAGTATGAATGTTCGAAAACCAACAATAAAAACAGCATAAAATGGGGGGGTATTTTCTCACATGTGAGCCATTAGGTGTGCCTGAATGGTGTACTGGAAATCAGTACTAGGCTCTTTTCTCCAGTACACACTAATGTTGAGGTACATTCTCCAGAATATACAACCACCTCCACTAGTGCTATGTTCCAGTTCAAGACGACTTGCTCATTCACAACTCGGTCTCCATAAATATTCCCAAAATGCCTGGTCTGAAAGCTGACCATATTAAGGGTAATGTGACTTAATCAGATTCACAATCCCCAGATTTAGAAAAAAGGAAAGATATCCCAATTTTGTGTGATGATACTCCTAAGGTCTACAACATCTGAACTGAAGAACTCAGCAAGTGCTCACCTGTACCAGATTCAAGAACTAATTAAAAGTTCTTCTGACCAGTAAAGTCATAATTATTTTCTCCTGTAAAAATCTCTGTTAGTGTCAGAGCAGGCCATTGATAGCTGTACTATACTTCGCCACCCAGTCTATGACCACATTTGAAAACCTCTCAAAAAAGTGTTTACTTTTGGGGATTGTGCATGTTATAGACATAGACTGCATGATGTCTGGCCACATGACTGAACACAACAATCACATGTTCCACAACAGGTGGTAGATTCAGAATCTGGTAACAAAGAAAGTTAAAAAGAGCATCAAAGACATTTTCTACATTATTGTTAAACACTTACAGAGACCTCATAATGCAAACTTTCCAAAGACAAACCTAATGTTCCTTAAAAATATCCTAGATTTGCCATTTGATATCATGGACTAATATGTTGATTTATTTTAGAGAAGTGTTAGATTGGTACAAGGCTGCCATATATATGCCAGAGTCCACAAAAACAACAGAAAACATCCTGCTACTACCAAAAAAATAATAATTACAATAAAAAATACTTATTAGAATTAACTGTTGATATCCTGTGCTGCATATTTCAAAGCAATAGTATGAGGAAAAGGTAATAATAGCGAAAAAAATGACTCTGTCTTTATGGGACTTTCAATCAGACTTTGGTTAAAAAAAAGAAAAATCTGCTTTTGCATGTGATTATAGATGTGACATGTGAATGCTGTATTTGACACAATGAAAGTTACTTTAAGACAGAGGACTTCATTTGTAGGTTCGTGGTATTGGTCATAAATTGGTGAATGTCTCATTCACCTAAATAAGGGATCCCACCCTTCATTTACATTTTGGGTGTTGGGGGTTTTCGCAGAAATGGAGTCACTGCCATCTACACAATCAAGAAAATCCTCATGGTGGGGCTCGCACCATTAGCAAAGTGATTGGGGGTTCCCTTTTTTAGGGCGATACCTTGGACACCATGTCCATTGGCTTATTTCCTGTCTGCGCCTGCCGTGAACAAAAAGATGGTCCCTGTCAGCAAAAGTGCTCAAATATCCCATATGCACTGGGAGAAAAGGCCAAGCTATCTATTTTTATCAACGTCCCCAAGTCAGTACTGATTTAACAGCTTTCAAGAAGCGTCCTCAAGCATCCTGTATCAGTTCGCTCAGGCAGAGCAGGCGCTCCACAGCTGTGAGGTACATCTTGGGTTTAAAATGTTTAAAAGAATCTGGTGCAAACTCTGCTACTTTTTAAAATTAGAATCAATCTGCAAAGTGTTTTTGCACTTAGTAAAATTTGACATAGACTCACCTTCCACCTACCACAGTAATTAGAGTGCAGTAAAATCAGAACATTCATTATGATACTGCAGTTATCGGTATCTGCTTCTTACATGTAATCGCCCCTGGAGATTTTTTTAATACCATACAAATATCTATGTTGCCACGTCGATTTCCGAATTCTTCGTGTTATTCCTGAATTCCGGGCATTTGTATGAGGACAATTTCTAAAAAGTTTAATTAAGCTAATGGAATTGCCCTAGAGCCATCTGCATGAATATATTTGCAACAAGAGAGCTAAATCTTATTTGAATGAAAATGATACAAAAAAGTATGTGATTTTTCTCTCTATGTGAAAGCAAGTAGCTGTTATTTGGCACAGCCCAGAAAAGAAATATCTATAATTAAAGCATGGAGAGAAAAACTTAATGCCCGTGAGAAAGAGTCTGTGAATACAGCTGGTATTTACAAAGAGTTTAATTACTAATCAAACTGCTTCTTTGTGCAGATGGGCTGTACAATAGAAATTATTAAAAGGAGGGCTCATTTCACTGAAGATTGCAGTCACAGATAAGTTATTTTGCTAAAGGGCGCACATAAGTAGCACACATCATGGTTGGAACCAGAGCTCGGCTGGGAACCAAAAGAAGAACTGGCATAAAATGCTCAAACGAGCCCTGCTCCCTTCATCTCCTCACACAATCTTTCTTTCCATCCTCTCATTCTCTTTCTCTCTCTCCCTTTCTACCCTCTTTCACCTTTCCGATCAGTTTCTCTCTACCTCCTCCTCTTCTCTTTCTCGCTCCTTTAAATCATCCCTGTGCCAGCTGCAGTTAACAGTGGGGTGCTGTGGAAAGTGATGGGGACACAAAAGAGGCCATTGGCTTTAAAATCCAGCTTTCAGGGGCTCCAGCCCATCGAGGAAATGCCTGGTTAAATGAAAGGCCTGTCCAACCCTGGCCGGATCAGACTGGGGCAGCACTCAAGTATGTGGTCGATTTACACAGAAACTTGAAATGAAAATTACATATGAATTTGCTGCTTTAAGTTCAGATAAACTAAACAGTGAGGTCTCAACTTAGATTAGTACATTTGTGGTTAAATTCAGGTGATAACATACATTTTCATGGCTCTTTCTTTCTTTCTTTAAAGATAAACACAGTTACCTACAAAGTAGGAAGCTATAAGCACTTTCACAAGATAAAATGTATAGTAGAGGAAGATACATTCAAAAGCTTTTTCACTTAGGACTTACAGTCCTCAGGCAGCAGCAGTATGTTGCCAGAATCATCCAGACTCAGAAGCCAGGTGGTCGAGTAAAGGTAAATATACAAAAGTGCCCTCCTGGACATTGTGGGGGTCATTCTGACCTCAGCGGTAAAAGCCGCTTACCGCCGGTCAGAAGGCCGCCACAATACCGCCGCGGCCGCGGTCAGCCGCCACGGACATTGTGACCCACAACTGCAAAACCTCCGAAAATCCGCCCTCCACTGCAGTCCGCCACATCAGCGGCCAGCGGTAAACTGGAGAAGACCAAACCTCCACCGCCACGCCAACAGAAATACGCCCATCCCATTATGACCCGCAAATCGACGCAGCGGTCATTCAACCGCGGTATTCCATTGGCGGTAGACCCGTCGCGGTCAAAATACACACACCTTTACAAACCCCTACCACATTGGACAATTTGAAAGGCACACACCTGAAACACATACACACACCACTCCCACACATCCAATACCATATAAAACACACACCCACATCACCCACAAACCCCTACCAACAAAAACCAGAGACGAAGGAGAGAGAGAGACACATCAGAGAATAGATAGCCAGACACACAGAGGCACACCGCAACATCACACACACCACATAGAAGCACAAAGCACCACACACCAACACACACATCATCACATACACCACCCCACACCTCATACACACCACTCCATGGCACCACAAAGGCACCCACGCTTTTCGGACCAAGAACTCCGGGTCATGGTGGAGGAGATCATAAGAGTGGAACCCCAGCTCTTCGGCTCACAGGTCCAGCACACCACCATAGCAAGGAAGGCGGAGCTCTGGCAGCGGATCGTGGACAGGGTGAACGCGGTGGGACAGCATCCCAGAAATAGAGAGGACATCCGCAAACGATGGAACGACCTACGGGGGAAGGTGCGCTCGATGGTCTCGCGACACAACATCGCAGTGCAGAAGACTGGCGGGGGACCCCCACCCACTCCACCCGAATTCACAACATGGGAGCAAGAGGTACTCAACATCCTGCATCCTGATGGCCTCGCTGGAGTACACGGAGGGAAGGACTCTGGTAAGTACAAGGCCAACCACTTCAACCCCCCCCCCCAGCATGCTAACCCCCACCCTCACCCCCAACCCCCCAGCACACATCCTCCCTGAGAATGTCTCCCCAGCACAACCCACCCAACACCAACCCCTGCATGCCACCCCCAAACTATGGACACCCATCACATAAGCATGACCACTGCACATACCCATCACCCCCCCCCACAAAACACCCTCACAACACCTCCCCCAAGGGAATGCCAGCACTGGGGGACAAGGGCACCTATAAAACGCAAGCTAATGCACACACAGAAACAATAACCATACCCTCTTACCCCATACAGGACCCGAACGACAACACACCGGTCAGGAGGGACCAGAAATGTCCATCCCATCCCGGAACAGGCCACTAGTGATGACAGCAGCTCTGTCGACCTGGAACCTGACGACCAGCCCGGACAATCGGGGACCTCTGGGCAGTCGGTTCCCCTCACCCAGACACAGGCCACTGCAGACCCAACCCCCTCTGGGAACAACCGCACAGCTCCCACCCAGCGGGCCCATGCCTCTGTCTCTAGGACAGGTCAAGCAGCGGTGTGTCTACCACTACAGGGCCCCCAGGGTAACCCACCAACCCAACAACAACAGGGACCTGGGGGCAGTGGGAGTGGGCACACCGTCCAGGGGACAGAGGCCCAGGGAAACAGGGCAACTCGGAGGGCTGCTGTGCGACAGGGGGGGGAGGAGAGGCCCAGGGAACCCACTCTCCAAGAGGCCCTCACCACCATCATGGCTGCCTACCACCACTCACAAGAGACGATGGCGACGGTACTGGCCAGGTTCCAGGAGATCCAGGCACAGCAGGAGCAACGCTACATGGGGTTCAGCGACCAACTCAGCAACATCTCAACCGCTATGGGGAGCATAGTCCAGGCCCTGAACCGCATAGAGGACACGTTTCGGGACCATGTGGCATCACACAGGGCCCCTGTCACTAGCCAGGAACAGGAACAGCCTACCACCTCCGCCGGCGCTAGTGGACAGGAGGCCCCACCACAACGACAGCCCACTAGAACCCCACCTCCTGCTGAAGAACAACCGCCCCGCAAAAGGAGCCTGAGATCCAAAAAACCGACAGAGTAGGATGTCAAGTCCCCCGCCAGCATCACATACCCCCTGAAGTCCTCCCACTGTCCCACATTGCCACCCTGTCAAACCTTGAACTGCCCCTGCTCCATCCTGCCACAGGCATATGGACAATGCACCTGTGAGACTGAGAACTGGACTCCGCATGGACATTACTCCACCCCCACCCATCACTGTTTCACTATCATGTACCAATATCTATGCACTAATAATAAATCACACATTGCACTGAAATCAATCAGGACTCAGCCTGTCTTATTTACAAATGTATGACACATTACATATCAATTACGTATTGTGAACATTGTGAATTACACATACCGAGGTAACTTAGCATTAGTCCATGGGCCAACCAAGCCGAGGTCACGCAGTGGCTCATACAGCACAGAAAAGGGAAGGGAAAATCAAACATCATGTTCATAGGTCTGGGGGGAAACCGACAAAGTTGAGATGCAGGAGGCTTTCAGGAAATGTAAAATGGCATGGGTGATCATTACCTGTGTGCCACTGGAAATACTGTGCTATTACTCTGTCCCTGTTGTCTGTGTCGTCCTCTGAGTCTTCCTCCTCTTCACTCTCCGCAGGCTCCACAGCTACTTCAACACCACCATCTGCACCATCCTCCTGCAGGAAAGGAACCTGACGTCGCAATGCCAGATTGTGAAGCATACAGCAGGCCACGATGATGTGGCACACCTTCTTTGGTGAGTACATCAGGGATCCCCCAGTCATATGCAGGCACCTAAACCTGGCCTTCAGGAGGCCAAAGGTCCTTTCGATGATCCTCCTAGTTCGCCCATGGGCCTCATTGTACCGTTCCTCTGCCCTGGTCCGGGGATTCCTTACTGGGGTCAGTAGCCAAGGCAGGTTGGGGTAACCAGAGTCACCTATTAGCCACACACGTTGTCTCTGTAGCTGCTCCATCACATAGGGGATGCTGCTATTTCGCATCACATACGCGTCATGCACTGACCCTGGGAACTTGGCATTTACATGGGAGATGTACTGGTCAGCCAAACAGACCACCTGGACATTCATCGAATGATAACTTTTTCTGTTTCGGTACACCTGCTCATCGTCTTTTGGGGGTACCAAAGCCACATGGGTCCCATCAATGGCACCAATGATGTTGGGGATATGTCCAAGGGCATAGAAATCACCCTTCACTGTAGGCAAGTCACCCTCCTCTGGGAAAATGATGTAGCTCCGCATGAGTTTCATCAGGGCAGACAACACTCTACTCAAAATCTTTGAAAACATAGGCTGAGACATTCCAGATGACATGGCCACTGTGGTCTGGAATGACCCACTTGCCAAAAAATGGAGGACTGACAAAACCTGCACCAGAGGGGGAATCCCTGTGGGTTGGCGGATGGGGGACATCAGGGCTGGCTCCAGCTGGGCACACAGTTCATGGATAGTGGCACGGTCAAGTCTGTATCGAAGTATTATATGGCGTTCTTCCATTGTCAACAGGTCCACCAGCGGTCGGTACACGCGAATATTCCTCCTTCTCATCCCAAGTCCCAGCGGACGGTGCATAGGAAGGACAACATGGAGCACAGAGTCAGCCAAACCACAGGTACGTACAGACAGCTTGCACAGTTAAAGAATGGCAATGGGTTGAAAGGCGTGTATGTGTGGCAATGCAAGGCCTAGGCCTGTGTGTCGCAGTCAAAATTAAGCCATGTAGGCCCTTGAAATGGCGGCTGCCTGACCTGTGAAGAGGGACAATGGGATGTGAGGTCAATGCGCTGGCGGGGCACACCGTGGCGGTAGGCGGTCGAAGACCGCGGCGCAAAGCCGCATTGGTTAACATTGAAGCCTATGGGTTTCAGGAGCCAATGACGAAGTGCGCCGGCGGTCGCGGTACGCACCGCCGCGGTATGCACCGCCGCGGGCGTGACCGCCATTTTCTATCTGCTTAATCACTCGAGACCTGATCATCCACAGGAGAGGACCTATACTGCAAGTGCTGCTGTGACCTCGGTCTGGAAGATACAATGGCTGCTGCGACTGGGGAAAGGGCCCCTGCCTTCACGTCTGAAGAGTTGGAGAAGCTCGTGGATGGGGTCCTCCCCCAGTATGCACTACTCTACGGTCCTCCAGACCAACAAGTGAGTACACCGGGTGCACATGGAATGGGCTATGCCTGTGTGGATTGGGGTGGATGTAAGTTGGTGGGGTGGGGGGCGAATGAGGAGTGCAACGCCCGACAGATGAGAGCATGTGCCATATGGCAAAGTTGGTGGGGGGGGGCAATCACATCTAACATGCAGGTCATTGATGATTTCCTCCTTTCCACCCTGTACATGTCAAATAGGTCAGCGCCCATCAGAAGATTGAGATTTGGCGTGCCATTGCCAAGGAAGTCCGGAACTTGGGGGTCCACAACAGACGGGGCACCCACTGCCGCAAGAGGTGGGAGGACATCCGCCGCGGAACAAGGAAGACCGCAGAAACACTGCTGGGGATGGCCTCCCAACCTAGGAGGGGTGCCAGTCGCACCATGACCCCCCTGATGTCCCGGATCCTGGCGGTGGCCTACCCAGAATTTGATGGGCGCTTTAAGACATCACAGCAGACAAAAGGGGGTGAGTATCAGCACATTCTCCTATCTTTCTGCGCAGTGGAGGCGTCTGGGTGGGGGAGGAGGGCTGTGGGTGACATTAGGCCAGGGCGCTTTCTGTAGTGTAGTCCTCTCCCTTAGGCATGGCCCTGTGCCCCCGGCCCCCACCTCGGTAGGGTGACAAGTACAGCCATTGAAGGTCCAGCATCTCCCATGTGCGAGTTTGATGTCTCTTGGCCTGTTGTCCTAGTCAGTAGTACTGAGTAGTGTACCCCGAATGCGCGGCTTAGTGCATTAGGCTCCTGTGTCTGTCCTCTCCGCCAACGGTGTTGACATTGCATGCACTCAACCTGGTCTTCTTTTTTCTCCCCCCACCCTTTCTCTTCATCTTCTTGTGCATGTGTGCATTAGCATCATCAGGCGGAGGAGATTTGGCATCGGAGCACGAGGGAGCTGCAGGACACAAGGCCCCGGTGGGCCCAGGAACAGACACCGAGGGCACCAGTGATCCGGAGGGCGAGGGGAGCACCACCACGGGGACCGCTGGTGAGAGCAGCGAAAGCGACACGTCCTCGGATGGGAGCTCCCTAGCGGTGGCGGCAACATCCGTGCCCCCCGCTCTACAGGTACAGCCGCCACCCAGCGCACCAGCCCCGCCCTCCCAGCAGCCCCTCAGTCTTCGCTCCGTGCCGGTTCGCCCAGGAAGGCGCGCGTCTCCTTCGCCCCAGGCACCTCAGCCCCTGCCCCTGTTGCCCCTGCTGCCCTCAGTGCGGAGCTCATTGACCTGGTAAGGACGCTCATTGTTGGGCAGACGACCCTTTTGAATGCCATCCAGGGTGTGCAAAGGGAGGTGCAACAGAGCAATGCGTACGTGGAGGGCATTCATTCGGGTCAGGCTGCCCATCAACGAGCGTTCACTGCTCTGGCCTCAGCACTGACGGCAGCCATTGTCCCTGTTTCCAGCCTCCCTCTTCTTACTGCCTCCAGCCTTTCTCTGTCTCCTGTTCCTCAGCCTATCCCATCCACACAATCAGACCAGCCTGCACACACCTCAACACCCAAGAGCAGCTCATCCAAACACAAGCACCACAGATCCCACAAACACTCACCCAAGCAACACCCAGATGCAGATATGCCAACAGCCACTGCCACCCCTGTGTCCCCCTCCTCCTCGTCTCCCTCCTCCCTCCCTGTGACGTCTACACTCACACCTGCATGCACCCCAACATCAGCCAGTGCTTCCATCACCACCTCACCCTCCAGTACAGTCCACACTCGTGCAGTCACCACCCCCACTGCCATTTACACGTCCCCTGTGTCCTCTCCCACTGTGTCTGTCACCCCCTCTTCCAAGACACACAAACGCAGGCAGCCACCCACCCAACAGCCATCCACCTCACGACAGCCTACAGCACCAGCACCTTCACCCAATGACAGCACACCTGACTCTCCTACAACCACCTCCTCTACCTCCACTTCCATCTCCACTTCTCCTACCCTTTACCTTGGCCCTAAAAAACTTTTCCTGGCTAACCTTGACCTCTTTCCCCCCGATGAGCTCCCCCATCCATCTTCAAAGAGTCCCAAGAGCACCGCAGCCACCACCAGCCCAGCTTCGGGTGTCACTGTTGTGCATGGGTTCTGGAGCCCACCCTTTGCCAGCAGTGACACATCGATCAGCAGCAAGGACACGTCCAGCCCCCCCCCCCCCCGGCAAGAGGACCCGCAAAAACAAGGGCCGCCGTGCGAGGACCGACAGGGCTGCCCCCAAGGAGCAATGTGCGGCCACTTCACCACCCACACCATCTAGGGGAGGCAAGGGCCCGAGAGCCCCATCAAAGGAACAGAAGGGCAGCAGGAGCGCGGAGAAGGTGGACCCCACATGCCACATCCCAGCTGGGAAGGAGGACACTAAGGAGGCCAGGAGTCCGTCCCCAAAGGGTCCAGAAACGTCACGGTCCGAGGGCGACTGAGCCGGGAGTCCAGGCCAGGTCTGGCTCCCTTGACCTGCTGGATGAGCACCGCTGAACAGGGCCCCGCCGTGGAGAAGAGCACCGCTGAACAGGGCCCCGCCGTGGAGAAGAGCACCGCTGAACAGGGCCCGCGGTGCAGAAGAGCACCGCTGAACAGGGCCCGCCGTGGAGAAGAGCACCGCTGAACAGGGCCCGCCGTGGAGAAGAGCACCGCTGAACAGGGCCCGCGGTGCAGAAGAGCACCGCTGAACAGGGCCCGCGGGGCAGAAGAGCACTGCTGAACAGGGCCCCGCCGTGGAGAAGAGCACCGCTGAACAGGGCCCGCGGTGCAGAAGAGCACCGCTGAACAGGGCCCGCCGTGGAGAAGAGCACCGCTGAACAGGGCCCGCCGTGGAGAAGAGCACCGCTGAACAGGGCCCGCGGTGCAGAAGAGCACCGCTGAACAGGGCCCGCGGGGCAGAAGAGCACTGCTGAACAGGGCCCCGCCGTGGAGAAGAGCACCGCTGAACAGGGCCCGCGGTGCAGAAGAGCACCGCTGAACAGGGCCCCGCCGTGGAGAAGAGCACCGCTGAACAGGGCCCGCGGTGCAGAAGAGCACCGCTGAACAGGGCCCGCCGTGGAGAAGAGTACCGCTGAACAGGGCCCGCGGTGCAGAAGAGCACCGCTGAACAGAGCCCGCCGTGGAGAAGAGCACCGCTGAACAGGGCCCGCCGTGGAGAAGAGCACCGCTGAACAGGGCCCGCGGTGCAGAAGAGCACCGCTGAACAGGGCCCGCGGTGCAGAAGAGCACCGCTGAACAGGGCCCGCCGTGGAGAAGAGCACCGCTGAACAGGGCCTGCGGTGCAGAAGAGCACCGCTGAACAGGGCCCGCCGTGGAGAAGAGCACCGCTGAACAGGGCCCGCGGTGCAGAAGAGCACCGCTGAACAGAGCCCGCCGTGGAGAAGAGCACCGCTGAACAGGGCCCGCCGTGGAGAAGAGCACCGCTGAACAGGGCCCGCGGTGCAGAAGAGCACCGCTGAACAGGGCCCGCGGTGCAGAAGAGCACCGCTGAACAGGGCCCCGCCGTCTCAAGCACCGCTCCGCTGGGCACCGCTGTCTCGCCACCTCTCCGCTGGGCCCTTCCTGTCAAGCACCGCTCCGCTGGGCCCTTCATCTCAAGCACCACTCCGCTGGGCCCTTCCTGTCAAGCACCGCTCCGCTGGGCCCTTCCTGTCAAGCACCGCTCCGCTGGGCCCTTCCTGTCATGCACCGCTCCGCTGGGCCCTTCCTGTCATGCACCGCTCCGCTGGGCAACGCCGTCTCAAGCACCGCTCCGCTGGGCCCTTCATCTCAAGCACCGCTCCGCTGGGCCCTTCATCTCAAGCACCGCTCCGCTGGGCCCTTCATCTCAAGCACCGCTCCGCTGGGCCCTTCATCTCAAGCACCGCTCCGCTGGGCCCTTCCTGTCATGCACCGCTCCGCTGGGCAACACCGTCTCAAGCACCGCTCCGCTGGGCCCTTCATCTCAAGCACCGCTCCGCTGGGCCCTTCATCTCAAGCACCGCTCCGCTGGGCCCTTCATCTCAAGCACCGCTCCGCTGGGCCCTTCCTGTCATGCACCGCTCCGCTGGGCAACGCCGTCTCAAGCACCGCTCCGCTGGGCCCTTCATCTCAAGCACCGCTCCGCTGGGCACCGCTGTCTCTCCACCTCTCCGCTGGGCCCTTCTTCTCAAGCACCGCTCCGCTGGGCCCTTCATCTCAAGCACCGCTCCGCTGGGCCCTTCATCTCAAGCACCGCTCCGCTGGGCCCTTCATCTCAAGCACCGCTCCGCTGGGCACCGCTGTCTCTCCACCTCTCCGCTGGGCACTTCTTCTCAAGCACAGCTCCGCTGGGCCCTTCATCTCAAGCACCGCTCCGCTGGGCACCGCTGTCTCTCCACCTCTCCGCTGGGCACTTCTTCTCAAGCACAGCTCCGCTGGGCCCTTCATCTCAAGCACCGCTCCGCTGGGCCCTTCATCTCAAGCACCGCTCCGCCGGGCCCTTCATCTCAAGCACCGCTCCGCTGGGCACCGCTGTCTCAATCACTGTTTATGGTTCACTGTGCCCACCATGCCTCCTCCTTGACCAGTGGAGACTGTCATCCACCTGATGGACTGTGGCTTTGCACTCCCCAGGATGGTACAGTGGGCAGCCCACCCACTGTAGAGACATTCAGAGACTGTGGCTTTGCACTCCCCAGGATGGTCCAGTGGGCAGCCCACCCACTGTAGAGACTTGAGAGACTGTGGCTTTGCACTCCCCAGGATGGTACAGTGGGCAGCCCACCCACTGTAGAGACTTGAGAGACTGTGGCTTTGCACTCCCCAGGATGGTCCAGTGGGCAGCCCACCCACTGTAGAGACATTGAGAGACTGTGGCTTTGCACTCCCCAGGATGGTACAGTGGGCAGCCCACCCACTGTAGAGACTTGAGAGACTGTGGCTTTGCACTCCCCAGGATGGTCCAGTGGGCAGCCCACCCACTGTAGAGACATTGAGAGACTGTGGC
This sequence comes from Pleurodeles waltl, assembly GCF_031143425.1. Classification (NCBI taxonomy): domain Eukaryota; kingdom Metazoa; phylum Chordata; class Amphibia; order Caudata; family Salamandridae; genus Pleurodeles; species Pleurodeles waltl. Next base: position 618,130,559 of record NC_090444.1, on the reverse strand, counting down.
TTTGCACTCCCCAGGATGGTACAGTGGGCAGCCCACCCACTGTAGAGACTTGAGAGACTGTGGCTTTGCACTCCCCAGGATGGTACAGTGGGCAGCCCACCCACTGTAGAGACTTGAGAGACTGTGGCTTTGCACTCCCCAGGATGGTACAGTGGGCAGCCCACCCACTGTAGAGACATTGAGAGACTGTGGCTTTGCACTCCCCAGGATGGTACAGTGGGCATGGTGGCTCCTCGTGGATCTGGCGTCGTGGACTCATGTGGCTGTGGTGCCCCCCCCTTCCCTTCCCCCTGAGGTGCCTGTAGTTTTTACATCTGATGCCCCTGCAGTGTTCTCTCCAAAGGACTCAGGTCTCCTGTGTGGGCTTTGCCCTTGTTTCTCAAAACTTTGGCCCACGGACATGATGAATTCGTAGGATGTGCAGGACTTGTTACTTCAGTTATACACTGATGTGTATGTCATTAGTTTTGTTGTGAATATCTTTCATGGTTGTACGATAATTTTCAGGAGCTTTTTGGTACATAAATATTTATTCCAAATTTGATTATGTCCTAGCATTTTTCAGGGGTGTTTGGGTGGTGTCACTGTGACTTGTTGCTCTGCATTGGTGTGTACATAGTTGGGGGGGGGTCGCATATGTGTGTGCCCGTAACCTTTCGTCCTCCCCCTCCCGTGTGTCGTAGGTGCAGTACTCACCGTTGTCGTCTGCGCCGGACTTCGTACTCGTGGTAGATGAGAAGGTAGACGAGAGCAGGTAGGATGTTTAATTCGGGTTCCATGCTGTCCTCCTTCCTCCTGGAGTGCGTAGTGGTGAGCGTTTTCCCGTCCGTAGTCTGTTTCCGCTGTGTTTTTATCGGCGGTGCTCCCGCCCCGGAAAAGGTGGCGGATTGGTGAGTTGTGATAGTGTGGGCGGTACATTGGCTGCCGCCTGGCTGTTGGCGGTGACCGCCGCGCTGTTTGTTTGTACCGCCGTGGCGGTCGGAGTGTTAAAGTGGCTGTCTGTGTTGGCGGTTCCCGCCAGGGTCAGAATCCCATATTTTTTACCGCCAGCCTGTTGGCGGGTTGGCCGCCGCTTTAACACCGACCGCCAGGGTTAGAATCACCCCCTGTGTTTACATGTACAAAATAAACAACCATTAAACCCAAATACTATGAAATCAAATTCAGTTTTACGTTTTTAAAGTAGAACGTTACGAAAAGTACAGAATCAAGAAACAAAATATTTATCAGTCCATATATTTACAAATGTATGCAAATAAACATATGCCAGAAACAATATTCACTATAATCACCTCTATGTGAGCTATCTGAAATAAAACAGTACTTATTCACTAGGTCATAGTGTGCCTATGATCTATTAAGATAAACAAATAGTGTGACCACCCAGTGGTCATTGGTAAAGCAATAGTTTTAGGGTCACAGTTTCCTGGGTGGTCACTAAAAAAACAGTAGTCTAAGGTTTACAGTTTCCTAAGTTGTGATGCCACATTTCGACGAGACAAAATTAATTATCTCCAGGCTTCAACTGGCTAAGACATTCTAATGTTGTTCAGTGAAGAAGCACATTAAAAGTTATATTATGATGAACACAATGCAACCAAACAACATAAGCAAAATAAATATACAAAAGTATGCATAAAAATATCCGTGCATGGCTCACATACAAAACAAGTATTGGCAAAGGCAATAGGTTTCGCCTTGGTAACCATGCGTTTATTGATTTTTTTTTGGCAAATATGTGCAGGTGGCATTAAAAATGTATAAGTAACTAACAATAAAAATGTTGCGGTCTACATGTGGTATGTATATGTTTTCAAAGAAAAGAAACCAAAAACAATAAATACAAGTCAAAATGTGAGCAGGGATATGCCTATTTGCCCAGGTAGAGAAGTAAAGTGCTATTTAGGTGGTATTGCAAACTGAACAGGGTTAAAAATTCTAAGCAAATTGGACATAAATTGTCCTAAATATCTCAATAATAAAAGATATTTTAATTGAAAAGTATTTGAGGAATATAATGGATCTTTGTAGTTCCTACCTGAAACAATTGATTAACAAGCATTGGCAAAGCTAACAAGTCTGTCCTTGACCCTCTAGATAGTATATTTGTTTGCAATTTTTTGTTATTTTATACAGAATTTTAAATGTGAGGTGTCAACATATGTGGTATTCAAGTATGAAAAATGAGTTACAATCCTAGGAAAGCATGTTATTGTATTGCTTGCCGAATGGTTCAATAAAGTAAACATTTGCCACTTCCAAACTGTGTAGTGATAGAGTTCACAAGCTGGAATCTCACCAGAACTTATCCCAGAACGCCCACCACACTCCATGTCATTAAAGACACTGGTTCAAGCCCTAGCCATGACACATTCGGATTGTTTCTAGGTCTTGAAACATTGTCCTTGCTGACATGACTTTAAATGGCCATACTTGCCTTTCCACTCTTCAGTATTCTGGAAAATTAACTACAATTTAAAAAATAGCAATAGCATTTTTTACTTACAACTCTTAGTAAACATATTAATGCGATATGGAGCACTAGGTAAAAGACAACATAACATTTTTATTAATGTGTTTGTAGTTAGGTAAGGAAAGATTGCTCAACATTGGTGAAAGTGCAAAAACAGTGACAAAGCCCTGCTTTAGAAATTGTCTTCATAAAGTGAACTGACTCTTCTTTATTTCAGTAAGGTACCTGCTCTCTGTTCACAAAATGCACTGCGCCAGACAGCATAACAAAAATGTAAAATGTTATGATTCACTAAAAGCGCAAACCTTACGTGAAGCCTTAGTGAGAACATGGGTGAAATTTAAGTATGTCAGCTTCAGCAGAAATTAAGGAGCAGAATGACACCACCCATTAGGTAGACACTCACAAAACAAAACACTAGTTAGAGGGGGTGAAGCCTCACACGCTTGTTCAGTAATATTGAAAGCGTATAGCAAATTCCTTTGCAGCCAATGTAAACACACTATGGCCCATATGTATACTTTTTTTGCGCCGCATTTGCGTCATTTTTTGACGCAAAAGTGGCGAAAACTTACAAAATATAATTGTATTTTGTAAGTTTGTGCTGCTTTTACATCAAAAAATGACACAACTGCGGTGCTAAAAAAGTATAAATATGGGCCTACATGCTTTGAAAACCAACATCCAAAGGTCTCTTTTGGGGCTTCTTCAGCAGAAGAAAACAAACAAGAATCACACCACACCGGAGTGCAGCACTCACAAAACAAATGCTACAAAAAGCAGCCTTAAGAAAACGAAGTTACACTACATGCCGGACCACTGAAAAACGATAAACTCCAAAAGAAAAGTTGTGGAAAAAAACGAAGAATCCCAGGAAACTTATTTTGTTGCATCCACTTTTTAGTGCTACAGATGCAACAGATTACAGGGATAAAGAGTTTTGAATACAACTACAACAGTGTTGAGGGTACACATACAAATGTCTTTCAGTACACACAAGCTTTTTCAACAACAAATTAAACTTTTTAGTTATTTTTTTTAAAACTCAGTTAAACCATTATGTGTGCACAGCAGTTTGAGGGAAGGCTGCCAAGTTAGTATTTCCATGAGGAAGCAATCTACAGAGTAGTATGCCTATAGGCCTCTTAGAGCAAGTTCCACACTTCCTCCCCAACCGCTTGAAAAAATACATGCCAATCTCAAATAGGTTCAATCAAGTGGCTACAGTGTTTTCAGCAGTGTGTCTTATCTCTTCTCATCATGGCCGAGGCACTGCCTTTTTATTTATGTAATGTGAAGAGATTTCCACCAAATACGCAGGCTAAGGTGAAAAAAGTAAAAAAAAAAAAAACACTAGCTTTCTCAGTCACACAGGTGGAGCCAGTACACGAACACTAATTGATAATTGGAAACTAAACAGCTGGATCGTTAGGGAACACGACTAACTATTAACAGGCGGAGTATATCCTGTAGTTGTTGATCGATTTATTTGCTTGAGCAGGTTTTTGCTACCCTTTGGTCAGCTTTCACCTGTCATTCTTAATCATGGGAAGCCAGAAAAATGTTCGTACTTGTGCGTGCGCTTCCGCAAAAACAACTAATGAAACAGAGGAAGGACAAAAAAAATTAAATCCTTCTTCTTGCAGCTTAATAACGTGCCATCCTCCTGCAATGGAGGGACAAAAGCAAACAAACACAAATGTTTGATGGAATGCAGAACCAAACATTCACCCCCAGTCACAGATCTGGGTTTAATCCATCCACTCTTTTGCTCAGCATGCCACCCAAGTTTGTACCCAGCCATATGCAAATCGGTCATGGCCGTGTTCCACATGGGAACATTTCAACCCGAACTGCCTGACCAGATCCTCACTGGACTCAAAACAATCATCCTGGGACTGGTTTCGGGCTATCACCCTTCATCAGTCAGGCTAGCTTGAATACAGTGGCATAGTGAGCCCGGGACCTATGTCTGGGCATACCCGGTGCACTTAGGGTGACAAATGCAAACAAACACAAATGATGGATGGAATGCAGAACCAATCAAACATTTACCCCAGTCACAGATCTGGGTTTAGTCCATCAATTATTTTGCTCACCATGCACCCCAGTTTGGACTCAGCCATATGCAAATCAGTCATGACCGTGTTCCCAATGAGAACAGTCCAGCCTGACTTGCCAGGACAGATCCTCCCTGGACCAAAAACAAACATCCTGAGACTTGTTTTTTTTTTCTTTTCTTTTGAAAAACCTTTATTAAGTGCTTAAACTAGTCGATACATAGGTTTTAAAGAGTGGTACCTCTTCCCTTAGGAAAGGCAGTCCACTTCAACTTTGTTTCAAATATACTTTGACAATACTGTTGGTTTAATATGAAAGAAGTAGTAAATTAGGGTGTGGTTCTTGGGGCAGTGTAGGGAGCTCAGTGGGAAAGAGGGGTTAGGATTTACAGCTCTTCCTCCTTCTCACTCTCCTTGTTGTCCTTGTCTGTGTAATCTCTCAGCAGGTTGTGTACCATTCTGTGGAACGCTTTCCTGATCACCACCTCCCCGTTGGTCACCAGTCGGGTTCTAGTGTACAGGAGCATGTCCTTAATGCAGCAGAGGTTTCTCCAGCATCCTTGGATAGCCTCCACTGAGTGTGTCCTTGGAAACAGCCCATACAGCACAGAGTGGTGAGTGATGTTTGGGTATGGGATGTGGGCTTCCATTTCTTGTCTTAAGGCTGCCCACAGGATCTGAGCAAAGGGGCAGGCCCAGAACAGATGGTATGCAGTTTCCTCTGTGCGGCATCCCCTTGGACATTCTCTGTGTGGGCACAGGCCCCTGCTGTGCATGAATAATACAACAAATATAAATATACATATAAAATATATACAGACACATTCTAATGCAACTGTTCTTAATACACTCTTGAGTTGTTATTGCTTACATATATGTAATGTATGCTATAGATAAAAATGGGGCAAGGTCAAAGATTAAGAAAGAAGGCAGCAGAGAATTCAACCACCATGTGATTGGTAATATTTCCATGTCAGAATAATGAGAACTCACCAGTGTGGAGAATGAGAAGGGGGATTACATGTTTTGAAGGCTCCCTCTGTAGGAGATGCCAAGAGAAATTCGCCAGGGTCTGTTGTTACTGTAGATGTGAATAAGAGTTACGTTGAGGCCGGGAAAGAATACACAGCTGGGAACTGCTGTAACTGTGCTGTGAAGTGTAGCTTCTAACAGAAACTAGGCTGCTTGCCTGTGACGTAGACAGGAGGTCCAATAAATATGGAAGTGGCCCACAATGGGATCAGTACCTACGAGGTGGACTGGTATGAAGTTACTGGTGGCTAATGTACAGATTATTCACCCAGGAGATCAAGGTACCTTCATGCAAATTACTGGAACAGTTGGTTTGAAATTAACAACATCTCCAAGGTAGCAAAATTGTATGGACACATCTACTCATTGTGGAAAGGAAGAGGCCATAAAAATAGGGTGGCAGGTGTGGTGCCCATGTTGAAAGCAGGAGGAAAAATAGTTCAAGAAGTACAAGTTATTGTGATATAGCCATACATAAATAAAAAATAAAAAATATGGCAAATGTACCTTTAGCTAATATCTGGATTACTGAGAAATGTACTGCAATTCTACCATTAACTAATATTATAATTGCAATTGCCCAAAGACACAATTTTATGCAGTTGAGAATGGACGTAACTAATGCATAGACAGAAATGTCGTATTGGACGAGGTAAGTTGCCATGTTGGGAGAGGGAAGGGATTTGAGTTGTTCCTGAAAATGTACTATTGTACCATTCATAGGTTGTTACATTAATATCATAGTCAAACGTGAAATATTTGATTATTTTATAAAGGTATGAATTAAGTCTGGAAGGAAAATGTATCATCACAGCCCAACGGATCTGGTGGTTTTACAACAATCTCTTATTGTGGTTGAATTCTCTGCTAACTTTCTTCTCGATCTCTGATCTTTCCCCAGTTTTATCCCTAGCATACCATTACATGTATGTAAGTAATAACAGTGCAAGATTATATTATGAGCAGCAGCCATACAATATGTATCTATATAGTATAGATGTATATTTATATTTGGTTCCCCATTTTTCTGTTTTATACCCCTATTCCCATTTAGCTATTTCTCAGGCTCAATGTAGAGTTTAAGGGATCAACACAGACAATCACTAAGACAGACCTGTTTTATTAAATTTAATGTGTGAGATACTGGCCATACTTTTGTATGATAATTGTAATATGTGAGGAATTGGTTTGCTGTTTGAGTGAGGTGTTAACCCTGCTCAAGCAACAGCCACAATCACTGTCAGGGAGAACCATAAAAAGTCACTAAATTAACCTCTGCTTAACACTCTGGTAGCGTGGCGCAAAAGCAGTCAGGTTTAACTTAGAGGCAATGTGTAAAGTATTTATGCAGCACAGAAACAGTAATAAAGTGAAAGCACAGTACCAGAAACATTTCACACAATTTTAGCAACATAGAGTAATCATTTTAAGAAATTGTCTGACACCAAAATTACAAAACAGAAATCAGTAGAACCAGATTATGATTTTTTTAAGTTTCAGATAAAAACTAGTTCCTAAAAGATCAAAGCGTCAACTACAGGCATCTAGTCAAGTGAGACTGGGCCAAATTCAAAACGTATGGGCGGCGGTGATGGAGCATGAGTAGGATACAAAAAGTGGATTGAGCCTCGATGGCGCTTACCATTGAGCTTAAAAGAAATTTTGACAAAATGTCCTTGAGAAGGTAGAGGCTCAATGGGGCAAAGATGCAGGTGATGTCCAAGGAGGAGGCATCGTCATCAGGGAGACACTTGATGAAATTGTGGTGAAAATTTCTATGTTCAGAGTTAGTCTCTTTTTGGGAAGTTGAAAATCTCCAAGGGGATGAGACTGGAGTCAGTAGTGAACGCAAAGGACTGCTGAACAGGATTTGCTGCTGCAGAGAAGAACATACCGAGAGTTGCCACGAAGTCAGGGTGACCAGTGATGAACCTTGGGAGGATAGATGAGCAGGTTGGTCCTGGCCACCTCTCAGTGTTCAGAGTAGGTTTTAGGCAAAAATGTCCCAAGTTATGGATTTTGGCTATCTGGGCACCTTGAACACCAGCACCAAGGGGCCAGGTCTAGAGGGGCACCACTTGGAGCGTTAAGACTCAGTCAGGCTGGGTCCAGATGCAGGTTCAAACTGGTTGGACCATTTTCTCTCCCTGAGGCTCTGATCAGGAGGCCAGCCAACTAGCCCCTGGAGTCACTCTGGTAGTCCTAGGTTCAAGCAGTGGAAAAGGGCTGAAGAAGGAGGGCAGGTCTCCGAGAGTTCAAGGCAGGCTCCAGGCAGCAAAGCAGTCTTTTGGAGTACACAACAGGCCACAGCACCAGACAGTCCGCTAAGAGTCCAACTCTTTTCAACATATACATGACCCCATTAGCAGCCATCGTCGGAAGCCACAGAATGAACATCGTGTCATGCGCAGATGATACAAAACTCATCATTTCCATCACCGAAGACCCGGACATGGCCAAAAGGAACTTCCACTAGGGAATGGAAGCCGTTGCCACCTGGATGAGAGAAAGCTGCCTCAAGCTTAACTCTGACAAGACAGAGCTCATCATCTTCGGAAACGCCACCTCAGCATGGGACGACTCCTGGTGGCTCACATCTCTCTGTACCACGCCTTCACCGACTGAGAACGCCTGCAACCTAGGCATTATCCTCGACTCCTCTCTATCTATAACCCGACAGGTAAACTCAGTCACCTCCGCCTGCTGGCACACCTTCCACCAACTCCGGAAAATTTTCAAATTGATCCCAGCAGACTGCCGCAGGACAGTCACCCACGCCTTAGTCACAAGCAAGATTGGCTATAGCAACGCTCTCTATGTCGGCACCACGACAAGAAACATCAAAAAGCTGCAACTCATGCAGAACTGCGCTGCTAGACGTGTCCTTTACCTACCACAGCAAGAACATATCTTCCAGCACCTGAGGACCCTCCACTGGCTCCTGATAGAAAATTAATCACCTTCAAGCTACTCACCCACATGTACAAAGCCATACACGTCAGACCGACATACCTGACCCACCGCCTCTCCTTCAAAACACCTGTGAGATCCTTCCGCTCCTCTCAACTGGTTCTGGTCCCTATCCCATGCATTCGAAAAACCCCGCTGGGGGATGATCCTTCACCTACATTGCAGCAAACAGCTGGAACAACCTGCCCTTAGACCTCAGACAAAGCCCATCGCTCACCATCTTCAGGAAGAACCTCAAGACATGGCTCTTCGGATGAGGTTCCACCCTCCCCCCAGCGCCTTGAGACCCTCATGGGTGAGTAGCAGCGCTTTACAAAAACTGATTGATTGATTGATTGATTGAGAGTCCTTTCAAGGGTCCAGAAAGTGAACTGAAACATGGGTCAGAGGGTCTTTTAGTATATCTGGTTCCTTCTTTGATGAAGTACACATTTCTAGAAAATTTCCTTTGAAGTACTTGAAGTTTCCTACTTCCTCTGGCCTGGCTCCTGGATACCTCCATGAACAATGCCGAGGTGACAAGTCCTTTGTGAGAAGGCAGAGCACATACTATTCAGTTGCAAGTGGAGCTGTGCTCATCTCAGCTCCCTAATTTTTCCAGTGATGCTAATTCAGACACACCTAATCTATCTATTGTGTGGCATTCGGGCAGGAATTAACAAAATCGAACCGCCAACTACTTCCAGTCATGTGACCTTGGAACAGGCTGCAGGCACCATATAGTGAGGGCAGGAAAATTGTAACCTAAAATCTGACTTTACCATTAAAGAGGATTTTAAATGCAATTTCGCAGACTTCAACATGAAATGTTCAGCTGGTCCCAATCAAAATCTAGCACTTAATAAATATAATAAAGCAATCAAATATTATTCAAAAGGAGTCAAAAGCAATCACACAAGTGAACAACATCTACAACAGCCTTAGCACAGTTAAGCGAAGGTGGCGTAAATTAAAATTTATTTTATTTTATGTACCTGCCATGCTCCCACTTCTACAGACACGCTGAGACCACAGCAAGCTGTGAAAATGTGAAGAATAGGCACATTCAGAATGTGGCACGAGAAATTGGTGGGATCCCAGACCCTCAGTAAAGAGCACAACAATGACCCTGTGTAAAGTCACGAGTGGTGATGAGCATCCATTGCAGTAAAGACTGGTAAAGGCGAAGCAGGGTAAAGCTATCTTATTTATATGCTGTGCCCCACGAGTGCAAGGCCCCTGAAAAAAGGGCATAGCAGACATCTTTTTCTCAGTCCATGTTTAGAGCAGGACTGACTCTGTTGTGAAGTAGGGTAATGTATTATATTTCTCTCATTCTGACCTCAATGAAAAAAGAAAATACATAGTTACAAATATTTTGAACTGAGGGGTTTACCCTCCTTAATAGGAAAATACCAATGGGACATTAAAACAGTAACAGAGTTAAGGTAACGTGCAAGTGTGTTATACTCACTAGTGGAGAAGTGTGGCGCAATGGTTAGAGCGGCAGACCCTGATGCAGAGATCTGGCCTGGGACCTGGGTTCAATTCCCTTGGACCAGATAATTCTCACCTTGGTGCCTAATCTCATTAGTGGGTCCCACTCTGTAACATAGCTTGCTTAATCTCCACAATAGTGTTTGGGTGCCAGGTTTCACCCTGGGGCTGTCCAAGAGTGGGTGCCTCACAAGGAAATGCCAGGAGGGGTTCCACAGTGGTATGTGTACAGCATCTTGAGACCCTAACGGGTGAGTATTGTGCTATACAAGTGCAAAGTTCACTGCTAAGGATAGGATTTAGCAATGTGCTTGTCTTGGTAAGGATAAAGAGAGGTCAGATTGCAACCAGCCATTAACTGGGGCAACAAAGAAATTTTCTCAATATTAAGTATGCACCCCTTTTACTTGATAATGGATTCCCCGTCAGTGCATCACAGGAACCCTCTAGATTAATATTTTTCCCATTCAATTTAATCAATTCTAACTCTATGCTGATATGGCTGACGGCCTGCTTGTTTATTGCCCTGCTGCAGGCTGCCAGGTCTCATCCATAAAGTGAGGAAGGCAAGCAAGGGGTAGAGGTGAACTTTCCTGTGAATTTGGCAGATTCTGTGATCAGATTGGGTCCTCGGACAGGGAGTTCATAGGGGATTAGAAGAGGGGTAACCTGCAGCTGACGAAGAGTATCAGCTAGATAGCCTGTAGTGGGTGAGGACAAAGGGCATTAGCTGAGTAGCCTGGAGCCTGGTGGGGGCAGATATACAAGGCTTGGTGTCATCAGCAACTTCAGAAAAGAAATAACAATCTTTAAATTTCAGTTCTACTGATGAAGAAACCATAGCTGAGATTTAAATTTGTTTAAGTTTTACTAGTTGAGATTCACCCCCAATGCATTTATGTAAGAAACATCTATTCCATTGACTCAATGGACAGTTCAAAGTGAACCTGCCATGCCAGACAGGTCACGGAATCCCTGATACAGACTTGATAAGTACATCATGAGGTTACGTTTAAGGAGAGCATTTTGATAATCATTGTAGGTGGTCATAATAGCTAAAACACACGTGTTCTTATTATCAAAGAAATTAGTAAATCCACACCACGGAAATGTATGACCTCACATTTGTAGATTTACTCATTTCAAGAGTTCAGAAAACTTTTTTTGCTTTACTTCTGGAAACCAGCACAAGTCATAGCTTTCATGGAATAATCCTGAGAGGGTTTAAGAAGTCTCATTTTACTTTCAAGGATATACACACATCTGTATTTTCGTTTATCTTTGCAGGTAGAGAAACTGCTTCCCCTACAGACTTACTAGTTTTGAGGGCTGTACCTGGCTTCCTACTCCCATCATGAAAATGGATTTACCCCTGTACATGACAGGAGTACATCTCTGACCATTACCTGGGTATGAATGGGTTGGAAAATAATTTAATAATACCCAGAAATGTAAGTTGGTCAGTGTGCATAAAGATGCAGGCCCTTCACCTGCAGTGAATTTACTCACACAGAAATCTCTGTTTAGGTAAATCCATTTATGAGTGCAAAACCAACTTTTTGTAATTTAAACAGGGGTTTTCCACTAGTATAGAAAGGTATTTGGCATGTGGGTCACACACATAGACACACAAACACACAGAGGGACACCTTCCAGAATAGTGCACATTTGGTCTGACTGCTAATTCACCACTTTTGGGTGACCTTGCATTGTAAGCTAGGTCTATAGGATGTTAAGTCATGTTTTCTTTCATTCATGCATTTAACGTGGTAACATAGGCAAAATAGATGTGCATGCAGTTTCTGAGGTATTATAAACAGTGGTGGCCAAATAAAAGCAGATTTACATTATTTATACTCTCCCTATCCTCCTTCACAGTCCCTCTCACTAATTAAAAAATACCGGAGGTTTAAGCCACCCTTTGCATACCTTTCATTTGAGTAGCAGGTGGACACTTGATTCTCTCACTTAGCCCAAAAGAAGCGAGGGGGCTGAGTGGAGGAATGAAATGCTCATTAATTCTAGTGTTTTTCTTTTGCTTAGTTCAAGAACTCGTGTCTGTAATCCTAGTCGCATTGACAATAGCCCTGTTCGGAGTACACCATAGTTGCAAACCATGAAAGACTATCTTAGGCCTAAATCCACATTTGGTGAAAACTCTCCAGGAAAACTCAAACATCGCAGGCAAGTCACTTCCCTGGGTAGGCTAGGTTTGCAAGTTGACATCTCTTTTGGGGCCAGATGTATGAAGAATCCACTTTGCGATTCTCTAATAGCGATTTTTAAGAAATCACTATTTTGGATTTGCAAAATGGCATGTATCATAACATACGTATCATATTTGTGATTGCTATTACCGAATCGCAAATAGCGATTCTAGGCCCATTCGCACCTATGGACCTGTAGGCCCATATATACGATTTTTTTGCATTTCCCAAATTGTGAATTCCTAACTGGAATTCGCAATTTAGGAAATGCAAAACCCCAGGGTGCTGGGGGCCTAAGGGCCCCTCTGCTGCACCCCAAAAAATATTTTAGGACATGTAAGACGCACACATGCCAAAGGGGCATGTGTGTGTTATATGTCAATTTAAAAAATGCATATCTAATGCATTTTTAAAATTTGCACATGGTTACCACCAAGTTTTACTTGTCGGTAATTGTGAATCCTTAATGCCCAATTCGCATTAAGGAAAAGCTTGATACATGTGATTAAGAAATCGTAAATAAGGATTCCTTACTTGCGATTTCCTATTTAGAGAATCGCAATTGCGATTCCCTAAACGTGCTCACAATTTTAAGGAATCGCTATTTTAGCGATTCCTTAAAATTGCATAGCGAATGCCTTTCATGCATACTGAAAGGCATTTTTGCATTCGCACCGATGGCGAATGCAAAAACACTTGATACATCTGGCCCTTTGAGTTTCTAGAAATAATGTGTTGCTGAATATAAATAAAAAACGTTAACACATTATTTGCTTCTGTTACCATAGCAATAACCTACATCACTCGATACATGTTGCATCCTTCTTCACTAATACCTTTATATCCAAGTTTCTATATATAAATTAAAACTATCAAATTTTGGCTTTGTCAGTGCATCCATCCATACACTCACTCATCTCTTCACTCATTCATATGCTGTGTTGGACTTGGCCCTTTCTGCAGGGTTATTCTCAAACTTTTTGCCTTCAGACTCCTACTTTCTGAACCTGACTTTGATGGCTTTTAAGACCCTGTACACTTTACCACTGCTATGGGGCTTGCACTCTATTACACAATTAGTTTACTAGTAAGTTCCTAGTCAAGCGGTACTACATGTACTCTGGCCCTGTAAATGAAAAGCTACTAGTGGGACTGCAGCACTGATTGTGCCACCCACTTAAGTACTGTTTTAAAAATGTCTCAGGCCTGCAATTGGAGCCTGGGTGTGCAGTTTGAAACTGCCATTTTGACCTGGCAAAATAATATTTTGCAGATTCTAACCCTTTCTCTTAAATACATATGTCACCCCTAGGGTAGACCCTAAACAGCCCAGGTGGCAGGGCACAGTGTATTTAAGATGTTGGACAGTACTTTTACGTTTTACATGTCCTGGTAGTGAAAACTTTTAAATTAGTTTTTTATTACCGCAAGGCCTACCTTTCCCATAGAATAACATTGGGATACCTTATTATATTTAGTAAGTGCTAAATTTCAATTAGGGGCAACTAGGACTGTCGAGTTTGGTGTCTAAAGAATTGCAATTTGAAATCCTCTTTAATGGTAGAGTCAAATTTGTTACTCACAATTGTAAAAATGCCACTTTTAGAACTTTGCAAGTAAATTAATGGTCAATGCAAGGGGGAAGTAACCTAGACTTCCACGGTAATTTAGTGATTAAATAATTCTAAGTATACCATTTTTTTTTTGTAATATCAATAGTGATTTATTGCATTATGAATCTTTTTTTATTATTTTTTTATCATGTTATTGTAGGCACCAGGTTATACTTGTCTAAATAGGTGCTCCTAATTAAAAGCAGTGAAAGTGAAAATTGTGCAGAGAAGTGAAGGTGATATATACAATATGTACAGCGGGTGGTTTAAGAATATTATGGACTTCTAACAGCTTCGTCAGGCCAGGAAGCCCTGAAGTCACATAAGATTTCTTTACAGTTTTATATTCCACACTCAAAGATATGTCGACGTTTCAACCCAATTGCAGAAACAAATCAAAGGTGGGTCATCATCAGGACTGGGAAAATTCAGGTCGGTAGCACCTAAGATCCAGTGTAGAAATACAATCTGGTGGTCTGGGACATCTTCGTGTTGAGTAGTTAACTGAACCCCGAGGACGTGGAGTACTCTGGTCTGGGGGTCAATTCAATTGGTCTTGTGTTCAGTATTGTGTCTGCAGGGTCATAGAAGCACTGTGAGCCTTTCACAAATGTAGTCTGGAGCTCACGATATTGTTCAGATTACATCTGAGGGGTAAATTCTAGTGGCCAGGGCGAGTCATCAGGGATCTCCTGGCTCCGTACGATTAATCGCGAAGTATTGTATCCATTTGGTGTAAGCCGGTTTACACCAAATGGATACAATAATGTATCCATTTGGTGTACTACCCTAGTCAAAAGGGTTAGAGGGTACCTGCCTCATTGTTGTTACTTTTAGAACTTTGGCATATTTTTGTCCTAACCATTTCATGCCTGTATTCTGGGTGGCATGACAAGGTGTGGATGGCAGGTGGTCTTTGTGTACTGCTCCCAGACAGTGAGACAATGTAGCATAGATGTTATCATGATAGGCCATCTCTGTTTTGATGAGGGGAAGGTGCTGTCACCCACCACATTTACACATCACAAAGGCTCTGCCTGAGCACACTCAAAATGGATATGACACTAGTCTATTGTGACCCCAGATTAGCTGGGGCCAGGGCAGGTAGGCAGGAAATTCTAAGCACCTCTGGGGTTGGAAACTGCAGAACCTTCTTCACTCCAAAGTGGGCACCAATTATAAATAATAGACCTTCAGACCCAACTCTTCACTACACCTCTGAATCTGTGGAGACTGAGAAGGACTACTGTGCTGGCCTGCAAGAAGGACTGCTACTCTGTTTCCCTGCTGCCCTGCTGCCCCGCTGCCTGAGTAAAAGTACTGGACCTGCCTCTTGACCCCAGGACCATCAGACTGATTACAAGGGCTAGTTGGCTGGCCTCCTGATCAGAGTCTCTGGGACAGAAAAGGGCCCAACCACCTTGAACTCAGCACCTAGATTCAGTCTGCTGTCATTTGTGCCCCCCAAGTGGTGCCACTCCAGTCCTGGATCCTTGGAAGTGGGCCTAAAGTTGCCCAGCCAGCCCAGTTGTGGTCCATTTGTCAGTACAGACACAGTGCCATGCATCATCTCACAGCCCTGCTTTGGAACTCCCGCAGTAACGCATACCCAACGCTGGACCTCACATCACAGTCTGCATTCTCCTCTGAAGCACTGCGGTGCAAGCCCCTCGTCAATAGCACCCTCAACAACAACGCAAGACTCACCATCGCTGCCCTGCTGCTTTTTTTCAGAAACCATGGTGCGTGATGTATCTTCGGCACAGGACTTCACATTGAAAGCCCCTCATCGACATCATCCTCGATGATGACACAGGAGTCCCCATTGCAGTCTCACTGCTCCTCAGAATTGCCGCTGCATGACGCATCCTTGATGCAGGATCTCGTAACGCTCCACAAGCCAAGGTTTAAGGTACTTTGTTCAGCTGTTCTTGTGTCTTTGTCCTGCTTGCGCTCCATCACAATTGGCCTAAATGTGTGACTTTGTCCAAATAAATAGTGTGTGACCGAATAACCACTGTTGGCGCTTTGGGCCTCAATGCACTATTTTCACTGAAAAAATCAAAATTGTATATCTTTGTTTCTACTGATTGATTTTTGTTGTTTTGGTCTCAAATAGTTTATTAAATGTAACTCTATTTTTCTAAATTGGTGTAGGATTTCCTTTGCACTGTGTTTTCATGTTATTAATATTTGAAGTGCTGCTTACATACTTTGTACACTGCCTCTAAGTTAAGTCTGAATACATTGTGCATAACGACCTGAGGGTTAAGCACAGGTTAATTTTTGGTTTGATTCTATTTCACCCTGACAGAGATTGTGGTTGCTTCTTGAGTGGTGTTTGACTCCCTCAATCAATAACCCAATGTCCAACACTCATATGTTCAGCCATCAACCAATGCACCCACACAATCATCAAGCCATGGTCTCACACTTCCAGCCATCAATATTTGCACCCAATGACTTATCCATTAATGAAATCAGGCCCTCAGCCCCGCTCCCATTTATCTATCCATTCACTCATACATCCATTCATCCACCTATTCTCACATCTATCCTCTTAGCCTTCTGCACAAGTACATCACAATCTTGCCAATCAAAGAAGAAATACATTTAGTTATAATTATCCAGCCAAGTGTCTTTGCCAATGCTTGTTAAAGACGGTAAGTGCAATAAAACAGATACATATGGGTCTAATTTATCTTTGGGCTCTGCGCCCAAGTTGCATGGGAAACCATCATGAATATATCACATCCTTTGATGTAGATAACGAGGGCATTATAGATGCCCTAGCCAAATTTACAGTGAGATTAGGGACAGATGACCCTGCCTTTTGTGGATTTCTGTTTGCCACTGCTACATTAAAAACACTTGGTTTAATACATTTTTGCTTTACATTCCAGTAGGTCACCCACTATGGTGTAAAAGAAAAAATCACAGCAACGTTGTTAATGACTGGGATTATTAAAATTGTGTAGTTGTGGCACTTCTATTTAATATTCAGCTCAAAGGGTTTGTAAAACCTCTCCATGCAGAGGCCACGGATCTTCCTGAGCTGCATCAACACAGATCTATCTGCAGAGATATTCATTGATGATGTGCATCTTTGGTAGCTACTAAAAGTACAGTGTATGCATTATTTGAATCTGCCTTGAACCTTTGCAGCAAATTGAATATTGATGTTTAAGAGAACTTTTCAGATTTCAACCACACAGTAAGAGGTGGTAGCAACATCTGATTATTTGGGTTTATACTTTTCATAGGCTGTACACCAGTCAACTCGGTACAAAAAAAGTAGTCTGACTCAATCAATGAAGATCAGTGATGAGGCAGAGTCGGTAGTAACTGCAAAATGTGGTGGAGAGCTATGGGGTAGTGAGAAATGTGAAAACTTGCGTGTTAAGGTAAAACATTCCTGAAGCAAATGGTCAATGTAATAAACAAGACACTTTAATCTAGACAATGTCAGCTACCTGATCCATTAGACTTGTCCTGTTTTCCAATTGGGCCCATCCAAGGACATCTCAAATATGGTAATCATAGTGTACATTGGTGGCCACTCCCCGTGGGCACATTTCAAGCGCGTGTTTAGCAATAACACATTAATACATTTTCTATGCAGCATTATTATGCATTAGTTCATAAACATTTCGTGTTAACTTTGAGTATAAGAGCTATGCTCCCTCATAACCATTGGCTTCGTATAGTCTTTACACCATCTTAGTCCTTTTCCCACATGTGCAGTTCCAGGCCGGCTGCACAACACTGCATGGTTATAGGTTGGTGTTACTTGTAGCTCTCTCCAGCTAGGCAACCACCAATTTACAGAAAGGGTCTATTGCTGTCTAACCTTAATGGCATATTTTCATGAGGCATATTGTGGGAACTGTATTTTGTGTGCATTGCCACAAACATGATGTAGAACACTGCAGAGATACGTGTTGGTGTTTCATGTGGGGGCCCCTCAGCAAGGAGGGGGAATAGACAACTACATATGTGGCCTATTCATAGAGCAAACATAATGTTACATTCTCTAGAAGAATATTGTTGTAAGTTAAGACTGTAAGTCACCATGGTAGGAATATAATGGTTGAACTATGGGAAAGCATACTTAAAATGTACCTTTGGTTATAACTGATAAAGCTCTGAACAAGCAGTCGGTCCTATTAATTATAAAGCTTTTCAATGGGCCAATTTACTAACAGAGTGTATAAGACCAAAACACATTCTCTAGTGAAATATTTAAAAATAAAGAATAACATTGCTAGTGGACCTTTGTTATCACAACCTGATTCTCCTCTAGAATCTCTCTCCTTATATTTGTTCTATAATGTTCCTTGGGAAAGACTCCATAACAAGATGGGCAATAGTGACTTTATGTATTTTTGTAATTGCTTCCCCGGCAAAAATTGGTATGACCCATGTCATATTCCTCTGCGATAAATCTTGATCAATACTAGATCTGTCTGCAAAAATGCCACTGAAGTGAGGGACACCATCTCCACCCTCACCGCAACGTAACCTTCATCACAGAGACCTGGCTCACCCTTCCTTCTGCCCCCGACATTGCAATCGCAACACCCAACAGCTACAGGATGACACACCAGGACTGCACCAACAAACATGGTGGAGGCATCGCCATCATCCACAAAGAAACAATCTGCCGCACCACCACCAAATACACCACCATGCCTATCATGGAACACCTCAATTTCCAACTCTACACCAATGGAAAAACAACCATCAAAGAAACCCATACCTACCGAACCCCAGGACTATGCACTGGCCTCTGCAACGTCATCACAGACTTCATCACCCCACTTGCCATCGAGTCCAAGCACTACATCTTGCTCTGAGGCCTCAAATTCCACCTGGACAACTCGAGAGACAATAACTATGCTAAGCTTCTGGAATGAATGAACAGCATCGCCTCCACCCAGCCGGTCACAGATCAAGTGTATATAGCAGGACACACACTGGCCCTATCTTCACAAGCAGCAACAGAGTCAAATACCGCCATGCCATGGAACTCACCTGGACAGACCACTCAGTTGTCCACTTCAACATCCCAGGTGCACTGTGCAGCCCCTCCAATCCTCCCAACGCCCTGTTCCACAGCTGAAACAAAGTAACACAGACCCAATGGGTGGACACCCTCTGCACCTACGCCAACCAAACTGAAGCTGCAACCAACCTGGAACAAGCAGTACAGAACTTCAACACCTGGATCACCGACCTAGCCGCCCCTATCAAAATGTCAAAAATCCTCAGATCCATCAAACAAACTAGCTGGTACACACCTGAACTCAGCACTATGAAACGCAGCTGCAAACAACTGGAGAGAAGATGGTGCACCAACAGAGATGCTAATGACCAAGCCACATTCAAGTCAGTCCTCTACCAATGCCACCAACAACTCAAAGACAAGAAAAGAACGCCCTTGCAAACTGCATCGAGGCAAGTGCCAACCACAACAAGGAATTCTTCAACATCATCAGAGAGTTCTCCTGCCCAACAGCCACCAAGAACATGGTTCCTCCTTCACAGGAACTCTGCAACGCTCTACTGAATCACTTCTACAACAAAAAAATCCACCACCTTCAGGAACTTCAAGCCCCAACCCACTGACCTCCTCAGTCTCCTCACTCCAATGGAAGCCTCTGCCACCCAGCAACTCATGGCACGGGAACAGCACCGAACACCAAAACCATCATGAACTCCATTCACTCTGCGGGACCTGCAGACTCCTGCCCTAACCGCCTCTTCAACCTAGGATGCAACTAAATCAGTCATCAAAACCACCATCCTCAACTCTTCCATCGCCACAGCTGTGTTTCCTGATGCATGGAAACACACAGAAATCAGACCTCTCCGCAAGAAACCCTCTGCCGACCCGAGGGAACTCCAGAACTTCTGCCCTATCTCGCTTCTCCCATTCCCTGCCAAAGTCCTGGACAAGCCCATCAACCAACAGCTCACCAAACACCTGGAGAAAAACAACCTACTAGACAGCTTCTAGTCTGGTTCCCACACCAACCACAGCACCAAGACTATCCTGATCACTGTCACTGATGACATTTGCACCCTACACGAGAGGGGAGAGTCATCGGCGCTGACCATCCTTGACCTCTCTGCAGCTTCATGCGTTTAGCACTCAGCAGGAGTAAATGGGTTTCCTTGCTCTCTTCCTTGTTTTTTTACATGCACCAAGGCTCTCTGTACACCTCCTTTTCCCATTTCCTGATACTCCTCATTGTGCTCTCTGTCCCAATTACAGTTTTGCTTTTGTATCTATTCACTTTCTTTTTTTAACACAGCAACTTCAAAATACAGATAGGGCATTTGCTTCCTTTATTTGCCCCCATGTTCACTTGCATTCCCTTTTTTGTTACTCCCTGGAGGCTTTGCTTTCACTCTATTTTGACTGCCCCAGGCTCCTCTTTACAATTTGCAAAACGTTATTTTTATTTTTTTGAGAAAGCCAAGAACTGATGATGAGCCCATAGTTTTCCTTTTTTGCAATCATAAACAGTTTTTGAAAAATTTTCTATCTTTGAAATTTCTGGTGCAGCAGGGCTACCTACCATGTTAGGTAAATTAACAAACATTTGCAATGTAATGGGTCTCGCATTTGTTCCAGTTTGAAGTATTGGCCCTGTAAATTCCTAACTGGACTATTTTTGCCGCATACATTGAAAATGAAAAGTAAAATAGTAGTTGACATAAGCATGCTGATTCAGAGAGCGATGGCCACCATGAGCATGAGCGCGAAGGAGAGACACAGAAGGAAAAATAAGTTGGCTCACAGTCAAACATATCGGCAATCGAGCAATTATCCATGGAACAGTGTCAGTTTGCAAGGCGGTAACAAAAACTCCCCAAGGAGGGAAAAACGTAAAACATTTACCAATGATAGCAGAGGATTTTTGAAAGGCAAGCCCAAGAGCAAGTGAAAGTGATGGGTGTGAGGTCGGCGTGGTTAAAAGCCCAAAATACTTGCAAAAGGTCAAAGCGCTTGTGCTCTCGACCTAAAAATGGCTACCAAGCATAACTGAGCATGCGTGTAAATACATCACAGTGAATACGCATGCATTAGTGACCATCTTGTAATAAGCTTTCTTCACTAGAAAACCTATTGGAAATTTGCCAGACAAGCACATGCATGCATCATGCATTCACATGAGGTCGATAAAAATATATTAGCTAGTAAATGGCTCCGTCTTCTATTGCACAGACATATTCTTGTTCGGTCCTTGGTATCATTTGCCAAGCTCCAGATAAATAAAGTATTGCTCAGAGTGTACAACTGTATTGTTGTACTCTACATAAGCTTTTCTTTTAGAACTAGCCTCAGAGAAAGTTGTTTATCCTTTGGCAAGGATTCTCATCCATGCCTTGGGGACTCAGTCGCAGCTTTTCCTGTTCCTGTCTCGAAGTTTTGTCTGAACTGCCCCGAAGAGGATGTGTGATTTAGGATACCGGGCTGTCTTACATAATGTATTGGCCTTCATTGATTAAACTTCGTCTTTAGTTGATATTTCATTGAAAAATGTGTATTGATTTACGTCATGTTGGCCAAACAATTAACGTATGGCTGCTGGTATCCTTTGCTGCTATGGAGTCACGTTAGTACTACTTTAATGTACATCTATCCAGAGGACCATTTTTTAACAACCAGTATGTAGCAAATCGACAGTGGTTGCCTTAGTAAATGGCGCTTGAGGCGGGGAATGGAAATAAAAGTCTTTATGTTTGAATGTAGTATTAAAATGTGGTTATAAATATATATGTTTATTAAAGTCCGTGAAACTAAATGTGGACCATTAACAGTTATTTAGAGCTATTATACTATTAAACACATAGGGGGTTATTACAACTTTGGAGGAGGTGTTAATCCGTCCCAAAAGTGACGGTAGAGTGACGGATATACCACCAGCCGTATTACGAGTCCATTATATCCTATGGAACTCGTAATACGGCGGGTGGTATATCCGTCACATTTGGGACAGATTAACACCTCCTCCAAAGTTGTAATAACCCCCATAGTCACACATTTATTTCAAAGTGCAAAGGTCAAAACCAATGTTATGGCAACAGCAAAGCAATAGCGACTTCAGAAAAACATTACTTGAGGCCTCACAGATTGCTTGTTACAATGACCATATACCTGGAAACATCTACCCTAATATCCACAAGCCTTCTATATAATTTTAACTTACTGAGTAACTATAACCATTCGCAACCATTTGCAACCTGTTTTCCTTTAAATTCCTACTTTTAATACAAATAAACTTTCAATGACGTAAACCATACATGTGAATGGGGTTTACAAGATTGTGAATAGGCTCCCACACTCGCTAGCGTATTCATGAATTACATTGTCTCATCCCCATGCAAGCTGGTAAGGCAGTTCAAGTACTCCCTGCTAAAATTAAGTAACTGGAAAATGCCTGACCTAATCTATGCCGACGACCTTATCTGGATTTCAATTATGAGTCTGGCAAATCCACGTAACTTGCCTTTCTGGATTAAAAAAAGAATCAGGGAACTTAAATGACATTATGTAGAATTATAATCACTCAAAATGACAATCCATCGTTCAGTGCTATATTATAGGGTGAAATTCATCCTAGCGTTCATTGGTGCAAAGACGCATCTTTACTCAAAAAAAATAGAGAAAGGACACAATTATCACAAACAACTGACACTCAGGTATAGTTTCCCAAGCTACCCTCCTGGACAGACTTTTCCCGCCAGCCTCCAGGGGAATGTTTGAACTAATTGTCATCCTTCTTAGAGGAACACAAGTAGGCTGTGTCCCTTGCTCATTACTGCCCCATCTTTAAAATCTATAACTTGTATGGTCTGCAGGGAGAGGTGGCCTTTAGACAGATAGCACCCTGGAAAAAACTATTTTGGCATACCCTCTCACCCATCGTCAATATGTTGGGGAAAAAGAGGGGCTGGGAAAAATGAGGGGGATAAAAGAAAGGAAGGCTATAAAAGGAAAAGCATCCAAAATTGTGAACACGGGTGCCATTGTTTAACACACTTTGCTTTGCCAGCCAGGTCAGAAAGATGCTGCTGATGGTGGGAATCCTGAGTTTGGTCCATGCACACCCACATTAGAGGCTCTCGCTGTCCAGATGGTGGCTTCATTAAGCCCTACACATTTTTATTTATATGTTTTCCCTCTAGATCTTATCGACTCATTTGTCTTCCAATTCTACTCATTTGCAGATGATCCATAGATCCATAGATCATCTTGCGATTAGAAGCAGAGCAAAACTACCTTAACAAACAATTCAAATTGTCTTTGCTCTGTGGCTGTCTAGATGAATGCCATTTCTTTGAGGCTCAACACTCAATAGACATAGATGTTGTTCTTTGAAAATTGCTCCCTCTGGAATTCAAACTGGTAGACTGAGTCTTTAGGAGTCTGTCACAATCCCTCTGCCGAGGCCCAAAATCTGGGATTACATTTTGACCCCAAACTTTCTTTTGAGGCTCATATTAAGTTACAGCCACCCATGTTTTATAATGAAGGGTTTGAGCACAATTCTGCCCTTCCCACTAGTTCAGGTAGGAAAGGTATGGTATATTGTATCATTATGACTAGGATAGATTATTGTCAATCTGTAACAACTGTCTCTTTGTCAGGCTACAACTGATCTGGATCGCCTTTGGCAGACTTGTTCTAAGCCCCCGCAGATACAATATGCCTTCACATCATCTTTCTTCACTCCTTCGGCTTATGGTACATAAGCACTGCCTCTTTGCCAGGACATCCTTGGAAATTTTGCACAATCTGCAAATTTAAAATCAACTAGTTCATCAATCAATCAAATCACCCATCCTTTCATTTTTGTAAGTCATTCCTCTTTTTAAATTTGCAATGCTTCAAACCACTTTAACTTGAATTATTAACATTTTTGATGGACAGATCAGTGTATTCTTCTACATTACAATCCAATGCAATGCAGCGTACCTGTAAATAGGAAGAAATATGGACCTTCAAATATGCAACGCATGTTCACATTCATCAAAGAGCAGTAACATTAGTTACAAATGTAAGAAAAATAGAAATAGCAGTAATATATAGATAGTGCAATATCAGTTTGTAAATCCCTCTGCTTCACGGATAATGCACCAAAATGAAATCCATCAAGCCACCATTTGTTTTACAGTCTGACAACAGGAATTACATGACTCAAATTTGTTGGACTGAAACACTGAACCAAACAGTCCTAAAAAAAATGTGCATTAGAAAAAGATATAGACACAAAAAACTCCAAACCTGCATTGATTTGCAAAGTAAAACTGGTCAACAGATTTACAGTTCATGGAAGCACTTGACTCAGACATGCAGCAACTCAAATTTGTATGTATTGTACATGTGCATGCAGTAAAATGCAGACTGCATGCAACAAAACAAGAGAGTGTCTTAGTCTTAGTACAAAGACTTTATTCGACTTTCAACAAGTCATAAAAGTAACAATAATTTACATTTTAATGTACAATATACAATAAATAAATACAATAAATAGGCAAAAATCTTAATGGTTTACAATAATAAAAGGTCTAAAATAGTTCAGGTTATATTGCAGGTTATATTGCTACCCCCATGTGCTTTCTTGTGCTTAGTACGGAGCATAAAAAATTGGCCAAGGTTCCACACATCTCTATGGATGATAGAACCTGGAGGCTTGTGTACGCAGTACGACACTGAGGGAGGTTGATTATCCTTAAGAGAGGGGCTACTAGGCGCTTTCTTTGCTTGGCATACAGTTTGCAAAATAAAACCACATGGATTGTGGTTTGTAGTGACTTTGCGTCACAGGGGCAGGCCTTCAAGGTGGTGCTTCAATCATTCATGGTTGGGAACGTTACTAGTCGATGGAATGTATCCAGCCTCAGTCTGGTGAGCACAAAACGATGGCGGGGGTTTTTCACGTTCATCAGGTAAGGCTGGATAGCCTCCATTGACAGGATTATTTGATTATGAATGACAGTGGGCTTTTTTGATTGAGCCTCCCATCGTAAGTCTTCTAAATATTTTAATGCCAAAGCGCTCAGGTCCTTCCTAGAGATTGTTTCCAGAAGAGCTGGATTTGTGTAAAAAGCTTTATTGCCCATGTTTAAAAAAAAAGTCATAATGTATTTTAGCCAAGGCACCCTTGTTGCGTATGTAGATTCCATACAGTCGGTCAAGATGGCCTTATTTAGTTCAGTATGTTCCGAGGTCCAGATTTTGTGCCATAACAGTAAGGGTTGAATCTTTATCAAATCGGTAATAAAAGGGGATCCCAGTTCTGAGTGAATTATGTAAGATGATGTACCTTTTGGGACCATCAGTAAATATCTTAAAAAGTTGTTTTCAACCGTCTGTACTAGGTTACAATCAGTATGTCCCCAGATGCCGGACCCGTACGTGACTGCTGGGATGCACTTTGCTTTGTAAATTTTTATCATGTTTGGCGGAGTAATCCCCCTATTTTTTTAGAAAACAACCTTATGGCCATCGTTGTTTTTATAAGCTGTGCTTTTTTTGACTTCCTACAATTGGCCCAAGAGCCCTGATTGTCAAGAGAGTGTCATAAGTAGATTGTTGAATTGATTCATTTGATGTTACGACGGTTTTTTTTAAATTAACCTAGGCTAATCTTAGTAATAAGCACTCACATTGCAAACTAATTACAAGCACTGACACATTCAAAGAGTCTCAGCAGTGGAACCTATTGGCTTATCAAATGCATTCAAAGACAACTGCATGTGCATCCAAAGTGTCCTTTTTTAATGCTTTTGTAATTTATGAACAAACACATTCAAAGCTGGTTGTGGTAATTTTACATGTGTTTGCATAGACACCTTTAAACAGGTTTATTTAAATAATAAAAACCATTGAAATAATTCAAACCCATTTCTGCTGCCCATCATGCGTTTGTGCACATGTGCACTTGCAAGCAGCCATCTTGAACATGTAAAACCCATTTCAAAAAGCATGCCTGTCAATAGTGACAGGTGAAAAAGGTTTACAAATTTAAGTGAGACAAGGGTGGGGGAAGGGTAAGACAAAAGGAGACAAATGGACTGAGTTGAGAGAGCAAAGAAGTAGCAAATTGGGAGTGGCAGACATTAGCAATATTCAAACAGGATGGGAAGGGGCCGGTGAGGCAAATGATTAGCTGGGGAAGCAACATTGAAAGCAAGGAGGAAGGGCAATTTGAAGGTTTAAACAGCATCTGGGGAAGAGAGCAAGAAGAGACCAGCACTCCCACAGAGTGCTTAAAGGAGGAGAATAAAAGTAGTTCTCTAAGTGCAAGCAATGTCAGCTGTGGAAGCATGCACGTCAAGCAATCAGAACACTGACAGGGTAAAATACTTTTAAGTGGGACAAGCACAAGAATGAAGAGGAAGGCCATTCACTCAAAAGGAGACAACTGGGATAAACAACAAAGCCATCTAATCAGGAACAAGGAGCTAGCCCAAAGCCCACTCTAAGTATTTGTTATGAACTGCAAACAACATGTTTTGCTGCCAAGACTTAAATATGTCATGGGTTCTAGCCCTGTAGGATCCATTACAACAATATGTGTTTACACTATCCCTTCACTTTTTATGCAGTCCATCAGAGTAAGATTATAACACAGGCCATTGAGAAGTAGAAACAATAGGCCTGTCCAACGGCCAGCAAAGCTGTATGTAGTGAAGACCTAAAATGTATGTTCATCTTCTGTTCAGATAAATCGAGGATATGAATGACAAATCTTTGCCTTGAATGTGAGGGTTGTCAAAACAGGAAACGGGTGATTAAATGAGGAATGAGTCAGATGTGTGAATACCTCTTGTTGGATCCCCACAATGACACAACTCTTAACTTCACCCGAGGAAGAACATTCATCACATGATCTTCAGTGTCTTTAGTTAGAGTCACTCATGCTGCTACGTCTCACTTCCTGAGCCACAGTGAGGTGTAAGGGGAGGGGGCATCTCACAATTGAAAAGGGGTATGTAAACCTGCAATGATGATAGAAGAGTCGTGGCAGATGGAAACATACGGGAATATTTATGAGACGCAAATGAAAAATGCGTGGCCCTGCGTGGCTTCATAAATCTCAAGTAATGCAAAGCAGTGCAAATTACTGCTTTGCATTACTCTGTGCCACGGAGACATTTCCATGGGTGTTATGTGAGTATTCCCACGTAATATCCATGCATTTTCACGTATTCCCTGATTTACAAGACCAGTTAAACCTGGGAATGCACCAAAATGATATGTCCCCCCAGGAGAGGCGTAGTGAGGAAAAAGTCTTGCACAAAAACAATCCTGCATGCAACGAAGGGACCCTTGCACCATAGTGCAAGGGGGCTTGTGTTGGTGCTAGACATCCCATTGTGCAAAAGCACATGGAAAAGAACAGGAAATACACATTCCTGCCCTTTTCCAGTGATTCAGCACAGCAAGATGGCTTACTGCTCTGTACCACTTTTTCATAAATATGGCCCATAATGTATAGATAGAGGCTCACAGGTACTCGGACATCCACAACAAACATAAGCACGACGGATGTAAGGGGGAATGAGTATAAATGCCATTTTAATTGCAACACCCACCAACTGATACATTGATCGACTGCACAGAGCCATGACAGGCATCAGTATTGATAGGCGAGTTCACTACATAGCCTGCACAAATATTAAATATCCAACATATTGAGGAGAGAATGTAGATGGCCAATTCATAGGCTTGAGCAGTAATTACTTTTTTCTACAGTGACCTAATATGTGCGCTCATGCTCTTCTCCCACCATCAAAGCCTGCTTTACAGCCTCAATTAAAAAAAAAAGTGTGCCACTCATTTTACACACATTTGATGTTATAGACCACTTTCATGATTTAATTACGAATGAAGTTGATTGAAATATTTTCATTTAGCACACCAACCTGTCCCAGCGATTGTCGGTCTAAGCTGGCGCTCCCAATGTATATGTGTTTTCTGTCGACAACCCAAAAAGACGCGTGGAGGCGGCCTTCCGTGAAAGCTGTCATATTCAGATACAGCACCTCTGCGTCTGTGAAGAAAGACATTGTAAACTCAGTAAGTTACTGAAAGCTTCTTCTGTGTACAGTATTTTACCCTCGACAAGCAGCTGTTCAAGGGTTTTAGAAGCAAGTGCAATACTGGTGGTGTCTGTCATACATTGCAGGGCCTCAGCTTTAGGTGCACATGTGGCACTTCTTCAAGACCTAGAACACGAAAAAACGACTCTATAATGTCTTCCTCTTTTAAGCACCAAGAAACAACTCGGTTCTGTTACTTTAATACGATGTAGTGCCTTCTCCTCCTCGCCCTCTGCCTTCCTATCTTCCTCTTCTGCTTTTTCTCCAGACTCCTCTTCTAAATATTCTCACTCAGCTTCCCCAGTCTCTCCTTCTTTCTCGTTCCATTCTTATTCTTTTTGCTATTCCGTTTTGTCTCCCCAATAGAGAGACACCAGAGCCTTCCGATGTGAGCGTGGCTCAGTTCCCACACTCCAGGAAGTGTAGAGCCCTTAAAAGTAAACCAATTTCGTTGAAGGAAATCTCGGTCACCTCGGGTGGCTTGTTGTGAGCAGCAAGAGAATGTCAAAATGTTTATGTGATGGTTTGCATAAAAAATCAACCAAAGAAAATACAGTTAAATAAATGCAGTACTTAAATTCCATACCAATTTTAAAGTAAAGATAATTTTACAAGTACTTAAAATAATCAAAAAGTAGAAATGTCAAACGAAAAACATACGCAAAAGGCAGGCACTATGGGGTACATGCTCCGATCGAGGAAAAAAGAAAAAATACTGTGCAGCATGAACAAATGACTCTGCATATGTATTTGTGAATCACCAACTTCAATTCAACATTGTTCAAGCACATGTTGGGAGAATGAAGTGACCAGGTCCTTGGTTGGACCGCAGGTTCAATTTGGTTATTTTACCTATATACATTGACTTTTAATGCATGTGCAAAGAAAAATCAAGGATTTCTTGCAGAAGCACAAAAGGCAACACAAATTGACAAAATGCGTAACAAATAGGTGAGAGCAGCAAATAAAATGTACGACATCAGAGTGGAAGCATTGTGGTCTCTATGGTTCCTCTTCCTATTTGCAGCTCTAGACTGGCGAGGGGGTACTGACAACCCTTTCTATTCACAGTAACCACATAGTTTAGACTCCAGCGACATCCTTCGACTGACCTGTTGCTGAAGTGTGATCCATTCTTTGCCTAGCCGCAGTGACCCACACACCAGTTAATAAGGTACTAACTTTCCTAGACAGGCACCAGATAGTTCTCTCTGTTGGGCAGTGGTGTAACATAGGCCTGCAGCCCCCGTGGCGTGGGAGGCCCGAGCTCCAGTGGGCCCCCTCAGCAGAGTACCCTGGCCTGACAGCTCCTGACTGAGTCCAAAAGGGGCTCAACCATGTATCTTGCAAGGGGGGCCTCACTCAAGGTTCGTTATGCCACTGCTGTTGGAAGGGATCTGAGACTACTCACCCATGCCTACAAGGCCCTTCACAGTATCAGACCGGCCTACCTGAATCATCACATCTCCTTTCACAACCCCGCCAGATCCTCTTCGCTTCGCCCAGCAGGCGCTAACCACCATCCCATGCATCCGGAAAACCACGGCCGGAGGAAGATCTTTTGCCTACCTCGCAGCTAAGAGCTGGAACAACCTGCCCACGCACCTCAGAAAAAGCCCATCGCTCACCATCTTCAGGAAGAACCTCAAGACATGGCTCTTCGAATGAGGCCCAGACCCACTACCAGCACCTTGAGACCCTCACGGGTGAGTAGTTGCACTTTATAAAAACTGAGTGATTGAATGATTGAGACTTGATTGCTGTTTGCCTTTCCAACCATCCCCAGAAAACAAAGGTTCTGAGGGGCCATTCTAGCAACTCCCTTCCAGATTGGAGAGTAGGTTAGCCACCTGCCACCACCACCAGTGAGTAACAAATGGTCCTTGCTGTACTTTTCTCTTGAATATAAATAATAATAATGATACTACTACTCCTTCCACTACTACTGCTACTCCCACCACTACTACTACTACTACTACTAATAATAATAAAAAACATAATGCTAAAAGTAACATGTGTTTAATAGCAGTAAGTGCAGCACGTTAGCCATTTTTAAGCGCTGTAAATAACTGGTGTTACAATTGCGAACTTTGTTAAATTATGATGATTCAATCCAGATACTTGTACTTCGCTTTTCAATGAATTACAGATGGAGGAGGAATCTGGATAGGTGATTTTAATGGAGAAGTTGCACTCATTACTACTAAACTCTACAACCATATGGGCTTCCTCTTTTTTGGGCAACCGCAGCATCACCATAATTTCCTGACTGGTCACACAACTAAGCACTCACATGCACCCTTCGCATACTATCATATTTTCCTATATTTAATTATATCAGAATTATGTGAAAACGTATCTCCCCGCTCCTCTTTATTTGTTGCCTCACTCTGTGCTCCTGCACATAATCAAAAATAGCCCATCAATTAGGGTCTCCCTTCTGGCCACTGAACAAATGGGCAAAGCCCAAGGTCTCTAGGGTAACAACTAGGGGGTGGGGACTATGTGGAGGAAATACACTGCCCCGATACAAAAAAATACACCTCGACTTACTTTAAAGTGAAACACTAGTAGTTTAGATTGAAGGTTCTACCATTCTCATAAGAGTCTCACTCTCAAATCAGTGAAAGGCGTACCGCATTTTAAGAGAACATTTGTTTTAGGGGTTTTCATCGAAGAAATTCTACCCTCACACAACCCTCAAGGTGCTATCATTCTTGTGTTTCTCCCTCCGCTAAAACATTGATTTTATTGCTTTGAAAATCAAGTGAAAATAAAGGAAACCCAACATTTGAATAGAGCATTCCCCGAAAACAATCTATAATGAAGAGGGCGACATTTCTATTAAGAGTATATTTTCTGAACGATTTTCAAATTCATATCTTTATTATCATACACACGTGACCGCCGTTTCAGATTATTGTGACTCAAGACACTATTTAATATATGGAGTAATTGAATATAAGGAAACTGCAATAGCTCACAGAAGGTTATTAAAATAGCCAGAGTACACAAACTCACCATATTTCTTTAAGTCGTGTAACAGGGATGATGTGTTCTGCTGAATATCACTCATTAACTTTAGCTCGATATTTCGATATTTGAGCTCTCGTAATCTTTCACAAAGGTACTTGCCCTGGAGTAAAAAAGTAAAAAAAGAAGTTTATTTTGTGTTTTTGAATGCTGTATATTCATGAAACTGACTGTAATTAGTAAAATCGAAAGTAACAGTACTATAATACCACCTACTCACTTAAGGAACATGCTTTTCAATACGAAAACAAGGTAATTGTTCATTAATACAAATATTCAGGTTTTGAATAATTCTGTCAATATTGGTCGTGTTGAAAAAAAGTTTTTACAAATCTGTTTATTCTGTTTATTTGAAAGCTGTATGTTCATGAGAAAGTCTAGAATTAGTAAAACCGGTACTGGAATACCACCTATCACTTACAAAAATATGCTTTTCAATACGAATATTACGGTTTTAAATGTCTCTGTTAATATTTGATATCACAGCAAACAAAGCCCATAGGCCAAGTGAAAGTGCAAAGGACGACCAAGGAGGCAACCAACTCTGTGCGCATGATAACCCAGGATGGGCCACGTTATGCGCAGTGAGGCACACAGGGGCGTCCTAGTGGTTGAAAGGTGACATAGTTGAAAGGTACAAAAGAATATAACTGCACAAGTTAATCAGACGTGGGCGTGTTTAGTTCTGCTTTGTTTGCCTCATATTATTCATCTGCGCTTAGATTCGTTTGTTATTTCTGCTTAGGGTGTGGTGATCCCAGCTAAGGAGTAATAGGCAGAATGACAATAAACAACAGACTGACTATCTGTGCTTCTGAAATATAACTGCTCCATCGAGTGTGCCCCAGGTGGCAGGCAGATCACCAGTGGAGACTTCTGTAGCTCTACACGTGCTTCCCCAATGTCTTATTCAACCCTTGCAGACAAGATGGTAGCTTAGAATAGGATGACTGGTCAATCAAAATGTCTTCCAGAGTTACAGTAAATCCATAAAAGGCAGCATAATAGTGATAGGGTCTAAATATGGTGTCTCTAACATCCTGAGAAATACTTTCATGCATGCTAAGGTGTGACCTCCCAAAATGCGCCCCCTCTTTTTAATAATACCTTTCCAGTGCTCACATGTAGTAGTCTGAAAATGGGTTATTAATTTTGGGACGAGGCAATTCGTACTAATTTAATAAATACACCCTGCCAGTCTCAGCACAAGTATCTATGAAACTCAGCTCAGACCTGATTACTATGGCGCAAGCAGCAGACAATTCCCCAGAGAAACGCACATTAGGTTCAAGCAGAACCAACAATTTTAAAGTCAAGAAAACAACACATTAAAGCTCAAACTAATACAGCAAAATAAACGGGAATCAATGAGCGAAAAGAAACCAACCCGATTGTAAAATGAGAAGGCCTGTCCCAGTGCTGCTCTGGGACGTTTATGTGTGTGCCTGGGCAAGTTATCTGCAGATAAAGTTAGCAATGTTATGCGAGGGGGTTTATTTTCACTTTGATTAATTAGCTAACCTGATTTAAGCACATTTCAGCGAACTATTATCTTTTAATGAATTTTAATATAACAACATTACTCCAACGTATCACGCAGGTCACGTGCTAGTAATTGTTTACTGGGATAGTGAGCATAATTGGAGAAAGTTATATATAGATACTGTGAATATCTGTATAATCTGAATGAATGTCATAACAAACCGCCCACCATTTTACAGGTTGCAGTTACCGGTAAAAATCTTTATGGACAACAAGACCCAGAATAATTAATTTAATTAATGAGGAGTTAGCGCCCATGACATGAAATCTCCTGCATCGAGATTATGTACGACATTGTGATTACTCTTTTCTGGCCAGGAGAGAATGTTCAGCTTAAAATATTGCCCGCAAAAAGCATTTAAAAAGTGTAAAATCGTCCTAGTATGCCCAAAGAATTTTGCATTTGCAGCCTACAAAATTTTGAGAGCTATCATCTGTGTTATTAATGAACTGAAGAAGGTCGCTGCTGCTGCACCTAAGGGAGTTAGTTAGGTAGCCAAATGTAACCAATTTGATGGTAACTTCCGACCTTGATGCTTCTAAGGGACTGTTATTCTCTGCTGAAAGTAAGCAGGTGGCTGTACCAACTGCTGAAACAGGTTTTACTCGGTTCTCTTTGTTAGACAAGGCCACTTTATTAACTTTAATGAAGAACAGTAAATCTTCTAGGTCAGAAGCCAATGTTGTTCCAGCCAAGCTGCATAAAGAGTTACTTTTGAAATCTCACGTTACAGCTGTTATCAGTGCTTCCCTGATCTCTGGGTATTGTGCCTGGAGAATTGAAAAAGGCTTGCTCTCTTCCACAACTAAACAAGCATTTGCAATGCAACGGGTTTCACAATTTTTCCGAGCTAGAGCTATTAGCAGTTGTAAACTCCCAACCAGACTTTTCTTGCCTCGTTTAATGAAAAAAAAACGAGCGTGATCGCGCTGCTAAAAAAGCGAGATTGCGCTGTGAAAAAAGAGAATAAGTAGTCCACAAACCGGTCGGAAAACAGTAAGCCTCGGAGGACTAAACACCGGAAAAGGCATGACGTATGCATGCCTTCCACTAATGAAAGCAAGCAGATTTTAAAAGGCAGCCCACAAACCAATGAAAGACACTGGCGTGACAAGGACGGGGCTCGTCCTATTGTAACTACTACAGCATCTTGCTACACAGGCTTGAACCTAAAAAGCCTATGTTAGATCCTGAGTATGCTGAGAACTACAGGCCAGTTTACCATCTGCCATACCTAGCAAAACTGCTTAAGTGTGTAATATATAATCTCAATATGTGAAGGATGGTAATTTGATACATCCATTGCAGGATGGCTCCTATGTGATGATGCCAGTTTTGGAGAGTCTTCGACTTTATGCTGACAAAATGTGTCACACTGTACTGACTGCTTTGATCCTCATAGACCTCTCAGCAGCATTTGATACTGTGGACCACCGTGTCTTATTGGATCATTTCGATATCAATGGGACAGGTTTAATGTGATTTTGCACTTGATTTCATCTAACATATCTTTTAAGGTCACTGTGGATTCTTTTGTGTCGGATAGCAAATTAATGACCTGCTTCCGAGTTCTGTATTGTCTGCACCGCTCTTCACATTTATATATGGTTCCATTGACTTACTTAATGCAATCATACAGACTGATATTATTTACTCAAACTAATGATATGTAAATCATTTATAAGATAGATGGAGATCCCAGAATGAGTGTGGAAAATCTTCATAACTGCTTACTAAGTGTTGAAGTTTAGATGTCACTAAACCAACCTAAACTAAAGAGAGGCAAGACATAAAATGTGGGCCTGTTTAGAACTTCTATTGTCTGGAAATTAAACTTCTGGCCACCTTCTTTAGGTGAGAAGCCCACACCTGGGATATGCTTTAATAATCTGGGAGGTACATTTGATATACACTTGTCAAATCAAATAAATGCAGTGATGAAGTCTTGTATTGTTCAACTATGTATGCAACACTCAGTGAACTGCATTAGCTTCCAATAAAGCAGAGTGTCATGTTCAAATCTCTCTGTTATGTTTGGAGACTCTCTGGGCCCACATGCTTATTTTGTGTTTTTTCTACAGACCTTTTTAGGAGTCCAGAGGGATAAGGCAAGTTACATTCAAAACTTCATATCAATTAATTAGGTAACCTATTTGATCACACATTAAATCCAGGAGGTGAAGGATAAAGGTTTATTAAAAATTCAAAGTCAAACTGATATAAATGAATGTTAAGAGCATGCTGTATAAGTACAGAATCACCAAAGGTGAAGTGAATTGTCTAACAAAATTAAGGCACACAATGATTTCAGTAAAAGCAATACATAAGATAAGGAATAGGTGATCTGTATACTAGTCATGATCCTCTTGCTTAATTATTGGAAAAGATAATTCAACCTAATGTCCAAAGCCAAACTATAGGAAATTCTAAGTGATTCCCAGGAAATATAGGAAATAATAAGAATATCAGAAAGTGTCAATGTTAGACTTTTCATCCTTGGTGTGGTCTCCCTTAACTTTTTGCCTCTGTCTCCCAGGTTGTTGATGTGTGCTGGACTCTGATTTTGCTGTTTTTGTTACTCTGGGCACTTTACTACTGCTAACCAGTGTTAAAGTGCAAGTGCTCCTTTACAAAATGTGTATGTAATTGGCTCATCCATGATTGGCATATTTGATTTATTAGTAAGTCCCTAGTACAGTGCATTAGAGGTGCCCAGGGCCTGTAAATCAAATGCTACTAGTAGGCCTGGAACACTGGTTGTGCCACCTACATCAGTAGCTCTGTAAACATGCCCCAGACCTGCCGTGTGCAGTGTCTGTGTGTGCAGTTTTAACTGTAAATTCGACTTGGCAAGTACTCACTTGCCAGGCCTAAACCTTCCCTTTTCTTACGTCAGACACCCCTAAGGTAGGCCCTAGGTAGCCCCAAGGGCAGGGTGCAGTGTACGGTTAAGGTAGGACATATAGTAATGTGTGTTGTATGTCCTGACAGTGAAATATTGCTAAATTCGTTTTTCACTGTTGCAAGGCCTGTCCTTCTCATTGGTTAACATGGGGGCTACCTTTAAATCTGATTAAAGTGTAAATTCCCTTTGGGAGCGGATGGACATGTGGAGTTTGGGGTCTCACAATTTAAAAATACATCTTTTATAAAGTTGATTTTAAGATTGTGTGTTTGAAAGTGCCACTTTTAGAAAGTGGGCATTTTCTTGCTTATACCATTACTGTGACTCTGCCTATTTGTGGATTCCCTGTCTGGGTCAGTTTGATAGTTGGGCTCGTTGCACCTCACACTAGACAGTGACACAAAGGGAGCTGGGGTGTAGCCTGCATATCCTGATGAGCCATCTGTGCTAGGAGGAAGGGGGATTGGTCACTCACACCTGAAAGGGTTGTGCCTGCCCTCACACAATGCAGTCTCCAACCCCCTGGTGAGTGTCTGGGGCCTGGCCTGCAAAAGGCAGGATTTCACATTCAAAAGAGTCTTTACTTTGAAGTAGGCCTACTTCAAAGGAGAGATTGGGTATAAGAAGGGCACCCAAAACCACAGACTTTAGAACACTTCTGGAAACAAGAGGAACCTCTGCCTGAAGAAGAGCTGAAGAGCTGAGGAAGAAGAGCTGCCCTGCCTGTGACTGTGCTTTGTGGAGCTATCCTGCAGTTGCTGCTTCTGAAAGAATAAGAGGGCAAAGACTGGACTTTGTGTGTCTTCCATCTTGTCAAGATCTCCTAGGGCTTGATTTAGAGCTTGCCTCCTGTTGTTTGAAGTCTTAGGGACAGCAAAGACTTCTCTCTGCCAGCACCTGGAGTCTCTGGAGAGACTCCTACTCTTTCCTGTGGTGCCCATCCAGTTCCCGGGACGATGAAAGGAGAAGCTGGCAGCCTAAAAGGAGGAAATCCACGCACAGAACGCCGTGCGGGGAAATGATTGACGCGACTCCGTTCTGCGACTCAAGCATGGCTACGCGACTTAAAATCGACACTCGCCGGAAACGCGACTGAAGAATCGACATACGGAGCTGGAGAAACGACGCGCAGCATCTCCGACGGAGGCTGGGAGATCGCAACCCGCTCTGCATGGTTTTTGGATCATCGTGCGGCTGGATTTCCGACGCAAACACCGCTGGGCATGTAAAAACAACGCAAGGCCTGCCCGGACCCGAGAGTGCTTACTGGATCGATACATCGAAGCAACGAAGCGCCCGACCCGACAAAAGGAGAAACAGCACAAGGTCCTGCTCGTGAGTGGAATCGAAGCATCGCAAGCCCTTTTTGGCACACACTCACCCGTGTGGGGTTATTTTTGAGGCACCCAAGGTACTTTTTCACGCTAACAGTGTTAGTGTGTGTTCTAAACTACGGAAAGACTCTTTTTGCTTTTTAATTAATAACTTGACTTGTGTATTGTGGATTTTTTTCGTTTCGGTCTTGTTTTGTTTAGATAAATATTTCCTATTTTTCTAAACCTGTGTTGTGTCATATTGTAGTGTTTTTATTAGGTTACTGTGTGTGTTGGTACAAATACTTTACACCTAGCACTCTGAAGTTAAGCCTACTGCTCTGCCAAGCTACCAAGGGGGTAAGCAGGGGTTAGCTGAGGATGATTCTCTTTTACCCTGACTAGGGTGAGGGTCCTTGCTTGAACAGGGGGTAACCTGACTGTCAACCAAAAAAACCATTTCCAACAGCCAGCATACAAGAAATCTCTGAAGAAGTTCTGATAGAGAGGTGACGTATAGCATGAAGCCACAGAAATTAATCAGAGTAGAGTATATTTGCTGTACTTGTTGCCAGTTTAACACTGTCGTAGATAGCTTTCATATTTTCAGATCATTGAGAATGATTCCCATAGATGAGATCAATGTACCAAAAATATCTCCAATCACTTCTCCAGCTCTAACACCTCTTCTCGTTCTAGACTTAGGGCCTGATTACGACTTTGGCAGATGGGCTATCCTGTCACAAAAGTGACAGACATCCCACCCGCTGTTTTACAAGTTCCATAGGATATAATGGAACCTGTAATACAGCAGATGGGATATCCATCACTTTTGTGAGGGAGTAGCCCATCCGCCAAGGTCGTAATCAGACCTTTAGTTTCCCATACAGGATCATTGAAATGCTCCACATGGTAAATTTTAGGGAAGCCTATATCAATATCACATGTACCATGCTATCCCATGGGTGTCAGGAACCCTCAAGGTGCCTCCTGCATTATCTGTCAGCATCCCCAGGGATTAGGGTTAAATCATATCTCTGTTCTTGGTTAAACCTTCATGTTTCTAAGTAAACATAATGTGCTGTGTTACACAATTGGTTTTATCAATGCTTGTTTTACCAATGCTTGTATTCTTATGTGAGCAGGTGTAGACATGTGCTTCTAATTGGGTGTGGTGACTCATCCACATGTGGAAACGCAACTGCTTTCCTGATTTGCTATAAATAGCAGAGTGAAGCATGCCTCCCTGCTTGGCTTTGTTTTGCTTCCTGATCTCAGCATCTGACTTGGCAGTCCAGCCCCTGCTGTCATCCTCGTATTCAGGACTTTTGAGGCAATTCTTTTCTTCGTTCCTGTACCAGCTGACACCAGGCATTCCTCCAGCACTCCGGAAAAGACTGCAGCTAAGTGGCTAGTATTATTAGTAGACTTTTCTTTCTCTAATAGCATAACGTTTGGATTTTAAATTGTGTCATTCATGCCTGTGTTTCAGGTTTGAGGAATTTGCTTTTTGAAGGGTTTTTCACACACACAGTGAAACCAAACTAAACTGTGCCACTGTAACTGTTTGAACCCAGAGAGGACATTTGTATTTCTTGTATTGTTTTTGTTCCTTTTAGTTTAACCCTATGCATGCAGGAAAGTTATATGTGATATAATTAATGCCCTTGTTTGTCTTTCTGGTGCATGATAAGCGCAACCACAGTTCTATTTATAGCGTGCAACAGTGAATCTCTGTGAAGCCAGCTCTAGTGTCGCAGTACTTATTGTTATGGTACTCAGTTTGGGTTTTTGGTAATGCAGTGTTAGTAATTGTGCCAACAGTTATTATTATCCAAGAAAAGTGCTGGTGCATCCCGGTGTTCTTCTACCGCTCCCGTGCCCATATCAAAAAGAGAGATTCAGTTACAAGGAAGTTGAGTACACTAACTCTACTATCACTCTGTCAACAATGACCTGCCCCCCCGAAGATTCAGGGTGCCTGGCTGGACCGGCAAGACGTGGCAGTGTTTTGTCCCTTTCTCTTCCACTCCCCCTTTCCTTTTGGGACACCTGCCGGGGTTTCTGTGTCCACCAGGAAGTGCCGAGAGGTGTTCCAGGAGGTCGGGGGCATACTATTGCCCCTGCAGACATCCTGCTTTTCAGGTGAGTGGCCCGTCACGACACTGGGCAACTTAAAATAAGCACACTGTCCACAAATAAAATATACTCCAGGAATTACAGTACCCTGTCCATCTAAAAAGAGTTTGTTCTTTCCTCTAATGTCAAATGTATGTTAACATTCACTGTTCCCTATGTATAATGGGTCTAAATAACTCTGGCCAATGTGTATGAACAACTTTTCCTTATGGTGCTAATCTAGGGTTTATGCTGGTAGTTTTCCCTTCACCTGATGTTAAATTTCTTCTATATTCCATTTATGTAATTTCTTGATGTCCTTATCTGTTACAGACTTGCATTCTAGACCTCTCTTTCTGTCCTCCACTAGATTCCATGAATTACAATTTCTACGTCTGTCAATGAACATCCAAGATTGTGTCTGTATGCATATGTAGTGTCTAGTGGCTTGAGAGATACTAAATATTTGTCTGCAATTTAAGCACTTTTAAAATAAGGATTCTTATTCAGGTGTTTGAACATGGGAACCTCTGAAAGAACTAAATCATAATTCAAAAAATAAGATTGGAAACTACCTTTTCTATAATACATGGTCAGCAAGAGACTACAGGAAACTCCATATGTTAAAGGGTTGTGATGTAAAGTGATGCTTTCTAAAATGGAAGCAGGTAATTGCATACAGACGTAGAAATCTCTTGCATCCATAGTGTCAAGTACTTATAAAGCAATCTAAAATATACATTTGTCAAATGATCTCCTCTAGAGTTATCTTACTATAAAGCCTTATCATCTAACCTATATAAGCCACTATCTCTAGAACTCAGTGTTTGCGGGGGATCACTGGATGATAACCCATTTACCATGTTGGCTGTATGGAAGAATGCTCTTACCAATAAAATAATTCATATTAGAAGGGAAATAAGCAACACTTCTTATAAGTACCTGCATCTACGCTTTTTGTTAATTTTGATAAAGTTTCTAAAATCAGGTCTTCTAAGATAGAATGCTGCAGCAACAGAGTGTTTTCCATCATATCTCACCTGTGCAAACAGAAAAACAAAGTCTAAGTGATAAATTGCAACAAAGGACTTTGTGAGTCTTCCCTAGCCCTACTCCATCTTCTTCTAAAGGACAACCCTCTCTTCTCCTGCAGACTCAGGCCTTGGTACTCTTCTTAATTCTTTTTTATAAAACAAAGTCATTGTGAAGTCCTCAATATATGCACAGTTCAAAGTCACTAATAATCATTCCCAGAATTAAATGGCTCAGCCTATCCAACCTCACAGGAAACTCAAAATGAAATTCAAGTACAATGTTGAATTCAAAGATTGATAGATTTTTATTAATTGTATAGTTGCTTAACACCTTTGCAATAAAACAACAGTATATAAACATAAAATGGAGATTACAAATTCTGTTGTGGGTATGAGTGGCAGCCACGGGTTAAGTAAACTGCTTGAAACCCATGCATAAGCATAAGCTGGCAAGCCCTCATTACTATTGTTATTAAACTATAGAAAAACACATACCTAAACAAACATACCCCAGTAACAGTTGAGAAAAAAGGAGATGATGTGGGTTAAAACCTTGAATTAGATATTGTGCACAGTCATGCTTCACAGCAACAAGTTAATAAAAGGCAGGCAGCATTGAGCATTTTCAATGTGGAGAGAACATGCTCCACATCACTTAGTTAAGATTAGGCAACCATCATTAAGGACTGTCATAAAAGGGCTCATCTAGGCATTAAAATCAGGAGTAGAACTACCAGTGTGATAAAATGCAGAGTGCAAAGTAGGAGTGAGCTCCCAAGAGGCCAACAGGGCATGGAGGTAAGCCAGTCCTGAAGCGATCAACCTCTCACAGTTACCAGTGCTAGGAAGCCCCCCTCTCAGTGACAGCAGAGCTGTGCACATGATTGATGTGATCGCCCTTCTACAGTGACCAGTGCCAGGTGACCCCCTAACAGTGACAGTGGAACTGCACACATGGTTAAAGTGATCACCCTCCCACGGTGACCAGTGCCAAGCAACCCCCCTTCACAGTGACAACAGAGCTGCTTGCACAGTTAGATTGCGTCTAAGTTCATCAAGGTTGTATCCTATGGAAGTTATCAATCCTCTCATTCCGGGGTCATGTCGGCACTTGTGTGGTGGGCAATGGTGAAGTAATTGTTTGCCCTTCTTTAGCATAAATTTACCTAATAAGCAGTTGAGCTGGAAATCCCCTGAGTCAGTCCCCTCGTTCTTGAATCATTTCCGGCACCTGTGTGGTGGAGCAATTCACTTGTTGTAAGGCGTTTTTTTGCCCACCTTCAACATAAATTTAACAAATCAGCTGTTCAGCTGTGAATCCCCTGGGGCAAAGCAAGCCAGCACTACCTGCCTCCGCATGTGTTTGCTCCTTTGATTAAACGGGGCTGTTAACAACTGTCTCCTTTCTTTTCTCAGTGTATCCCAGGGACAGATCAGATGGAGCAAGTCGCCTTCTCCCCGACCACAAAGTACATACTTGTTTAATGAACCGTCCCGTACCCAAGGAGAGAAAAGCTGTTTTAGAGAAAGCAGCCCCAGCCGGTAACATAGGAACTGCTCCTTCACAAAAGCTGAGTACACGGTGCTATAATATTTCAGTAACGCCATAGCCTAGTAATTATATAGCATCATCCCTCCATGAGCTCTGCGCGCCAGTAAGGATTTGTCATCGGTGAGCGAGGAGATTTTCAGGGATTTTCCAGACAAACCTTTTGAATACTGGTATATGGCCGTACGGACTAATATTCAGAGTACTTTGGTGGA
This sequence comes from Pleurodeles waltl, assembly GCF_031143425.1. Classification (NCBI taxonomy): domain Eukaryota; kingdom Metazoa; phylum Chordata; class Amphibia; order Caudata; family Salamandridae; genus Pleurodeles; species Pleurodeles waltl. The sequence continues at coordinate 618,088,897 of NC_090444.1, read as the reverse complement.
GAACCAACTGATTAAAATAAGCCATGTTACTGGATGTTCCATCACCAAAGGTGACTGGAAATACATTTCAGAATTGGGATACAAATTATTAAGGGCTGCCAATTTTAAAAGAATGGAGTTTTTGTCTAGATGGATGGCCTACTATATGCCCCATAGATTGCATTGGATGAATGTAGTAGTCCCAGATCGGTGTTTTTGTTGCAATCTAGACGGGACTGGGAACTGGTGACATTTTTTCTTTACATGCCCAGCTATCCAAGAATTTTGGAGAAAAAAAATCCAGAAATGTACGGATGTAACCCAGATATTTATACCCTAGCAACCCATGCTCACTCTGTTTGGCTTTTCTAATACCACTTGGGGGGCAGTTAAAAGTGTACAGTTTTTACTGCATACTGGCACCGCCATTGTATGCAGTTTAATACTTCATAGCTGGCAAACGGATGAGGCTCCCTCATTTGGGCATTGGCTGGCTAAGAGGTTAAGAGTCAGAGCCGGGACCTGAGCAGAGTGAAGCGGATCACATCCTCCCCGTCCGACCGGAGAAGACCGTCCCCTTAGAAGCAGCGTGCGGCGTCAGGTACGTGTGGCGGGACACAGGCCGTCTGGCTTTGAGAGCCCCGGTGAGGGGGCCTCAGCTGGTCCGAGGGTCGGGTGTCTCGGGGGGAAGGAGGGCTCCTGGTGCGCAGACACGCTTCAGCGCAGGAGGTGAGCAGTGACCGTTATAGAGCGCCCTTTGCCCGCCCGGAGCCGTTGGCTGCTGGACCTGGCGGGCTTGATGACATGGAGGACGAGCTCTTTGGGGCCCTTAACATCCCGGGGAGTAAGGGGTTCACGCGCCTTGCACTAGGAAACAGAGGGGCAGAGGACTACCGCACCCAGCACTCCTTCAACTGAGGCCCTTATCCAGGGCCGGCAACACCGTGGCGCGGGACGCGCCTTGCACCAGGAAACAGAGGGGCAGAGAACTACATCCCCCAGCACTCCATCCACTGAGGTCCTTATTCAGGGCCGGCAACATCGGGGCGCGGGACGCGCCTTGCACCAGGAAACAGAGGGGCAGAGGATTACAGCCCCCAGCACTCCTTCCACTGAGGCCCTTATCCAGGGCCGGCAACACCGTGGCGCGGGACGCGCCTTGCACCAGGAAACAGAGGGGCAGGGGACTACAGCCCCCAGCACTCCTTCTACTAAGGCCCTTATCCAGGGCCGGCAACACCAAGGCACAGGACACGCACGGGACACGCCTGTGCGCATGCCTGGAAGAAGACCGGGCCAAGACGGGCCCGTCATCGCCTGTAGGAGACTGGGCTGGGCCAGCACTCTTGGGTCGGATTGCAAGCGCCCAGGGAAGGAGTTCCATAGGCTGGTCCTTGATATTTATTTATTGTCCTTTTTTTTTTTTACCCATTCCCTAACTGGGTCACTGCACACGTGATATGGGGAAGCAGAAGGCTGATGACACTCCAGTGCCCCACACAAGGATCAAGAAACATAAAATGCGGTCGACTGGGAAAGTGGATAGATGCCCTGCTATCAGCAGGAACCAATTTAAAACCATTGACTCACTGTTTGAGGAGGTTGAGTCTATATTGAGGAGTCCCTCTATTTCTACCTTTCCTAGCCCTGCTATCCCCTTACCCAAGAAGATCCCTGATCTTTTTGGAAAAAAAACACAGAGGCCCAGATTGGACGTAGAGGTGGATCTTCATTCCCCCCAAAAAACTTATGACATAATCTCATCTCCACTGAAGGGATCTCCTCTGCATGTGGAATCCATTGAACGTACTCTAGTCGAGGACCTTTTACTTCCAAGGCATAAGGCCCCAGCTTCCATTGACATTCCTTGTTCAAATAGATTCTCGGTCTTGTCTTCCTCTAATGAAAGCCCAGAATGTCTTCAAGCTCCAGTTTTAGATGAATTAGAGGAGGGGAACCAGGATTGGAAGTTGGAAAGCAATGAAGCTTCCAAATTGGTAATAATTTCTCATAAGCTGGATGACCTAAAGCTTTTGCTGGTAACACTTTTGAATAAGATTTCGGGACTCACTGAACAGAGGGTCACATGTAATTGCAAACCATTTAACGAGGCTGTCCATAATCCTGAACTGATCGCGGGACCAAGCATGACTATTACACCTAATACTGGCGGCAAAGTGACTACCTCCTCTCCACGTAAACGGCCTAGGGAGTAATCTGGAAGCAAAGCAGCCGATGGCAGGCCGATCTGCCCGACTGTACTGGTAACTAACGGGCAAGCCTCCAAATGAAACACTAATAATCATGAACATATCCCCGAGCTGCGGGATCTAGGTAGTGTTCGTCAAACAGCTTCTAACAAGGTCCCCGGGGGAGCTTCGGATATGCATGCAGCTGCTAGTTACCCTAGAGTTTCACCCTCTGGCCAACCAAGATTAATAGAGTCACATGATACGAAGGGGAGACCTGGTTGGAGAAGAGAAGGTGCCCATTTATTTTTGACAGAGGTCCCCAGGCTGCCTTCTGGTCATAGAGAGTCAAATGACTCTCTCACCAATAAAGTTATATACTGGATATGTTCACAGAGGAATTGTCTCTCTGTTATTCGGTCTGATAATCAAGAGGTGCGTAGGTATATTCAATTGGGGCCGGAATTTTACTACATCTTTATCCTTTTTACCGATAGTACCATGGTGAACAATCTTATATCCTTCAATACCCGAACAGGCCCTTTAAGAGCTGGCAGGAAAACTGGTATTAATCTTTGCATACATACACCTGGAGAAAAGATACGCAGATGTTGCTGTCCGTTTAATGAACATGCAGGTGGGGTCAAAGTTTCACCTGAGAACCATCTACCATTTCTAGTAGAGAATTCTTCCCCCTCGTTATCTGACTTGGACTGACTAACTGATGACCCTTATGTAGGGATGCTAAAAGTAGCAACAGAGGTGTGTCAAGTAGAATGCCCAGGAAATTTAGAAATGGCTCCCCAAATGAGAACCAAGGCATAAATCACATCCAGAACACTTGTTATTATGTCTTGGAACGTAGCAGGAATGGAGCAAAAGCTAGAAGATCCCGAGTGGGTCAGTTTCATTAATAATTACATGTATGATTATTCCAGGAAACTTGGGCTGCAGAATCAATCCATCTAGCAGGCTTTACAACCTACTTCTCTGCGGCTCAACCAGGTTCTGGGGGCTTTGGTAGACAGATACGGGGGCTTATGATTTTGTTGAATAACATATTGAAATGCGATCACTCCGTAATATGGTTTAATTCTCATAGCCTGTTGGGTGTACAACTCACATTGCGGCCTGGTTTCAAGGTGATTATGATAAATGTGTATGCAAGATCTGTCCCATGTGGTACCGAATCTAATGTTCTCACTCAGTTAGCTGACTATGTGGAGCTCCTACATACATCAGATTATCTGATGGTTGCGGGTGATTTCAATTGTCTTTTTCATTAACGAACATTATTAGTAGCCTGACAATTAAGGAAGATAGGCTATGGGGTATCCCCCAATCCAAAGAGACTGTCTCTACCTCTATTTCTCACGTCACAATGCAGGTGGCCACTTTATGCTTAAAATTTGGGCTAAGAGAATGCAATGGTTGTACAAGATCCGATCCCATCCGTGCTTCCACCTTTAAGCGAGGGCTTTCCTCTAGTACCATTGATCATCTCTTTGTGGATATTAGACTATGGACAAGTACCTTAGATATGGAAATAATATTCCGCCATGATAGTGATCATAATCCCTTGTGCCGTACCTTAATTAATCATGCATTTGCAAGAGCCCAGCATCTAGAGACCACTGATGTTCCGACTCCCCGGTTGAATCTTGGACAAATCCGTGTCAGCTGGCCAAAAGTCATATCAAACCTGTACTTGATTAGAGAAATGTACTTATCATTTCTAGAATTTTTCTCTAGTTTTGGAGAACAAGAGGATGTTATTATTCCAATCATGGCTATTCATACTGAAATGGTAGGCACCCTTCAGGGTATCTTTTATAAGGAATCCTCTTCTAGGCAGACACCCGACAATATTTCAAGTAGGGAATGGTAGAACAAGGATTGTGTTTGTGCAAGATCCAATTTAAAAGTAGCTTTAAAAAATCACTCACAGGGGGAGATTAGGAACGCCAGACTCAGGTATATTAGGTCCCTGGAACGAGCTAAAAAAGCTGGGAACATGAGATTTGGCAGAGGTTGCTGGATGCAGTTAAGAACCGAGATGATGGTTCCTTTTGGAGGTTGTTGGCTTGTAGATCAAGAGGGGGTAATGATAATATAAGCATGTACATTGAGCCTGAAAGATGGGTGACTTATTTTTCTGAGATTTATGCTTCCCCTGCTCAACAGGACCCTGTAGATATTAGGTGCGTCGACTACAGTGATTCTGACAAAAGTTCAGCGGAGGACATTGTTTTTACAATTGATGAAACAACAGCAGCCATCAATTCCATGAGACTAGCAAAAGCTCCTGGCCCTGACAAGATACTGGGGGAACTGTTTAAATCTGAACCCACCATATGGGCATGGTACATAAATACACTGTCAAATGCTATAACAGCAGGTAGTCCCATCCCAGTTTCGTGGCATGGGGCAGAAATAATTCCTATACATAAGAGAGGTGATGTGGGTTCACCAGCTAATTATCGGCCAATCAGCCTTTTTGATAACCTGCAAAAGATCTTTGCTAAGCAAGTCTTAGACAGGATCACGTAATGGGTACAGGATAACCAGGTTTTATCCCCTCTTCAGGCCGGCTTTCGCCCAAAAATCAGTACCATGGACCAAGTTTTTTAGGCTTTCATTGCTATTTTGGAAATATGTCACCTTAACCAAGCAAAAATGTTACGTTGCTTCTGTACATTTAAGATCTGCTTTCAACCTTGTTCCGAAAGAGAAGCTATGGGAAGTCTTAAACAAAATTGGTACCCCAGGAAACCTAGTGCACCTAATCCAAAGGCTGCACGAGAATAAATATGCACGAGTAAGATGGGGTAGCCAGGGGGACCTTACTGATAGAATAGACGTTAGGTGAGGGGTACGCCAGGGCTGCGTCCTCGCCCTGACTCTTTTCACCTTGTTTATCAACGAGGCAGTGCAAGTCGTATCTGATTGCTGTAATGACGCGCCCTTCTTGAACAAACAAAAAATTCCGATCTTATTATTTGCTGATGACTCCCTTTTGATTTCCAAAACTCCTATGGGCCTTCAGGTCCTAATGGACAGGTTTAGCTCATTCTGTGTTGATTATGGATTGGAGCTTAATCACAATAAAACCAAACTTATGACCTTGGGTTGTGGTAATACTAAGAGATATACCATCTTTTACAACGGGACCCCTTTAAGTAAGGTATGTTCCATCGATTACCTAGGGGTAAGAATCAGCAATAATATGCATTGAGAGGCCCAGATCGATAAAAGCATAGCCCTTCTATCGCACAGATCTGGGGCCATTTTGCATTTTCATAAATCCACCACAGAGAGAGCAGTCTCTCCAACCATTAAAATCTATTTGGTGAAGGCTCAGGGTGCTGTGGTTTGTGGGACAGAAATTTGGGGATTTTCTAATGTAAGTAAACTCTCCGTGGGGGAGAATAGGTTTAAAAAATCGCTCCTGGCATGTCCTCCAATGTTTTGGGACCTTGGTCTTTCGCCTATCTCAGATGTAATTGTCCTAAGACCCCTGCTTTTTTGGGTTCGCATCTGGACTACTCCTGAACTAATTGTATATAAGGAGTCCCTCCAAGATATTTTAGATAGACCCAATGCACTTTCTATTCCTTGGCTTAAGCATACCTCAAATTGGCTTCATATTTTGGGTCTTAAAAACTTTTGGAGTCAACCTTACAATCTAAGGAGGGACCATAAGAAACACTTGAAAACAGCTTATTTGACCTATGTCAGGGAAAACTACCTGCTGCATATGTCACATGGCAGACTGACATCCCAATTTCTTGATCTCAAGTGGTATCCTCATCTTGAACCATTTATGGATTCAATTTCTGTTCCACTAAGCAAAAGTTTAAATATTCAGTTTATATATGGATGTTTACCTCTTAAATCTTTTAACAGCACGTGGAGTTCTACCACAACAACTGATTTATGTCCCAGCTGTAATTGCACTCCAGAATCCGTAGTACATTTTATGTTTATATGCCCTGCATATAGGACCGCAAGGTGGAAGCGGCTACGCCCAATTTGTAGGAATAGGGGCATGAGACATTGCAAAGATGCCCTAAGGATTATGATGAGGGATACCTCCACTCCCCTGTTCTGTGCGGTCAGCAAGTTCCTTGCGGCTGCATGGTACATACGCTCACATTCTCTAAAAAAACGAAAATGATTAGTTCTAAGTTGTATAGCTTTAATTATTTATTTCTGATTAATGCCTTTTAAGATTATTATGATTGTTCACCATTTGTTAATGAGACTGTTAAGAGAAATAGGTTTTCAGATGGTTAAATACAAGTTGGGGGGAAGGATGTTTATGATTTTAAGTATTTATGTTTTTATTCTCTTCCTAAGTTATTTCTGATAGCATGATAGTTTTGTCCTTTTTTTTTTTTTAAATCGATTTTATTTCTGTATTTTTATGATGTTATTGCTTTGATGGTTGAATATAACCAAATAAAGCTGTGTATGATGATGATGTTAAGAGTCAAAATGGTTCAGGAGGCCTATGTCAAATGAGTGGGACAGATCCAAATTCTCAAAAGTATGAGGAATAGGAGAGAATGATTTAGGTAATCCAGTTGATTAATTCTAGCGACATATGCTACTGAATAATACAAGCCACATTCTTTATTCTAACTACATCACCACATATTCGGGGTGGTTCCAAATTGTGCCTCAAACATAAACAAACAAATATTGAAGCATTTTTTACATCTTTTTTCTGTGAGCTAAATTGATGCAGCACTGTAAAAAGCACTCTGTACCTTCTGGTTTGCATTTGATATTGACAATGTTATGTTTTAAACAATACTTATTTATACCTATACATATACCTGTATGAACTCATAAGCGATGTAAATATTGGAGTACTTGAGCACCTTTGCATTTTCTAGCATACATAAGTACTTTACCATACTTTATATGGAAAAGGTGGTGTTTAAGCAATATCTATAAATCTGTATCAACTAGGATTGTTGATTGCTGTTCTTTTGGTCTTGCTGTAATGATTACCTTGTGCTGCTCAATAAAAAAGGAAAAAAAATCTATCACATAGATTAGAGATTATTTTGGCTGAGAGAGGGTTCATAAAAGACCACATGCAAAGTATAAAATCAAGGCTTTATTGGATATTATTAAAGACAATTGGAAATCTGCACCCCTATAGCAGTTGTATGTAAACTGGGAAAACATAAAATACAGTTAACTGAAACTTATTGTCAGTATTGAATATGTTTGATTTTCTGGCAGCATTTGTGGTACTTAGAGGACATCTAAATAGAAATTTGAGGGTCATAGATCAAACAAATGAAATAATAAGACATTGTGAAGTACCAGACAAGGATGCCCACCCTTGTTATTTGACTTAACAATAAAACCCCTACTTGTTCTATTGCAGGCATGTGGTTTAGTTAAAAGAATTGTTAGTGGAGGACAAGAATAACAAGCACTTGTTTATATAGTTGATGTCTTATTACTGCCCTCATAGTTTTAAGAATCAATGAGAAATGCATTCTATGAATAGATCAAGAGATTTCAGTGCCTGGTTATCAGGTGAATACATAGATTGAAAGAAACTGGAATGCTAATTTCATGTATTTGATTCAAAGGGCACCTATCAGGCATGAGATTAAAATAGTTAAAGAAATAGTTAAAATATTTGATATTCTTTAATGTTGGTAAGGTTCTAATGAAACCTAAACAAGATTGTGAATGATGAGATACTTTACTCTTGTGGGTGTGGAGAAAAGTTCACTCTACCTAAATTATTATTTTGCCAAACATGTAATATATAATTAACTACAGGGCTAATTTAGAGTTTGGAGGACAGGGTATGCCATCAGAAGTGCAATGGAGTACCCCGTCTACTTAACTCTTGATCAGGCTCCCTTATTCAGACATTATCTGACCCTAAGTTTTCCATTGAAGGAGTCCCGGTTGACTTCTTCAATAGAAAGCGTCCTTCAACAGCTAAGTGGAGTAGGGGCAGTTGGAGGAAAAGCATTACACCGCCCGCCTTATTTAAGGTGGACGCTATGATGTTCCTTTTTGTCTATCACCTCCAGGCTACCCTGGTGGTGGGGGACACAAATAATGCATAAAAACCTCCACATTCTGGGAGAAAGCTCCCAGGGAGAGGAGATTATTTTCATTTTGTTTTTTAAAAGCAAACTCCCACTTTGAGAGTTTGTTTTTGAAAAACAAAAAATTTAAAATATTTGGTGGATTGCTGTCAAAACCAGTGGTGGCACCAAAATTTTGCACCTTGTAGTGAACCACTATACTCCGTCTGATAAATCATAAGTAAGTTCCTATATACCCTGTAGGTTACTAAAAAGAATTTAGTCCCATACGCAAAGTTCTTAATGAATGTATTGGGGGGGCAGGGAAAAAGTGAAACACTCCTGGAAAACAGTGCTAACTATTTGATCTTCCCAATTTTACGACATACAAGATAACACAAATGATAAAACACTTTCTGACTGGCTCCTAAGAAACAACATGGATCATAGATTGTGGAATGCTATGGGACTAAACGTTTCCACTTGCTAAATGTGAAAGCAGATTGTTCTATAGATATGAAATGGAAAAGAAAACTTAGATTAAAATCTGTAAAAAATATGTTACTAGAATTGGATTATTTTCCATAGAATGGCTCATGTTTCTGTTGTGTATTTAAATTCTTCTCTGCGCTGCAGAGCATTTCTAAGGAGATGTAACTGACTATGAAGAGGCCAATTACAAATCAGCTGGAGTTGACTGATCTATTGACCTCTGTACAATGATATGCTGTGGCGACAGCTCGCCTTTGCTATCTGCCTATAGCAAGTGATAAATGTGAGTGGAAATGTCCCTGGAATCAGAGAAAACCTGCAGTTTTTGTAATTCTGAATCTGCAAGGGTATTCTCCATTGTGGGGAGAAGAGATCAGATGCACTATTACTATTCACAAACCAGGGATGTGGAATCTGCACATCAAGTGCATTTCAATTCAGAATGCGATTTGAAATGCAACTTACCCACCATTAAGACACATCACAATTTATGTATTGGTAGGGGGTTGCAAAACAAAACTGCACAATTAATATTAATTTGTTCTGCCAATTACAACCCTGTGATTGGACTCTAATGCAGGGATGGGAGCCTGCAAAGCACAGCTGATCTCCATCCCTGTAGCTGTATCAGCAAAAGTTTGGGAAACATTGGGCTTTATTTAGAGTTTGACAGCTTGAGTTTTTAAAAAAAAAATATAGTAGATTTCCCATATGTTATATTACAAGTGCCATAAACTGTAATGCACATGTGATATGTTAGTTAGGACATCTGGCACGTTTGTGACAGAGTAGCTCGCCTACCAGACACCAAATATGGACCTTTGTATAGCAGGCACTGTCCATTAAAGGCACAGATGCTGTACATTTAGAAGATAAATGTTTCCCATTTGGGAGGACATTGGGGAGAGCGGACAGTTGTTCTCTGGATCACTGCCTAATCCCTACCCACACCAATAGGCGACTGACACAATTCAGGAAGAATAGCTTCTTCTTTGTAAACCAGTTACCACCCTAACTTGGGTGCTGGTAACTGATCAATGGTTTACAACCATAACTGTGGTTACAGACCATTTATACATCCATTTTGAAATAGCACATGGGAGGGTTACACCTTTTTCACGCAACCTACTATGTGCGATTTGGAAATAGCCCTGCAATCCATCTCATGAGTTGGGAAGGCATTTTATAAATTGTGAAAAGCCCTTTTGCAGCCACTAAGCCTTAATGTTTGTGAATCACAAAGTTTGTGACTTAAAAAGGAGTTTAGACATTTGCTTTTAACCTTATAAGTGCCAGAGGTTGCTCTGAACATTTTGGACAGAATTGTTAATTCCGGCCCAATAGCTTCCCATATAGTTTCCACAGAAACTCATGATCGGGGATCATGTTGAAAAACATGCACTAAAAAGGAAGCACTAACTTCATGCATGTATGGGAAGAAGGCAAAATTGCTAGTTTTGGGACTTTAAACTCAAATGTAATTCAAGAAATCAGGCAAAGAAAAAATACAACTGTTTATAATTGATGTTAACCTAAATAAGAACATTGCTTAACTTGACAAAAAATTGCTGAACGTCCATTTCTTGCTTGGTTAGAAGATGCTTCTCAATGTCATTTGGATGTATATAAATGTCTACAAAGAGCAAATAACCCTTCTGATAATGCACAATTATAAAACTCCTGAGTGACAGAATTAAATGAAGTGGCACAAGATTCTTTTTGGGAAAATATATGTTGAAAATCACTTCCTCTTCTTTTGACCAACAACTGCTATTTTGTTCAACAACAAATAGTAATTAGAATATACTGATGCCACAATAAGGGGCATATTCAGAAGCCCCATACGCCACCTTAACGCTGCCATAGCTTCGTTGTTTTTACGCTAAGGTGGCTTTTCTGCTGCACTGTAATTACAAAGTGGCACAATGCTTGCATTGCTCCACTTTGTAACCCCTTGCGCCACATTATGCCTGCGTCAAGCAAAATGTATGCAAGGAGGTGGGACGTTCAGCATGGGGGGCTTGAAAAAATGGAGCAATGAAATTTGCAACATTTCACTGGGCCATTTTGTCTGTCATTTTCAATGCCTGCTCAGAGCAGGTGTTAAAATGACACACCCATTATATTCAATGGGCCTCCCTGTGCTTTAATGCACTAGTGTCCACATTTTTGACACTAGTGCAGCAAAGTGCCACAATAGAGTAAAAAATGTTAACGCTATTGTGCTAACAACCGTCATGGTGTGCCACATTGAAAATACAGCACAACCATGGTGTTGTTAGGTGCTGGTAGGCGGGCGCAAGAAAAGTGGCGCATTAAGGATAAATCAGTCCCTCGCTTTAATATATCTGATGAATCACACTTTTTTGATGAATTGATTGATATGCTATGAATGATTCAGCAGTGCACGACTTACTTTTACTTCTGTAACGCCCCTAGCCTTCTTCTCATACCTACTTTGTTCTTTTGTGCTGGTGTAGGTTGAAGCTGACCATATGTGTTTAAAGAATATTTTATGATTTACTCATACAAGATATTTAGGACCATATCTATAGTTCATTCAAGTGCTTGTATAGGCAAGACTTAAAATAAAAAGCGTCAAAGAGATACTGGCTTCAGGCAAAGCTTCTGTTGAAGTTGATATTAGATAGTTCTGCAAAAATTCCATAGACAACGTTTGAATTCCCTATTGTAGAAAGTCTTTGAAAGCATTTTAGAAAAACAATTGCTTCTTCCTGAATTCAGTGGGCCACTATATGCGCAGTGCACAAACTGGGAAAAGACCCTCTACAATACACCAGCTATCACCGAATTTCCTTTTTATATACTCATATACATAACCTCATGTCAGCATTCTATCAAAGGTATGGGCCTTCATGCTGATTGCAGTAATATCGAAACGTTTGCATGATTTACAAGCAGGTTATTGGCCTGGTTGCTTTTCAGGAAACAGCCACCACAGGTTCCTGCTCCTGCAACAGCAGGGGCAAACAACCAAGATAAGAAGGTGTCAATTATACTCAACTCAGTGGTGAATAGAGATACTTTCCAGAACTTAAATGAGTGCATTAAGAAATCTTTATCTCAAAATTGAAATGCTAGCCTTAAAGCGCCAAGTAATAAGACTGCTCAACACAAGGTAAAAATGTATTCTTTGTATTGAAAAGAATCACTATTTTGCCAAAACAGACACTTAATTGCATACGTTGAATAGAGTCACAGAGTAAATAATGATTATACCTAATTGGACTGATTGATGCAGTTATGAATTGGGGAAGTACTACTAAAATATAATTTGTTAAATATTCTCATATGCCTTTGTGAATCTGCCCCCAAAGGTCAAGACCCTAGAAGTAAAAGTTCAAAGTAGGCTCATTCTTTTCTATTTGTACCAATTATACGTGAGTATTGCTGAAATATTCCCATTTTATTTTCATTTAAGATCTCCTGGGGATAATTTTATATAAGAAAACATAAAAGAGCGCTACAGGAGCACTACTTTCCTTACTCCAAAAGGATTTTGTAACTAGGCCCCATTGTATTCACTTCAATGGCAGTAGTGATACCTTGAATCAGGATATCGCAGCAGTGTTAGAACAGTAGACTTTGAGTAGGATTTTGTTGCTCGCTAGGTAACACGAGTAATAATAGGCATGCAACCACCAGTGTCTGTGCCTCAAATCTAAAAATGCTGTAATCTTTGCCTATTTAGGCTCCAGAATACAGCAAAAATTGTGAATAGTCTTTTTCAGGTGCTATTTAATCATACTTCTGACCTGATGACTACCTTATGTCTTATCGTGTGGGGTTAAAATGTCCACTAAATGCAAGTGGAATATGTGAATTGCTCCATTGACCAGAATATCATTTATGATTATTATTTTTTCCCCTAAAATTTACCACAAACCTGCTTGATCTTCTGGATTCAATTTATAATTCCTAAAGAACTTTTTTTGCAAAATTTTTGTTCTGCATTTTTGCACTTAGCACTGCATCTCTCGCATTGCACCAGTATTCCGATTCTCTGTTTAAAAACAACCATTGAACAGAACGCAATATGCATGCTCTGTGCCTCTATTCAAAACATGCAATAGGACGGATGGTTTGTGAAAATAGTGATTCTCTACAATACAAATAATTGGTTGTGGAGGAACCATTGTTGTGACACAAAAAGCTCCAGTCACCTTTGGCAGTTCGATACATTCAAAGTGAAGTGGTGCGGGATGCCTAATTTTGTCACCGATCTTCATGTTTGCACCAGAACCCTTTGCCAGAGCCATTTGATGTTCCCAGGAGATGGAAGGCATTTCTGCACATGCTGGGAAACAGAAGGGGATGTTGTACACCACTGACATCCTACTCACAGTCTGATACTATACATCCTCCCTATTAGCTAACTTACTATCCGCGATCAAGGACTTTCCAGATATCACTGACTTTAAGATTAACTGAGGGTAGAGCACGGTCCTTCTGGTGAACATGCAGGAACACGATATGTGCTACTATTGCGGTCTATGTATTTACATTGCTTAACCTCGACCTCGAATACTTTCGCATCTTACTTAATAGTAGCATGGCAGACATGGAGGTGATAATATGAAGTCACTAACTTATAAAATAAAGACAGATTTTTCCCAATGGGCATAGCTCTGCATTTCGTCATGTCATGTCGGGGGGTTGAGTGGAGGGGCAGGGGTCAGTTATTGAAGATGGTGGTACCTCCACAATTCAACTATGTTGTTGCAATGCTGCTCTTTCCATTCCCCTAGAAATTATTTTGTGATAATAACAAGAACATTTGATCATTCATAAATGAAGGTAACTCGCCGGCTGCAAGTATCGAGATTCCATGCAGCCACAACTGATTTAAGCTCCGAACAGAAAACTGTAGTACAATGCACACCAGCTTTCAAACTGGCTTACTCTGCTCTCAAATTAGGAACACGCCCAAACCCAAAACTGCTCAAGCTAGAATGCCATGTTCAAGGAAGATGCCTAGGTATGGAGATTTTTTTACACTTAAAGGACACACCACCAAAATATTTTAGTCCGACTATGCATTCACTATTTAACACTTGATTGGATGTGCACTAGAGGTTGAAAGCGAGTAGGTTATAACACTGTGATGCCACCATCTGGAATAATATCGCCTCCCAAAATAGAGGGTACCTTGTACCCTGGGCAAGGTCGCCATTCAAGCACATTTGTACTCTAAGAGATACTTCAAGAGAGCCAGATCAAAGATTTTGCTTTTCTACAATCAGAATTTATTCTGCAACTTTCTCAAAGGTGGAGGGAAAATCTGTTACTCCACTTCTTGAAGAGTAGATTGGACCCAACCCATACACTGTGCCATGTTACCCCATAGCCTGACCTGTACGATGTACTTAACTCCGAATTCTTCACAAAACAGACTACAGACTGGAACAGATACATGTTAGGCCTAGTGGCATTTCAATGTGATGAAGACGTCCCGGCTGAACTCTTACTGAAGCAAAATTTGATGGGGACAAGGTTGAACTTCTTTCAATTCAAGGGCAGTACAATTGCTACTGGACTTTCTCACAATGTCACACAGCAGGTCTGAGCCAAACTCACTGGGCTAGAGACTCATTTGACTTGCTTGTGACCTGTCACATGTGCTATGGTCTTGCTCCAAACCTGATATATTGAGCTTCAATATGTAACACCATAAATGACTCAGTTCTTTTTACTTTTCAGCCCAGGGCATAGTGGCCTCTTCTCCACAACGTATCCAACATCAATAACATGACATCACATTTACAAAGCTGGATTGCTCTATTCCTGCCAGGACCAACAATGAGTGTTCTTAGATGTTGGAGACCTAGAGGATCCGCAGAACATAGTGAATAGTTATATAAAATAATAATATGCATGGCCTGTTGATTTGCAACACATCCTTTAGGATTGTGGGTTAGAATTGCCCACTTTTATTCTTATGTTTTGTAACATAGTTTCTTTGAATTGAATGTCATTGCGGTTGACGTTTACTTGTGCTCTTGCAAAGCATTTTGCGACTTACTTATCATGAGTCTTTTATTTGCCTAGGAGTCTATTTTCTCTTCTCCTTTATCTGTCCCTTCTCTCCCTTTTGTCCCCTATTTATCCTGTCTCCTCCTTCAATAGGAGGTCGTTGGGTGTTTTTTATTTTACTCTGTTCAGACTTATTGCTCTGTTCCTTGCTACCCAGTCTGTCGTATAGCTGAATCTTTTTAGCACCACAATGTTACTTACTTTACCTTCTTTACTACTGCTATTTGCTGATAAAATTTAATGCAGAAGTGTTTAAAACAATAAAGGAGCGCCCCCTTCAGATACCAGGGGCAATAATATTAATGTTGACCGTGGGGAGGGTGAAACAGGAATATGTGCTTGCTTTTTGCACCCCAGGAGACTGTGACATTAGAGAAGAGGCTGCAGATGCTTGCAAGGCCCCTTCTGTAAATAGGGAAAGTGCTGGTGCACATATAGCACCAGCGCTATCTTCAGAGGATGTTCTCTCATTGACGTGACTCTGCAAATGATGGAATCCCTTTGCTTCTGCGCCATTTCATATTATGGATGCTTGTACAGAGGCAAACATACTCTTAGGAGACACAATGAAAGTGCACCCCAAAAAGGTGGTGCCCTGTCAGTGTACCTCCTAGGACAGCAATCTAGAAGAGGGAAACATGGTCCCAAAGACCCTGCAATACATTTCCTTGCAGAGGTATCTCTAACCCCTCTATGATGTGCCACCAGCACAGAAAAACTTGGAGCAGCTTTGAAACAGCCAGTACATATTTCCCTGAATGTGCTGTCCCCGGGGTAGTGCATTGATTTGTAGTAGGGTGCACTGTCTCTGTTTGAGCTTGGGGCATTTGCTTAAAAGTGCGCCATGGTGAGGGCAAGGACATTGCACCCTTTACATAATTCGGGCCTAGGCCTTCTGTAATGTATGATAGAAAAATTAAAGGTTTGTGTGTATGTGGTTTTGGACGATTCACAGCACGCAGTATGCCAGAGGGTGCAGCTTTTTGAGTTTATTTTACTGCTGCACAAGTAGAGTTTCTACTCGAGTAGCAGCTTTCTGTCCATGAATGGTCACAACCTCCTGCAACCTCCCACATTGGGGAAATCCCACTGGTTGCCCTCTAGCAACCAAAAATCATGCTATAGGGCGCCAAATCTAGCTTGCTCTCACCAACTTACCCTTGGTGAGCCATGCATGAGCAAAAACTCGGCCATGTGGCATTTGGAGGAATTTGGCTAGAACTCTGCTTTGCAAGCATAAGAAAGAGTGGCCAAAACGCCCCCAACTCCACTGGGGGAGAGGAATATATCACCCACCCCTAGTTATAAGTACAATCAAAGTTTCAAACAATGCAGTAAGGAAGTGTGTATTCACTGTGGCTTGAACTTCCCACCCTTACCATTTTAGATGCTGTTTGATACGTTATGGTGCAGCTGATTTTCTTTTGCATGTCGGAACACAGACCGTAGAAGCAGCTGCCCCCATTCACATGGATCATAGTTTGGGGAATAAGAAAATGAAGGAGCTGGGGCAGGCAGGATGTCATACTGCAGTGCATTCGATGGAGTGGCAGGGATGAAGGAGAGACCTGTGCTTCTGAACTCAAGTCAACCTCTCGCAGTCAGTGAGTCAACTGAGGTCTAAACCCCAGTGCATCTGAGTCAGTATTGCATCAATTCATCAATCAATTGCTCTGACTTTTTTTTAGGGATATTAGGTAATTATGGAACTGTTCATCCACATCATAATGTGTACATAATAAGGGCCTGATTTATTATTTTTTAGCGCCGCATTTGTGTCATTGTTATACTCAGAAGCGGCGCTAACTTACAAAATATAATTGAATTTTGTAAGTTTGCACCGCTTTTGCATGAAAAAATGATGCAAATGTGGAGCTAAAAAACTATAAATCAGGCCCCAAATGTAGTGCAGGTGCAGGTGTAAATTGCCAGGGTATGTATGCTTTATAAACAGGGCAATATGTGTATATTGCCTGTTTTCACTACCTCACAAGTAAAAAAATGGCATAAAAGTCACAAAAGCCCTAGCGTTTGGACCGATATTTATCGGACACGATAAAATCAAACTATGGTTCTTCTGAATGTATTGGGTCAGATAAGTAACAGAAGGTACCTCATATATTGGTAGTTATCAGCCCACTCATATTAAGGGCATAGGTGCTGTACATGTGTGCTAGTCTTCAGTTTTGAATGAGAAAATGTGGCATTACATGAAGGGATAGATGTTTAATTAGGGTCATAGTGAACCCCCCACTTTTGCAGCTACAGCTGGGGTAGGTTTTTTAAGGGCCTCTTATCTGCAACTTGACAGAAAAAAGATCATAATGAACTAAAACTAAAAAAGAAAGGTAGGGTTGCTAGAAAAGGGAGGGAAGGATGGAAGAGTGAATGCATGAAAGGGTGAAAGGATTGATGAGTGGGTGAAAGTACCTCTAGAATCCTCTAGGATGTTGGAAAAAAAGGATGCAAATTTGCCGTGGGTAGCTTACGTGGACAAAAAGTTATGCGGGCCTAAGCGCGAACTGCCCCAAATAGCCAAAAGAAGGCCTGCCACCTGAGGGAAAGGGCCTGGCAGCGAAGGAGTTAAATAGTGAAGCAAATGTTAGTATTTACGAAATAACAGAATAACAAACATAAGAAGAGCAGGATTAAGATGTACACCATTTACGAACTGAAAACAAAGGGGCTATAAGTGGAGGATACTAACTGGTAACACATAAGAAGGTTATGTGGATAAGAAATAAATTAGTGGAAGTCGAGTTTCAAAGAGGTCAGGCTCGATTGGAGAGGAGGGGGCTTGTATTGTAAAAGGAGAGGCTGGTCAGATGAGGCAAAATGACTGGACAGAGGGGCTGTGGAACTTATTAGAGGGCTTTTAGGGGATGCTGGAAAGAACTGAAAAAATTACAAATCATTCGTTCTGCTTCATGTATCAAGGTGCTAAAATATTTTAATTAAGAAAAATGATTTTAGCTTCACCACAAAGCATATTTAGTTGACGGGGATTTTGCTCTCCATTGAGTATGGTTAAATAGGTCAGTGTAGGAAGTGTTCCAGTTAATACCTATTTATATTGTTACTGGTACGGCTTGACACATGATGAATGAGGGATACCTGGCCTAGTATACTCTGTGTTCTAATTATATACTTGTAGTGTCATTATTAATGCCATCCATCTGACACCATGGTCTGAGGCCAGTGAGGGTCTGTTTCCCAAAATAACTGCATAACTAAACAACCTCCCCAGATCCCTGACTAAAGGAACTGATTACCAATTTTGTATACAGGTGCTGTGCACTACTACACAATCAAAACCTCCTTTACCTGATGTATCCCTTTGGCTTTAAGAAGAATGTAATGTCATAGCACCACAAAAAAGGACTAGATAATGTACTGAGAAGCTCTGAATATAACGTTCATGAAGTCCTGAAAAGCAGTTATAAAACTACAAAGGTCATATGGAAAAACAAATACTCAAAATATCTGATATTTCTGAAGAGCTCTTTTCAAATTAATTCTTTTTAAGATTGTTGCAAACTTTTATGCTCTTTTTAAATACAGGGGCCAGACAGCGTCCCTGGGGCGCAATGGGATTGTGGACCAACTTTTTGTCCATCTGGTGCACTGTATTACGTAAGGGACCGCAGGTGCTTGTGCAGCCCCTTCAGTAATAGAGATAGCACATGCACAGATGCACACATACAGCACCACCACTATCTTACGAGGATGTACCCTCTATGTTAGAAATGGGGTCTTTGGTTGGCAGTCAGGTTACCCCCTGTCCAAGCAAGGACTCTCATTCTAGTCAGGATAAGTCACACACAATCCAAATTATCCTGTGCCCACCCTCTGGTAGCTTGGCACTGAGCAGTCAGGCTTAACCTAGAAGGCAATGTGTAAAGTATTTGTGCAATAAATCATACAATAACACCATATAGCACCACAAAAATACACCACACAGTGTTTAGAAAAATATATAATATTTATCTGGATATTTGTAGGTCAAAACGATAAAGGATGCAATAAGTAAATGTAGAGATATCACTGAAAAGTGATATAAAGGGGGTCATTCTAAGTCTGGCGGGCGGCGGAGGCCGCCCGCCAGACTTCCCCCTCCGAAATACCGCTCCGCGGTCGAAAGACCGCGGAGGGTATTCTAAGTTTTTCCCTGGGCTGGCGGGCGGTCGCCAAAAGACCGCCCGCCAGCCCAGGGAAAAACTCCCTTCCCACAAGGATGCCGGCTCGTAATCGAGCCGGCGGAGTGGGAAGGTGCGACGGGTGCTGTTGCACCCGTCGCGTATTTCACTGTCTGCCAAGCAGACAGTGAAATACTTGTAGGGGCCCTCTTACGGGGGCCCCTGCAGTGCCCATGCCAGAGGCATGGGCACTGCAGGGGCCCCCAGGGGCCCCACGACCCCCCCTACCGCCATCCGGTTCCCGGCGGGCGGACCGCCGGGAACTGGATGGCGGTAGGGGGGGTCGGAATCCCCTCGGCGGCGCAGCTAGCTGCGCCGCCTTAGAGGATTCAATAGGGCGGCGGTACACTGGCGGGAGACCGCCAGTGTTGCCGGTCTGACCGCGGCTTTACCGCCGCGGTCAGAATGCCCTGCGGGGCACCGCCGGCCTGTCGGCGGTGCTCCCGCCGACCCTGGCCCCGGCGGAATCACCCCCAAAGTGTCTTAAGTCTTTTTAAAGCAAACAAAGGTGGTCATTACAACCCTGGCGGATGGTGTTAAAGCGGCGGTAAGACCGCCAACAGGCTGGCAGTAAAACAAATTGAATTACGACCGTGGCGGAAACCGCCAACAAAGACAGCCACTTTAACACTCCGACCGCCACGGCGGTACAAACAAACATCGCGGCGGTCACCGCCAACAGACAGACGGGAGACAATGTACCGCCCACACTATTCACCTCGCGTTGGATTCACCTCGGATAAAAACACGGCGGAAACAGGAATTTCGAAGGGAAAAGGCTCACCTCTACACACCCCACGAGGAACAAGGACACCATGGAACCGGAACTCCAAATTCTACCTGCGATAGTCTTCCTGCTCCTCTACCAGGAGCACGAACGCCGGCGGCGAGGACCACGGTGAGTACTGCACCTACGACACAGGGGAGGGGGGAGGGAAAAAAGAGGGACACACACACGCAACACCCCCACCCCCACCCTCACCCACTACAAGACACACACTAATAAATGTTGATACATTACAGTTGCACCCCCCAAGCCCCCCAGAAGAATGCAAAGACAAAAGGAAATGATTGTAACGATTGTAATCCATTAAAATCCAGTACTCCAAAATATATATACACTATAAACAAATATATACACCAATAATACAAGTCCAGGTATTGCACCATTTGTAGTCCGTGGACCACTGGGCCCAAAATGCATGGACGAGGCACTCATTCGATACCCGATCAAAACAGAGAGAACACTGCAGGGGCATCTGATAGAAATACAACAGGCACCTCAGGGGGAAGGAAAGGGGGGGGCACCTCAGCCGGATGACTGCACGACGCCAGATCCACGAGGGGGCTCAATGACCACTGTTCAATCCTGGGGAGTGCAAAGCCACAGTCTCTCAAGTCTCTACAGTGGGTGGGTTGCCCACTGTTCAATCCTGGGAGTGCAAAGCCACAGTCTCTCAAGTCTCTACAGTGGGTGGGTTGCCCAATGTTCAATCCTGGGGGAGTGCAAAGCCACAGTCTCTCAAGTCTCTACAGTGGGTGGGTTGCCCACTGTTCAATCCTGGGGAGTGCAAAGCCACAGTCTCTCAAGTCTCTACAGTGGGTGGCTTGCCCACTGTAACATCCTGGGGAGTGCAAAGCCACAGTCTCTCAAGTGGATAACAGTCTCCACTGGTTCTGGAGGGGGACTGGTGCCCAGAGTGCTTCATCCTGTGAAGGACAGAGGTAGTGGATGGATGTCTCCACTGGTTCTGGAGGGGGACTGGTGCCCAGAGTGCTTCATCCTGTCAAGGACAGAGGTAGTGGATGGATCTCTCCACTGGTTCTGGAGGGGGACTGGTGCCCAGAGTGCATCACTCACCCCGTGACGGACCCAGTTGCGTCAGTGCCCCTGCCGCTCATGGGCTAGCGGTGCTTGAGTTGGCGGTGCCCTGTTCAGCAGTGCTTGAGTTGGCGGTGCCCTGTTCAGCGGTGCTTGAGTTGGCAGTGCCCGGCCCAGCGATGCTTGAGTTGGCGGTGCCCGGCCCAGCGGTGCTTTGGTTGGCGGTGCCCTGTTCAGCAGTGCTTGAGTTGGCGGTGCCCTGTTCGGCGGTGCTTGAGTTGGCGGTGCCCGGCCCAGCGGTGCTTGAGTTGGCGGTGCCCTGTTCAGCGGTGCTTGAGTTGGCGGTGCCCGGTCCAGCGGTGCTTGAGTTGGTGGTGCCCTGTTCAGCGGTGCTTGAGTTGGCGGTGCCCTGTTCAGCAGTGCTTGAGTTGGCGGTGCCCTGTTCAGCGGTGCTTGAGTTGGCGGTCTTTCATGGCCCAGCGGGGCTTGTGCTGGCGGTCCTTCATGGCCCAGCGAGGCTTGTGCTGGCGGTCCTTCATGGCCCAGCGGGGCTTGTGCTGGCGGTCCTTCATGGCCCAGTGTGGCTTGTGCTGGCGGTCCTTCATGGCCCAGCAGGGCTGGGGCTGGCGGGGCCCTCCTGGGCAGCTGGGCTGGGGCTGGCGGGGCCCTCCTGGGCAGCTGGGCTGGGGCTGGCGGGGCCCTCCTGGACAGCGGGGATGATGGCAGTCTTCTCCGCCGTGCAGCTCTTCCCAGACTTGCCGGGTTTCTTGTGGCCCTTCCCCACCTTGGGAGGTGTCACAGCTGACTCCACACTCTCACCGGGACCCCTGGGAGCGGCTTTGGTGGCCCCCTCTCCTGCCGGGCACTGGCCAACTTCTGATGCTTCACAGGTGGGGGACTGGCTGTGCTGTGGCTCCGTGCCACACTGGCTGTCCTGGTGGCCAGTGCACTCCACATACCGGTGACTACAGGCACCACTGGTCCCGGAGATGTTGTGGCTGAGGTGCTAGTTCGGGACCTATGAGATGGAAGGGATGGGGGAGGTGTTGGAAAAAGGTCAAGGCTGGACATGAAATATTTTTTGGACACACTGGGACGGGTAGCTGGAGGAAGAGGTGGTGGTAGTAGGAGGTGTACGTTTGGTGACTTTGGGTGCAGGTGCATGCGCTGGAGGCTGTCGCGATGTGGATGGCTGTTGGGTGGGTGTGTGGCTGCGTTTGTGTATCTTGGGAGGGGGCGTCACAGACACACTGGGAGAGGACACAGGGGACGTGTGAATGGTGGTGGGGGTGGTGAGTGCACGTGAGCGGGGTGTGGTGGTGGGTGTGCTGGTGAGGGACGTAGTGGCTGTAGAGGTAGTGCATGCAGGTGTGAGTGTAGACGAGACTGGGAGGGAGGAGGGAGACGACGAGGAGGGGGACACAGTGGAGGCAGTGGATGGTGGTGTGTCTGCATGTGTGTGTTGCTTGCGTGAGTGCCTGTGGGATGTGTGGTGCTTCTGTTTGCCTGAGCTTCCCTTGTGTGTTGACGTGTGTGCATGCTGGTCTCTAGGTGTGCTTGGGATAGGCAGAGGTACAGGGGATTGGGTCTGGGTGGAGGAAGTTGGAGGGGGGAGGCTAGAGACGGGGACAATGGCTGCCATCAGTGCTGAGGCCAGAGTTTGAAAAGCTCGGTGAAGGGCAGCCTGACCAGAATGAATGCCCTCCAGGAATGCATTAGTTTGTTGCAACTGCCTTTCTACACCCTGGATGGCATTCAAAATGGTAGACTGCCCAACAGTTTGGGACCTGAGGAGGTCAATGGCCTCCTCACTGAGGGCAGCAGGGGTGACTGGGGCAGGGCCTGAGGTGCCTGGGGCGAAGGTGATGCCCACCCTCCTTGGTGAGCAGGCACGGGGCGAAGGCAGAGGGGCTGCTGGGAGGGCGGTGCTTGTAGGGGGTGGCGCCTGTACCTGTAGATGCAGGGGGCACAGATGTTGCTGCCACCACAAGGGAGCTCCCATCAGAGGACGTGTCCGTGTCGCTGGTGTCAGCTCCTGTCACCGCCGTGAAGCTCCCCTCGCCCTCCGTCCCACAGGTGAATTTCGAGTCCGTAGTCTTGCCCTCCAGGGCCATGTGGGATGCAGCTCCCTCGTGCTCTGTTGCCACTGCTCCTCCACCTGATGATGCTAATGCACACAAGAACAGGGAGACCACAAAAAGGGGGGGGAGGGCGACAGAAGAAAGACATGTTGAGTGCATGGATTACCGCTACTGTTGGCGGACACGACAGACACAGAAGCCCCCTGCACTACGCCGCGCTCTTGGGCTCCACTGTTCAATTCCTGGGAAATGGCCTACAAGGCTATGGACGACATCTGCAGACATGGATGACACAGGGGCATGAATAGCTGTACTTGGAACTCTACAGAGGTGGTCTGGGGTGCCACATGGCCTGCCTTACTGAGGGGCCTTGCCTACGGAACTCGCCCTGGCCTAAGGAAACCCACAGCCCTCCTCCCCCACCCAGACAACTCCACTGCGCGCAAAGTCAGCAGAATGAGTGTACTCACCCCCTTGTGTCTGCTGTGATGCGCTTAAGTGCCCATCCAACTCCGGGTAGGCCTCTGCCAGGATCCTGAACATCAGGGGGATCATGGTGCGACGGGCACCCCTCCCACGTTGGGAGGCCATCCCCAGCTGAGCCTCCGCCGTCTTCTTGCTCCAGCGGCGAATGTCCTCCCATCTTTTCCGGCAGTGGGTGCTCCGTCTGTGGTAGACCCCCAGGGTCCGGACGTCCTTGGCGATGGCATGCCATGGTGACCCCATCCACGAGCTTCTCCAACTCCTCCGATGTGAAGGCAGGGGCCCTTTCCCCAGACACTTGAGCCATTGTCTCTTCTAGACCGAGGTCACAGCAGCACTTGCAGTGTAGGTCCTCTCCTGTCGAACATCAGGTATCGAGTGATTGAACAGATAGAAAATGGCGGTCACGTTCGCGGCGGTGCGTACCGTCACCGCCGGCGTACATCGTCATTGGCTCCTGGGACCCATAGGGTCCAATGTTAACCAATGCAGCATTGCGCCGCGGTCTTCGACCGCCTACCGCGACCGTGTACAACGCCAGCACAGTTACCTCACATCCCATTGTCCCACTTTACAGGTCAGGCAGCCGCCATTTCAGGGGCCCACATGGCTTCATTTCCAACTGCGTCACACATACCTAGGCCTAGTCTCAACACACATACAGGCCACCTTTTGTGTATGATTGGTGTTCTGTGTAAACTGTGAGTACGTACCTCTGAGTTGTTTGACTCTGTGCTTGCTGTTGTCCTTCATAGGCACCGTCCGCTGGGACATGTGAGGAGATGGCGGCATCCTCCGGTGTACCGACTGTTGGTGGACCTGTCGACAATGGAGGAGCGACATTTGATAATCACCTACAGGCTTGACCGTGCCACAATCCAGGAACTGTGTACCCAGTTGGAGCCAGACCTGATGTCAGCAATCCGCCATCCCACAGGAATCCCCCCTCAAATGTAGGTGCTGTCAGTGCTCCATTTCCTTGCAAGTGGCTCTTTTCAAACAACTGTGGCCATGGAATCAGGGATGTCCCAGCCTATGTTTTCCAACGTATTGTCCAGAGTGTTGTCTGCCCTTCTGAAACACATGCAGAGCTACATCGTTTTCCCTCAGGTGGAGGATTTCCCTACAGTGAAAGGTGATTTCTATGCCCAGGGACATATCCCCAACATCATAGGTGCCATTGATGGGACCCATGTGGCTTTGGTCCCCCCCCACAGGAGTGAACAGGTGTACAGAAACCGGAAGAGTTATCATTCTATAAATGTACAAATGGTATGTTTGGCAGACCAGTACATCTCCCATGTGAATGCCATGTTCCCTGGCTCAGTGTATGACGCTACATCCTGCGGAATAGCAGCTTCCCTTATGTGATGGGTCAACTCCAGAGGCACTGTGTGTGGCTATTAGGTGAGCACCTGGAAGCAAGTCAGTGGGAATGGTTGTCTGGGTCTGGGGTTATCCCTCCAGGTTAGTGTGTATCTAACAGTTGCCCCTCACCATTTGCAGGTGACTCTGGTTACCCCAACCTGTCATGGCTACTGATCACAGTGAGGAATCCCAGGACCAGGGCAGAGGAACGCTACAATGAGGCCCATGGGCGAACTAGGAAGGTGATCGAGCTGACCTTCGGCCTCCAGAAGGCCAGGTTCAGGTGCCTCCATATGACAGGTGGATGCCTATTCTACTCACCAAAGAAGGTGTGCCAGATCATCGTTGCCTGCTGTATGCTTCACAACTTGGCTTTGTAACGACAGGTGCCTTTTCTGCAGGAGGATGGTCCAGATGGCGGTGTTGTGGCAGCTGTGGAGCCTGTGGACAGTGATGAGGAGGAAGCAGAGGAAGAAGACATGCACAACAGGGACTCAGTGATCCAGCAATTTTTCCAGTGAAACACAGGTAAGAATACAATCCTGCCTACTACATGTACTTTTACACTACTACCTCTCTCCTGTCTGTCGTTTTCACCCAGTGTATGGTCACTGAGTTGTCACTTTTCCTTACGGTTTCACAGATGTGGGTCCCACTGTGTGACATCTGCTTAGATTCCTCATGGACTAGAGCTGTGTGACATAGGTATGTTGACATTACTATTTAAAAAACATTTTGTCACTGTAATTGCTAATACACTATTTCGAAATCACAGACAGACTCCAGATCATTTTGTGCTTTAGGTGTGTTTATTTAAATGCAAAATATTGGATGGGGTAGTGAAATGGTGAGGGGTGATGGCGGAGGAGTGTCCATGGCAGAGTCCAGTCTATTAGTCTCACAGGTGCATTGCCCATATGGGCATAGGAAGTGGAGCTGGGGCAGTTTAATTATGGACAGGGTGACAAAGTGGGACAGGAGGATGACAATCAGGGTGGTCTAATTTCTTGGCTGGGATCTTGGGATCGTTCTCTGTCTTGTTCCTGGATCTCAGGGACCGTTTGCGGGGTGGTTCTCCGTCTGCAGGGGGTGGGGTGCTGGTGTGGTGGTCCTGTGGCGGGGCGTCCTGTCCACTAGCGCCGGCAGAGGTGGTGGGCAGTTCATCGTCCATGCTAGTGTCAGGGGCCCCTTGTAGTGAAACAGTGTCCCTCCTGGTGTTGAGTACTTCCTTCAGCACCCCTACGATGGTGCCCAGGGTGGAGCTGATGGTTCTGAGTTCCTCCCTGAAGCCCATATATTGTTCCACCTGCATGTGCTGGGTCTCCTGAAACTTGGCCAGTACCGTTGCCATTGTCTCCTGGGAGTGGTGGTATGCTCCCATGATGGAGGAGAGGGCCTCGTGGAGAGTGGGTTCCCTTGGCCTGTCCGCCCCCTGTCGCACGGCAGCCCTCCCTGTTCCCCTGTGCTCCAGTGCCTCCGTCCCCTGGACCGTGTGCCCACTGCCACTGCCACCAGGTCCCTGTTGTTGTTGGGGTGGTGGGTTATCCTGGGTTCCCTGTAGTGGTGGACACACAGCTGATTCACGTGTCCAGGGGAGGAGGTATGGGCCTGCTGGGTGGGTGCTGTGCTGGTGTTTCCAGAGGGGGAAAGGTCTGTGGTGGCCTGTGCCTGTGTGAGGGGAACCGACTGTCCAGAGGTCCCCGATGGTCCGGGCTGGTCATCTAGATCCAGTTGGACAGAGGTGCTGTCATCACTGTGGGCCTCTTCTGTTGGTGGTGTGGACATGTGTGGACCCTCCTGTCCGGTGACGTTGGGTAGGGGTCCTGCAGGGGTATAAAAAGATGTTTATTAAATCTGTGTGTGTAATGGTGTGCAATGGGTGGGTGAGCGTGTACCCCAGTGCTAGCATTCCTGTGTGGGAGCTTGTGTGATGGTGGTTTAGGGGGGTGTATGGGTATGTGCAGTGGGCATGCTTTAGTGATGGGTGTCCATGCTTTGTTGTTGCATGCAAGGCTTGGTGTTAGGATGTGTGGTTTGTGATGTTGGGACATTTGTGAGGAGTTAGAGTGATGGGTGAGGGTGGGGGTATGTGCTGGCATGCAGGTAGGGTGGGGGATGTAATAGTTAAGATTTGTCTTACCAGAGTCCATTCCTCCACCTACTCCTGCGAGGCCCTCAGGATGCAGAATCGCCAAGACCTGCTCCTCCCATGTTGTTAGTTGTGGGGGAGGAGGTGGGGCTCTGCCGCCAGTCCGCTGAACCGCCAGGTGGTGTCTTGAGACCACGGAACGCACCTTCCCCCGTAGGTCGTTCCAACTTTTCCTGATGTCCTCCCGATTTCTTGGGTGTTGTCCCACTGCGTTGACCCTGTCCACTATTCTTCGCCATAGCTCCATCTTCCTTGCAATTGAGGTGTGCTGCACCTTTGCTCCGAATAGCTGTGGCTCTACCCGGACGATTTCCTCCACCATGACCCTGAGCTCCTCCTCCGAGAACCTGGGATGTCTTTGCCGTGCCATGGGGTGGGGTAGGTGATGTGTGGGGTGGAGTGTGTGGTGATAAGTGTGGTGATATGTAGTGGTGTGTTGTGTGAGGTGCGTGGAAGTTGTGTGGGTGATGGTGTTGTGTGCCTGTGGATGCTGTTGTTCTTGCTGATGGTGTCTCTCTCTGGCCTTCTTTCTGAATTTTTGGTAGTAAGGGTTTGTGGGTGATGTGGGTGTGCGTTTTATATTGTAATGGGTGTGTGGGAGTGGTGTGTGTATGTGTCTCAGGTGTGTGTATTTTAGATTGTCCAATGTGGTAGTGTTTTGTAAGAGTGTGTGTATTTTGAGCGCAGCGGTGTGTACCGCCAATGGAATACCATGGATGAAAGACCGCCGCGTGGATCCGTGTGTCGTGATAGTGTGGGCGTATTTCTGTTGGCGTGACGGTGGAGGATTTGTTTTCGCCAGTTTATCACTTACCTTTGGTGTGGCGGACTTGTGTGGGTGTCTGAATATTGGCGGATTCCGAGATGTGGGTCATAATAGCTGTGGTGGAATTCCGCGGCCGCCGCAGTTTGTTGGCGGTCTTCTGCACGGCGGTAAGCAGCTTTTACCGTAAATGTTGTAATGACCGCCAAAGTCTCTTTGAAGCACAAAGTACCTGGTTCACGTAAAAAATCTCTGCAAAGAGCCGCAGAGGAGGAGAAGCGTGGAAACAAAGGGGTGTGCGTCGATTTCTCGGGCCGCACACGGTGATGCGTGGTTTCGTTTCCACGCAGGGATGGCTGTGTGTCGATTTCTGGCGTTCTGTCATAGATCCTCTTCGGGTTGTGGGGTTTTCAGACACCCAGGGATCTGTGAATGGAATCCTGGGCTTGCGGAGCGAAGTGCCAAGTGCTGCGTCGATCCAGTGGACGTTGCATGGAATTTTCTCCTGCATGGCAGGCGCTGCGTTGATTTCCCCTCTGGAAGCCGGGCTGCGTCGACCCAGGTCAACTGTGCGTCGATCCGGTGGGCCGTGCGTCGAAGTTCTGGTCGCATCGCAGGCACTGCATCAATCTTCTACTTGCGAAGTCGCGCTGCATCTTTCCGGTTTGGCGTGCGCTGAATTTCTCACCGTGGGGCAGGCTGTGCATCGGTTTTAGCAAGATGTACATCGAATTTGCGCCGCACAAGGAGTCCAGTTGCAAGAGAGAAGTCTTTTTGGCCCTGAGACTTCAGGGAACAGGAGGCAAGCTCTATCCAAGCCCTTGGAGAGCTCTTCTTCACCACAGCCAGAGAGCAGCAAGGCAGCAGGCTAACAGCAAGGCAGCAATCCTTCACAGAAAGCAGTCTGGTGAGTCCTTTGGGCAGCCAGGCAGTTCTTCTTGGCAGGATGCAGGTCCTGGTTCCAGTTATCTTCTCCAGGAAGTGTCTGAGTTGGAAGGGGCAGAGGCCCTGTTTATATACCCAAATGTGCCTTTGAAGTGGGGGAGCCTTCAAAGAGTTGCTAAGAAGTGCACCAGGTCCCCTTTCAGTTCAATCCTGTCTGCCAGGGTCCCAGGAGGGGGTGTGGCAGCCCTTTCTGCGGGAGCAGGCCCTCCACCCTCCCAGCCCAGGAAGACCCATTCAAAATGCAGATGTATGCAAGTGAGTCTGAGTATCCTGGTTTGGGGTGTGTCTGAGTGAATGCACAAGGAGCTGTCACCTTAACCCAGCCAGATGTGGATTGTAAGGCACAGAAAGATTTAAGTGCAGAGAAATGCTCACTTTCTAAAAGTGGCGTTTCTGAAATAGTATTATTAAATCTAACTTCACCAGTCAGCAGGACTTTATATTACCATTCTGGCCATACTAAATATGACCTTCCTACCCCTTTCAGATTAGCAGCTACCACTCAAACAATGCATGAGGGCAGCCCCAATGTTAGCCTATGAAGGGAGCAGGCCTCACAGAAGTGTAAAAACGAATTTGGGAGTTTTACACTACCAGGACATGTAAACTACATAGGTACATGTCCTGCTGCCTTTTGCCTACACAGCACCCTGCCCTATGGGTTACCTAGGGCATGCTTTAGGGGTGTCTTATATGTAGAAAAAGGGGAGTTTTAGGCTTGGCTAGTACTTTTAAATGCCATGCCAAGTCAAATTGGCAGTGAAACTGCACGCACAGGCCTTGCAATGGCAGGCCTAAGACAAGGTTAAGGGGCTACTTAAGTGGGTGGCACAATCAGTGCTGCAGGCCCACTAGTAGCATTTCATCTACAGACCCTGGGCACATATAGCGCACTCTAATAGGGACTTATAAGTAAATTAAATAGTCCAATTGGGTATGATTCAATGTTACCATGTTTAAAGGGAGAGAGCATATGCACTTTAGCAGTGGTTAGCAGTGGTAAAGTGTGCGGAGTCTAAAAACCAGCAAAAACAATGTCCAAAAAGTGGAGCGAGGCAGGCAAAAAGTTAGGGGAGACCACCCTAAGGCTGTCAGGTCTAACACTCTGAAAACGAGAGAAAGGCCAACAAGAGGCATGCTGATTGTGAGCAACCAAACGTGCACACACAGTCAGTGAAACCCATGACGGCAGTCCTCTGGAGAAAAGAAGTGGGTCCCATGAACCCCCAGATATCCCCCTGCAGGTGATTGGAGTCATGGGCCCCTTTGAAGTGCAGGTTGGTGCACGGATTCAAGAAACCACTCTGTCCTAATGCACTGTCCCCAGGGCAGTCGGAAGTGCACTATCAGCAATAGTGCCCAATGTCCTTGTTTACACCTAGCACACCAATTTGAATGTGTGCCACAGCACATACAGAGATCGAATGTCCCATGTGCATTACAGTCACTGGTAGGTAGAAATAATTGCCATTCTGCTTTAAAAGTTTGCCTGAGTAAGCCGCATGGCCTTCCTCAGTAATTTGTGAATATAAACCCTGCTGATATGATGGTAATGAAATGTTGCTGTAACAACAACCTGTTGTGGCGTGTGAATCATGGCATAGGGACTTTTGGTAGTCAAGTAATGCTGACTCTATAAGAGTCTTTTTTGCACTCTTTCAACTCTCTTCGGGTAGGGTGTGTAAACCATGAAAATGTTTTTTTCTGCACACTGTAAGATTGTAGGCTTCAATTGAAAAAATATTGTGTCATAATAATTTTAAATACCAGTCCATTGGCGATATGTTTGTAAAAAATATTTAGGACAGAATATTTAAATCAGACAATATTTTTATCAATGATATTCTTACATACAGACCAACTGGATACCAAGATTGTGATGCAATTTTTCTCTATCCTAAATTACTGCAAGAATTCTGGGTTCTGATGACTGATACACTTACCAAGAAGCAACTTTATGCAATACTTAGAGCACTAATGATATACCTCTTAAGACTAATTTAGGGAATATTCATAATTATGTGGTTATTCCACAAATTAGAATTTGCAATACTACATCTGGTATGCATGGTGTTACAGCACATCTAGCTTTAATGGGGTGCATATTGCAAAAACATCTTTCTGTCTGTAATTGTGCTGTCTTGTACCTTACTTGTAGTGGTACTGCTGCTGAAAATGTGGAATTAAAACATTCATAAAGCAGCAATGCCATATCAATTTAAATCACAAAAAAGTTACATTTTGGAAATTTGATTACTGCACATGTAACAAAAGTTTCCCGCATGTCTGACATCTCTAAATTAGCACCTGGGGCAAATGTCATGATTGTTGTGCAGCATGTAAAGTAGGCTACAAAGTACATGTTGAGGGCTTGTATGTGTGCAGCTTAACTTTTAAAAGGCTAATAAAGGCCTGAGTGCATTCATTGTGTATTCTTATTGTTTGCACAATTCACACTACATAAATTTATTGCTGGGGAAGTACTGATTGTGAATAAAAGGATGTAAGATTATTGTGCAGGACAAGAGCTGGGAGGTCAGCTTGTGGCATGTCTGTGTGGCCATAGTAGTGTTTAATGATAATAGACTCTATTTGAATGTCTCCTGTGCTTCAGATAGCCCCTGCCTCAGACACTGCTTGCACATCATAAGGACCAGGATATCCTCTATCACTCTAAAGCAGAGACCAACCGAGACAATATTCCTGTTAATTGACAAGAACTAGTAACTTGACCCAGAGATGCACGGTGCTCTTATCAAGGCACATATTCTTAAGGGTAAAGACACTTTGAGAAAAACTGGAACAAACATTGGAGCTTTATCTGCTGAACCTGTGACGTTTCTAAAAGGATTTGCTGAAACAGAAGGAGAATGTGACTTTAAAGACGTAGAAAAATGCCTTGTGCGCATGTGGAAAATGAGTTCTGACAGTCACACATTTGACGATCTTCAGTATAGTGAATTCAAGAGAACAGTCCTGCTAAGTGCCCTTCCACCGATGTCATATTCTGTGTGTGGACACATTAAAAGAGCCTTCTAGTTGATCAGAAGATGTGTAAATGTTTTGAATCGTGCATATTTAGAGAAAGATCTGTGTGAATTTGTTTGGGAAGATATTGATGGAGTGCTAAAACCTACGAAATTTCTAAAGCCTCTACCCTCAGAACTTACATGTACATGTACTTGCAAAACATGTGCTACAAAAAGCTGTCCTTGTTGATATGCTCTTCTCAAATGTTCAACATTCTGCAAATGTACCACAACCCATTTCTGAAACAAATAAATGAAGCGAACAATGAAAATGTATCTAAAACAGGAGTGATAAACATTATGGGGGTGATTCTGATTCTGGCGGGCGGCGGAGGCCGCCCGCCAGAATTCCGCCCTCCAAAATACCGCGCCGCGGTCAAAAGACCACGGCGGGTATTTCAAGTTTTCCCCTGGGCTGGCGGGCGGCCGCCAAAAGGCCGCCCGCCAGCCCAGGGGAAAACGACCTTCCCACGAGGATGCCGGCTCGTAATCGAGCCGGCGGAGTGGGAAGGTGCGACGGGTGCATTTGCACCCGTCGCGTATTTCACTGTCTGCCAAGCAGACAGTGAAATACTTGTAGGGGCCCTCTTACGGGGGCCCCTGCAGTGCCCATGCCAGTGGCATGGGCACTGCAGGGGCCCCCAGGGGCCCCGCGACCCCCCCTACCGCCATCCGGTTCCCGGCGGGCGGACCGCCGGGAACTGGATGGCGGTAGGGGGGGTCGGAATCCCCTCGGCGGCGCAGCTAGCTGCGCCGCCTTGGAGGATTCAACAGGGCAGCGGTACACTGGCGGGAGCCCGCCAGTGTTGCCGGTCTGACCGCGGCTTTTACCGCCGCGGTCAGAATGCCCTGCGGGGCACCGCCGGCCTGTCGGCGGTGCTCCCGCCGACCCTGGCCCCGGCGGTCTAAGACCGCCGGGGTCAGAATCACCCCCTATGTTTTTTCATATTCGGATCATAAACATTGTTTGATGTATACATAAAAGGACTAAAAAGCATTATTATTTGTTTCATTTCAATATATGTCTCTTCTTCCTCTATTATAACCATCAATTTGGAAAATTGTGAAAGGGTTGCTCTGAGGAGTTATTTTCTGTCTCTATAAAACTACTTGACCCCCAAACCCTATGTTTTGACACCAAAATGAAGTATATAGGCCTCATGGTTCCTAATATATTACATCATCACTGCAACACATCCGCAGTGATGATGTAAATGTCTGATCAGAGAAAACTAGTGCTGGTCCCCAAAAGTAAGTTTTGGTGGCCCCCACCTGAAACCACTCACTCAAATTAAGAACTGCAAACACCCCTCCCCTGCCATATGACATCATTGATCAGTGGTACAAAAAGTGAAATTTCCTGCACACCCCTTTAATTTTAACTCTGCGGCTCAACAAGCATTGCAGTGAAGTATTGACAGTGAATTACTCTACTATATTACATCCAGCGGATTAAGCAAACGTGAGAGGCCCCTTACAAGATATGCTGAAGGGGTCTTCCACGCCCACATACATCAATAGGGGTTTAGGTGGCCCCTCCCGCATTGGTATGCCTGGGGGTCACCGTCCTCCACCACGGGCGGGGCTGCGGGGGCCTCTGTTACGTCCCTGATTACATCTGTTGACTTTTAAACAGAAAAACTAAATGTCTGATTCCTGTTGTGTAGCTCTTTTGACAGTACCTGCTTTATCCATGCCTTCTGCAGCTGAAAATATGAAGGGAAAATATCAATGATCCACGATTTCGCCCGTATGATCATTATTGTTATTATTGTCATTCTGCCTGACCAGCCAATCACCCAATGAATAAAGAATGAAATGGTCTTGGTCAAGAAAGTGCATGAGTGATTCGATCTCACTACAGTATGGCTCTAAGCACTGAGTCTTTCGGAACCTCCTTATCAGTGGGTATTGGAAGACTCACTACTTACTCGTAGCTTAGAACAAAGGCTATATGACTGATTCTTTTTCTGATGTTATTTCTACTGCTATGTTCTGAGAAGGCGTATTCCCCCAGAAAAGCTCAGGGCCGAAAGCACAGCGGGGACGGGCAAGGGCATTTCATGGCGCTATCTGACCATGTTTATATCTTTATCTGAGAAAGGCAATAATAACCAATGAATCAAAGCAAAGTCTTGAGGTAAAATAGTAATACATCAAGTCAACGTGCAGAAATATACAGACTAACAAAAGTGGCCTGTAAACGTTTCAAATTCATTCTATACATCTAAGTACTTGGTGACCAGAAAAGGACCAGCAAACGTATCTGTTGAATAACACAGGGCAGGAGCTTCAGAAAGTCCTTACATTTTAAGAATCCTAAAAATGGGCAATGACTATTTTTCCCAAGCTTTGGAAATAGCAGTTTAGAATAGTAAAACATTATGTTAGTTTCAATCAGTTCTGGAATTGGACAACACTTACTCCTGGAACTCACAAATTGTGGGTCAAAGTGTGGCAGCAGAAAAGGTGTGGAGTCATGAGGTGCCGAGACATGGAAAGTGGAGACTGACTCTATGTACTTTTCTTAAAAACTCTGCCGCCGAAATTGGCAACAAAGACAAATGTGGTAGTAAATCTGTTCTGGCTAACTTAATTGGTCACAAAGAGGCTGCATTTTAAAATATCTTATGGGTTTTAGGAACCTGCCACAGATTCGTTCAAGGGACAATGATAAGGGCGAGATAACTCTAGTGGTAATTGCACTTGCTTGAAAGATCTGTTTTTTGTCTAGTACCAGTTTTGACTCATGAAGTAGAATTAATTGTTAATGTGTTTCTGCAAATCATATGTTTAATATGCTGGCAAATCCATATCTTATGCTAATAGGTGAATCGGTTAGTGCTTTTGACACATATCTTTTTGTTACATGCAGTTCCCAAGTTGCAATCCCTTTAATATAGTGCAGTGAAAAATGTGTTTAGAACCTTATTGTGTTTTTTTTACTCAATCTGATATTATTCTAAGGTTGCTAAAGGGTTCATTTAGATAGTACTAAAGTCTTCCCAAATCCACCCTTGGATAACATTGTAAATCCTGATTTTGTGTTTATCTCAAATTTGCAGTCTTAACATATGAAGCTTATCAGTAAGGAGGAAATGTGTGCCTTATGCCTTGTCACCCTCATTGTATCACGTAACACGTCCTATACATTGATGTACACACATATGATATGTGATGCATAATTTATTCTCTGTGCATAATGTGTGTGCGTGTGATATAAGTGCTCTGACACCCTAAATTGGGATGAGTAGCGCCATAAAAGATTTAAAAAAAATAAGTAAGTGCCTTTGTTTCCCTCCACTACGTTGCCATGTATCCCAACCAGGATGGCCCTCCGGGCACTTTAAATCAGTCCATTGTTTTGGTTTGGGCTGAGCTGGAAGTGAAAATAATAAAGCCCCTTCGCCACCTGCAGGTTACTTCTTGGAACGGAAAAAAC
Organism: Pleurodeles waltl; assembly: GCF_031143425.1. Classification (NCBI taxonomy): domain Eukaryota; kingdom Metazoa; phylum Chordata; class Amphibia; order Caudata; family Salamandridae; genus Pleurodeles; species Pleurodeles waltl. Next base: position 618,053,837 of record NC_090444.1, on the reverse strand, counting down.
ACAGCATACGGATGATGCTGAAGGTGTCCCAATGTCAGAAAATTACACCAGGATAAATTCATCAACCTTCACTGGGGCTGGCCCAGACCCGGTTAAATAATAACTGCCAAATCTGTGATCTGAATGGATTCCCCTCTCTTCCTGCACTGGTTTCAATCAAACTGTCACTACACAGACATGCATTCGATTCAATAGCAATAAGTAAACCACCTCATCTAATTCTCAGATAGAGGGATCTGAAATAGGAGGATACATGGTTTCGAGATAAGATTCCTATGCCTCTGACACCTTTGTTAGTGAGGTAATCTTGGTCTCTGCAAGAATAGCTCCCAGAGGAGCCTGTTGTGATTTTGTTACCAGAATGTTGTCAATTATAGCAGTTCATTGTAACACTGTTATAACATTTTAGAAATCAAGCATTCTATTCCCGCATCTCCTAAAAACAGCAGATTACACCTTGGGGGTTGATTCAACAAAATCCTAATGCTAACAGAAGTAACATCATATGCCCTTTGGTTCCCCCCAGATGACATCATAGGAAGTGAAATCATAAGACCTTTGATCCTGGTGATGTCACAGGTATTGATGTCACATGATCTTTGACAGCATTACAGGAAGTGAATTCACTGAAGTTAATAAACGTATAGCAAGTGTTAATGAAAAAAAGGATAACAATGTGTATAAAAGTTCATTATAGTTATTGATGATATACAGAGTAGGCTTCTGTTATGACATTCCATAGGCACCACCATGAAAATCCTAGAGCACAACCATTATAGACCTGTAGAAAAGCCACCATAAGTGAGCTTAAGCCACCATAATCCTAAAAAATAGCCTCAAATGCCCATTCACAGTCATCATTTCCTAACCATAACCATCACTTGACTAGGCCCAAACAAAATATGCCTGGATATAGCCCCAAATGCACAAGTGCAGCCTCAAAAGGCCATTCAGAATATTACATGCGAGGGCAAAACCTATGGATGCTCAGACATAACCACGTATGCTCAGTGCTGTTCCTGAGAATATAAGTATTAAAGGGACGTTGACTGGGTGTTCTACATGTGCAGGCGCTCCTTATGAGAGACAGTCTGCTCACAAGCTTTATAGCCCCACCTTTTAGGACAAATAAGGCCAACTAAAATGCATATACCTGACACAAACTTTTTAATAATTTGTCCTTACTCTGTCAACCCTGCCTGCAAGCACAGGAAACTTGCATGCCTATTCTGTAAAGAGCATGTTTAGTGTATTATCCAATTTGTGTGGCAATAAATTTAATCACATAATCCAGTGGTATGTAACATAAACCCTGGAGGGTTTGATCTATGCAGTATTTTCAGTATAAGCATTGCTGATATGGCTCCAGCCTGCCTGGTGCAGTGTGGGACACCCCTGATAAAGACATATTTGTTTTAGCCTTGTATGTAGTGCATACCACAAATCGTGTTGGGACTTTGTAATTTATTAATAGGTGTTAACAAGCAGAATACATTAGTATTTTATTCCTGTGTCCTCCTAAAAACCTCTCGGTTTCATGCAACTGGTTCTCTGGCACCTGCATTCACTAAGCAACACATCACCTTTGTAAACATGCTGTCCCATTCTCATGAGTGTGCCTGTGTGTCATACATTCACCAATGTACACCTAGCTCATAACATCTGTGCGTGCCTATTCCCCCCTCACTCGTGTACGCTGTTAGTTATAACTGCATGTAACTGCTTGTAACACATGCACCGGCCTCTCATGCTTCTCTTGTGTACACATAGACTTCTCTCGCATACACACGCCTTTCCTTAACTGTGTATTTTGTTTGCTAGCCCTTGTCTTCTGTTTGCAAATAGGCACCCACATCTACCCAGACCTAAATTGTACATATTGAGTTTTCTGTCGTCACTTATCTCCTCACATAACCCTATGTATCCTATGTGTACCTAACCCCACTTTCAACTGAGTGAACATAGTATCTACTAAACTCTGCATGCCTAACCTCACTTCATGTGTGGGCATTAACTCTTCTTAACTGTGTGCATATAGCCCCTGCTAACCTGTACACACCAGCCCCTTGGTGGCCCTTTTGCACCCAACTTCCATCACTTAAGTGCACTCAATTTCTTAAGTGCAGCCAGCTCCATCTCACCTGCTGCATGTAGCCTCCCGTTCACCTGTGTGCACTTAGCGTCCTTTTATAAGTGAGTACAAAACCCCCTCTAACCTATTTGCACCGATACCTGTCACACTTATATGTACGGATTGCTCCCACACTGAAATGTTCAGCCCCCTTACCTGTTTGTATTTAGACTCCTGCCACCTTGAAAGCTCTGTCACTTTTCATGACTCCACACACATCCAGACGCAGGTCTGTAACATGGTTATAGTCAGACACCTATTTTTATCACAGATAATTAGGCACCCATTCCTCACACAAACACATGTAAACCTCCTAGTCAGAAATATGTTTTAACACAGGCAGAACCAGAAACATATTCCTAAAACAGAGCCAGATGTGCATAACTTAAAACACAGCTGAGGACATAGGTTTCGGTATACATTCTGAAGACTCACAGCAAGACACACTTTCCAAACAAGCAAACGTTTATTACACACTTTGTTATAAATGCATACCTAACACATGCACAACCAAACACACAACCCTAACACAGACAAATGGCATAAAAGCAGACAAATTCCTAGCATGCATACATTCTTAACATTCACACAGTAAGACACGTTTCTAAGACCTACAAATATTACCTACACTCGCATAAGAGATATATATTTCTCATATAGACCTACGCAGGCCTACAAGAAAAGTCAAAAACAATTAATTCGCTCTTTCAAACGCCCACAAACTCGTTATCTATCAGCCTTCAAATTTCTCTATTTAATGTATGAATAGTTGATTTATTCCAAGCTTTTTATTTTCACTCTATCAATTGTAGTTATGAATTTCTACAAAGAGAAACATAACTGTGTACCGTAGTGCGAAGAATACAACTGTACTGGATCTCTCTTGCTCACACATACAGACGTAGTCACACACACACACAAGCACATGCACACATACACACAGAAAGAAACACATACTCTGACCAGCCGTAACCTATACTCATATCAGAAACACACACCCAGGCACATATAGTGAATATACATAGACATTACTTACAAACGCAGGCTAACATGTTTACACACACACACACAAACAGATAGGCATTGCTTCAGCACAAATAAAATACATACAAGAAACATAAATTCCGAACACGACGCACATTTAGTCTCAGCACACACACTGATGGCGCTAAAAGATGAAAACACACATCATCTGTTTTCTGTTATGAAGCCAGAGGTCGCAAGCAACAAGCTGGAGGTCCCAAGCTCAAGTTCAAAGGTCGCAGATGCGACTCCTGGAGAACCCTTAATGATGTCCACAGTTTCCACCCTTATGATCTCCTCACTTGACTTTTTTCTGCAATCACAGTAGGTTTTCGATTCTTCTCGCTTCCACCAGTCAAAGTAGTTTTTCATTCCACAGATAACTATTCTCCAAAGTGGAAAAAATAGACCACAGTTCACTGATCGAAAAAGAGCGGCATTTTTTTTACAAAAGGAAGCTCATTTGTAGTTCAAAGATAGCTCCTTAGGCCGTGAAGACATTCACCGGAACAAACGTCAATGTGTGGGCAACGTAATGACCATATCTGGTTGATAACTATCTCTGAGGCGTATGGATTTACTTTAGCGTGGGACACTTCTCGAGTCTTGAAAAACAGGTGCAGCAGCCAGCTTTGTTCACGCTGCGAAGAGCTATTGGGCGCCCTCTAAGGCTTAGTTCTCTTTTTTTTTTATCATTTTATTAACGGAACCAGCGGTCTAAATACAGCATTAATCGAAAGAGGCATACAGGCAGTACTTTTCCATTAAACAGGAGTACATCACGCTACATAAGAGGTGCATTTCCATACAGTCAGAATGGCGCTTTTACTGCCCCATCAGCAGAAATCGTTATGATAGGCCCATCACCCACCCTACCCCAACGCTGGGTCGCCCTCCCTTCCATAGCTTTATCATACCCATGGTATTTCCGCCATTTCCTCCAAACTTTTTCCCATTTGTTGGGGCAGCCTTTTCTTCTGTAAACCACATGCTCTGCCCTCTGGTACCAGCCCAGATCCGACTCTCATCCCACTGCTGCTGGGGCTTGGCTTGACCCCCAGTTCCGTGCAATGTTACGTTTTGCGACAACCACCGCTAGCTTCAACCAAATCTCCTGATATCTGGGCCACGCTTTTTCATTAGAAATCCCCAGGATCAACCACTTACCATCTAAGGGAATCTCCAGGGACGTAAGGTGGGAAATTATCTCTGTTATTTTGAACCAATAGTATTGTATTTGTGGACACACCCACAGGATATGGTAAAACGTGCATTCTCTCGTGCAGCCCCCTCTGCACATTGGCGTACATGACCTTCCTATCTTATATAAGAGAGTCTGTAAGTAGTAGGCCTTATGGAGTATCTTTAGCTGAACCAGTCTGAATGGGGCTCTTATAGCAATCTCACGTGGACCCTGCAGGGCCTCCTCTCAATCCCCATCTTTGAAGCCGCCAAGATTTCCCTCCCAGGCAGAGCAGAAGGGTCCTAATAAGTCAGCGGATTTGTTAATTAATTTTTGGTAATTCATGGATACGCTTTTTTGGGGTATCTGTATAGTGAGGATATGGTACTCCAGTGGTTAGGAGTCAGGTAAATGCTCTCCCTCCAAAATGTGTAGTCAGAGGGCATGTCCCAGGTGCAAATAACGGTAGCGCTCTGACTCCGCCATTGCATATTCTTGGCGAAGATCTTCAAATCAAATGATAGCCTGACCTCTCCATATATCACCCAAGCGTTCCATGCCTATTAGTGCCCATCTAGAAAATCCGGAGAGGCCTCCTACTTCTGCAAGCCGAGCACTGTGCCAAAGAGGGGTTAACCCAATAATTTCCCCTTTCCATCCTGGACGCCGCCTGGCTTTCTTCCAGGCTCGGACCACTGTCCTAGTGTGATATGGTAACTCCGTCTCCCTCCTTGTCCCGTATAAGAGTTCTTCCTGTCCTCCCTTACCCATGGCTGCCCTGTCCACCCGGTGTGCCAGGCCCTGCCAAACAGCAAAGACCCATTTATTAACAATATGGAGCTGTGAGGCCCAGTAATATAGCCTGATATCCGTGATCGCTAGACCCCCATCATACACCCCTCTATTTAATTTAGCCAGCACTATCTACGGAGCCCCGTCTTGCCACAATAGTTTGTGGACCTCTTCCTCAATCTTCTTGAATACCTCTGGGGGCATTCTGGATGCCGTGTTGTGCATAGTATATAGGAGTCTAGGCAGGCTCATCATTTTATAGAGGGCAGCTCTGCCCATCAGAGTCAGATGCAGGGTGCTCCAATGAGTTACATCCCCCTGCAGTTTTTTCACCTTGGGGAGTGTGTTCCTCTGTATGAATTCTCAGGGATCTCGTGTAAAATATATCCCCAAGTACCGAAAGCCCTCTGGGACCACTGGTGAACCGCTGCTGCAGGGCAATAGGGGGTGGTCCCCTGAGGGGGGTAGATCACTGACTTAGGCCAGTTCATTGTTAAACATCTGTAAGATCCTATCAATAGAGAGGGTGGGTTGTGTGACATACAGAAGAACATCATCTGCATAAAGGGACATTTTCTCCTCCCAACCACCAGGTGCCCAGATACCTCATATCATGGATCCTGATGGATCCATGTCACCAGTGGTTCAAGAGCCAGGGCAAAGATAGTAGGGGAAAGAGGGCAACTTTGGTGGTGCCTCTATTCTGATCGAAGCTATAGGACGACACTCCATTTACTCTCACTCTGGCCCTGGGAGATTGCTAAAGTAGTCTTATCTAGGCGCAGAACCTCTGTCCAAAGCCCAAGTATCCCAGAACTTCAAATAGGTAAGGCCATTCTATTGAATAAAAGGCCATCCTGGCATCTAAAGCCATCATGGGTGCCAGCTCTGCTGCTCCCGCAGTCATCAAATGAAGGACTCCACATAGGCATCGGACACTGAGGCGAGTGCTGCGTTTGGGCATAAAGCCTGATCGGCCTGGGTGCACGATCAAGACAATGACCTTCTGCAAACTTTCTGCTTGGGCCTTTGCCAATACCTTCAACTCCACATTCAGCAGAGATTTAGGCCTGTAAAAGCCACATTCAGTCGGCGGCCTGCCCGCCTTGTGTAACACTACACTGGTTATAGTTCTTAGGTCTTCAGGTGAGCAGCCTACTTTGCACTCCTCCTGGAACATAGCTAGCATGGGTTTGCCCACTATATCTACCATATCTTTATACAACTCAACTGGCAAACGTTTGTGCATCGTGCCTTCCTAGACTGGAGGCCCTGCAACTCCTGCACCAGTTCCTCAACCATCAGATCCACCTCCAGGGTCTCACATTCCTCCCCTGTAAGTCCCTGCAAAGAAATGTCTTTTAGGAGATTGTCACAATCCTCTGTGGTCATAACCACCATAGGAGAGTACAGGTGTTCATAATAAGTGGTGAAGGCCTCCGCAGTAGCCTTATTGACTGTCTGCAGTGTCCCATAACGATCCTGTATCCCCAGCACCCACAAGTGTTATTTGTCCCATCTGTCAAGCCATGCCAAAAGTTTGTTGGCTTTATCACTAATTCGTACAGTCAGCGTTGTGTTGCCAATGAATGAGTACATGTCTGGTGTTCCGCCAGCGCTATCAAGTCCTGCTGACGGAGCTGTAGCCTAAGAGATAATCTTCAGTAGGGGTGGCCCTCATCCTTTCCTTCAACTCAGTTATTTATTGTTCAAGGGCAGCACTCCCCCCCACCAGGGGTTCACATTCCAGGCCTCCCAAACAACTTGGCACAAGTAACCTCTTGTCTCTCCTAACCTTTCCTAAAGTTCAATAAATGCTGAATGTGATCAAGATTGCTGCAAACTCAAACGTAAACTGTTCTCTTAAAATCTCACCACGCAGCTACCCTGCATGGTGGGCCTTGAACTGCCCACATCCCAAACTTGCAGAGCACCTGTCGCTCCAAATGTAACATCTAGTAACGAGGGTAGACTGTGCTGTCAACAAGGGAACTATGCAAAGTATCTCTCAGGAGAATCACAGTCCCATATCATTAAATAAGTTCAAACAGTAAGCGAGTCATATACCAGAAATACCAGAACAGCAATAATCGTTTGTCCTATGTCTCCTGATGGCAACCCCCCTATACATGAGCACTTTTTAATCACAGCACAACCCTCCCCCCTCAGTAACGCTCCAAGAATATCAAGGTGGATTGCTGTGAGAAGTTTGCTCATGTATCCTGAGGGGGGGGGGGGGGGGTGTCATCCCATTCTTCTTTGGTGTGGGAGAGGTCTCTTGGTCCAGACTTACAGCAGAAAAAGTCGATCTCCGCTCACCACCGGATTGTCTGCCCGCCTCCCTCTTCCGGCCTAGTAAAGTACCATGATTTCCCATCCGTGAGCATTTTCAACTTGACTGGGAATAACATCATGTAGTCATTCTCTTTGGTCCTCACTGCTTTCTTAACTTGGTCAAAGGTTTTGCGTTGGCACTGTACTTGGAGAGTAAAGTCTGGGAAAAAACGGATGACTGCCTTGTCCAATTGTAGGGCGCATGTGATCGGGCCATCTGGAGCATAGCGCCCTGGTCCCTATAGTTTAGGATCCATGCTATGATTGTGCAGAGGGGGCCCTGGCCTTGGTTGTGGGCACAACGATATGTGTGCCTTCTCGACGAAGAAGAAGCTAGAGAGTCACTTCGGTTTAAGCTTGTTGAGGATGAGGTCCTCCAATAACAGATCCACACACGGGCCTTCCATTCCCTCCAGGACCCCCAAACCTGGATATTGTTCCTCTGGGCCTTAGCCTCTTGGACTTCAATTTGGTAGCCATTGTTGTGCCCTGGTGTGTTAATGTTTGTATTTGTTGCTTTAATCATTTAGTCATGGAGAGCAGGCTATTAATGCGCCTCAGCCACCTCTACCTTCTCTGAGATCTTATGAAAGTTTGCCCTTAGCAAGTTAACTTCAATCTTTACCGATTCTATTTTGGGCTCAGCTGGTGCAATGGAACCTTCTATATCCTGTATCGCTTCCATTAAGGAGGTTAGCGGGGGTTCCTTTGGCGTCTGGGACTCTCCTCTAGCCCCTGCTGCGCATTTCCGTGCATTTCCGTGGCATCTTCACCGTGTATTTGTCTAGGCTATTCCGTTGTGTCTTTCTCTGCACATGGCCCCCCACCATACCACGAGTCACCAGCCACCGCCTATCCCAGTGGTGGCGCTCTCAAAAAGGGAACCGCTAATTCCTCACATCTGTCTGGCGGTGATAGATGTAGATCACTTCTCCATCTAGGATGCCTCCTCAGGATATGTTGATCATCTTTCTTCACAGTTGGGTTTGTTGCCTCTCTCTTGTGGGCCGTGGGTGTGTTGAAATACGGAGCGGGGTGTGGCTGCAAAGACTCACCTTCCTGCACAGCCCAACTATGCCCACTGGTTTTGCTGCCTATACTTCCTCCAAGCTCTCTGTCATCCAGTCTGCCAGGGCCCCAGTCCAGTAGTATAGTAGTGCTCCATACCAGCTCTGCTCCCACACACCAATCAGGTATTCAATGTGGCCACAGTGCAGGCCCAATACACAGGCCACGGGTGTTAGATGCACCCCATCCGCTCATCCAGGGCCTCCCCCAACTCTCAAAGTGGCCCGGGTCTCGACCTCGAGTCCGATGCCCTCTGCCATCTGAACTCTTGGGATGACAGGTTATGGGAACCACTGGCCAGAAACATAGGTACCTGATTACTCACAGGCACGTTTCAGCAGCAGATGGGGTGGGGAGAGGCCCAGTCTCCATGGGCCCTTCCTCCAAAATCAGGCTACCCCGGGTTCACTCAGTCTGGGCCATGATCCCACCTCTAAGTCCTCTGTGCACCTCCGTGCCGCGGTCCTCTCCCCAGGACCAGGACGCCACAACACCAGCTCTCTTCACCTGTGGTTTCACCAAGGAGGGAAGGGTCCCCCTTCTGGACCACAACAGCGGGTCAGCAGACAGAGTTACCCTCCTCCACTGGGCTTGGTGTCAGAGTCACCGGGATCATTCACTGTCTCCCATCGAACGCAGTGCCATCTGCTATTTTGATTGTAGGATGCAGCCACAGCGACGCTTCATGTCTCGGCCCTCTAACCATCTCCGGGGTCGCCAACAATCTCTAGGCAAGCGGAGAGTAGCATCAGTTCAGCCCACTACAGTCATTGCTCAATTACTAGGATAATGAGTGGATGTCAAGGGATTTATTCACCGGCAGCCCCTGAGCTCCCTTAACTTGCGGCCATCTTTCCCGGAGGCTAGCCATCCCCCCCAAGGCTTAGTTTTCATGCTGTGCTCAGAGAAATTTAAAGCGCGGGGGAAGTTGACTGAGAACGCAAAACATTTATCTCTCTAGAGGGCACTTCTCTTTCTCTAGGGACACATCACCAGGGAAATGACTGAATTTTCACATGACTGGCTGTTTAAAGGGGGATTAGGGTTAGTAGCACCCTGCTGGTTTAGGGTTACCTCATATTCCGTCTCGTTACAATCACAAAAGGTAAAGTCCTTGCTAATGAACTGCCTATTACATGAGATCTTCTGTGCTGCAGCAATGGCCCACAAACTTGCATGCTAATAAATACAAGCCACTGAAAGGAAATTCCACACACCTCAAGGGAGGTGATGAAGGACTGTAAAAGGGCCAGTGTCAGGGCCTTTCAAACCATCCCAGATGAATTGTGTCACCACCTCACATTTTTCTGCACAAAGCTAGAGTGGAAACTCTTTAAAAATAAAAAAAACATTGTCAAGCGTTTTGTATTTTTTAAAAACGTTTTTCGTAAGTACAAGCATTACGCAAAGGCCTAGATTTACTTAATAGTCATGCAGCACAGTGCAGCAGTGAACAATGTTGTGCTGTGTGAAAAGGAGAGAGCCCGAGAGGGCCATATTTACAGAAATAAGGCTCTCTCCTCCCCTCTTCCTAGCACCAGCGCTGTTTTTAGCTGTTGAGCACCGTGCACACACCTTAACGTCATAGTGCCAGGGTGTGTGCGTGAGTCTAGCATAGGTTTTGTACTGGAAGGGTACTCTTCCAGTACAAATTACTATGCATAGACACAATTCAAAACATTTCCTACATTGTATGTGTGCGGCACAATGCAGCACAGATGAAAAGTTGGAAAAGACAGGAGAAATGAAAACATTTCTCCTTTTAACGCATGCTTTTCAGCAGCATTGATTTTTGGCACTAAACCATGTCTACTAAGGTTAGTAGATATGCTTTAACATCAAAGAGCATGGATGGCTGCTTGGGAACGCCCTTGTATCACCCATGTAACAGCCCCCTTGGTGCTAAGCAATGCAATGCAGTGTTTTGTGCTGCATTGCGTTACCTTTAGGGTACTTTTTGTGATGATTGGCATCACTTTTGTGGTGCAAACACAGAATAAAACCTTAGTAAATATATCCCAAAGTGTGCATAGATGGCCCAAAGGAGCAGTGAACTTTGTAGTGTAACTAACAGTATTAAGTGGAACAACTTGTAAACTATGTCTGTGAGAAAGGAGGGAGAATGTGAATTTGATATTAAGTAGCATAAATGAATTTGTGCAGGCAGTAAATGAGAAGAAAAAGATCTACACTATACATGGGAAAGAAACAGTGCGGGCAAACTACCATAGATTTTCATTGGGTCAAGGGGGTATCAGTTGCAGTGTAACTGTTCGGAGCACAAGTGGTAAGGAGACATAGAGGTGAGGGGCTAGAGTTAGTGTATAGTGGAGTGAAGAGTGGGATATGCAATTTGTGGGGGTTACGGGGTGAGATCTCAAGCTTCCTTATTCCACACATTAGTAGACCAACCAGTTAATGATTTCTTTACATTCATGTATTTGTATCTTGTTTATAACATTATAATTTATAAATTTAAAATATAGAACACAAGTTATTGTTATCACTTCAAAAAAATAAATCTGCCCAGAACTCTCAAGAGCTTGAAATGAACCAGGAAACTCAAGAGCTATGAATGCAGAAGTAAGATGCATGGGGGAAGTGTGTATGTGTGACATAGGTCTCAAAAATATCTGCCTAAGATTTACTAAGGACTTGCGTTGTCCTCGCATCATCACAGTCGAAGCTCGGCTGTACAAGTCCTCAAGCGATATTTACTAAGTCAGGTGATTTGTGCCAACTCAGGGGACTTTGTAAAGAAATGTAAGACAACGCAATGGCTTGCTAGAGATTCGGGATCCATGGGTGCAGCATGGACATTTCCGTGCATCCACCATGGAATTAGATGCAATCCCAGCTTTACTAAAATCATTATACCTGAGATTGTGCCAGTATATTGCGCTTCCGAGCATGGCGTAACAAGCAGAAATAGTTTTATCTCTCCTTGCTAAATCCTCTTTCTATGTGTGATGCATTCCTCACCACAAATAGAAAGAGAGTATTGCCTCTCAGGGTTGTTTTTGTGTAGGAAAGTATGCCTTATTGTACAGAAACAATCCAGACTGCACTGCAGGCACACTGGACCATGGTGTAAGGGTGCTTGAGTTGGCGCTAGGCAGCACACATTACGCTGAGCAAGGAGGGAGCAGAAGTGAGTGCACAATATCTTACTAGATATGGCACATTTTTGTTCTCTCTGTTTCACATAATGTAGCACAGAAATTTCCCTTGCTACATTGCATTGGCCCTAAATGTGTAAGTAACCGGAAATGTGCTCCACAGAATCCAAAAATCGTGGCACCAATCGGCATATTGCTCTCAATCATTTTACTTCACTCCTAAGTGAATACATAAATCCAAGGAATGGAGAGCAGAGTGTTTTCCAGAGCAACAAGCAATGCAAGTTTACACTTTCCCCTTTTTAGCTGTGCAAAAGGTGCTAGCGGTAGTGCTGTACAGAATCAATCTAGGCCTGCTCACATTCATTAAAAAAAGCTACCGGAAAACAAATATATAAAAAAAAACTATACATATATCTATCTAACTATCTATCTATCTATCTATCTATCTTTAAACTTTAACTTACTAAATCATAAACATTATCATTTGATATATATATATATAACTAAAACATTTTTAACAATTGATAAAGACCATTTAATATTAAAGTACTAGTTATAAAAAATTAATCAGACGGAAAATTGAATTATTAAATGAAATTATTGTTAATTCATATTAAATAATAGAATGCAATATAAACATGAATTAATTCTTTAAAATTAAATACACATTTGAAATGTGATAATACATTACAAATATTTTTGAAAATATGCAACAATAGATTAATATTTTAAAAGTATTTAAAAAAATAGTAGCATTTTTTTTAATAATAAACAAATAAACAAAACACAGCACCAAAATGGTTAAAGGACATAATATAATTTAAAACTATATATATTTAGGTATTAGGGCCTGACATAGCATTTGACAGATGGAGTAGTGTCCACCGGGAAGGTGAAGGACATTACCTTCACCATCTCAACACTACTCCACCCACCAATGTTTGTGATGACGCCAGTCCCAGAAGCCATCTGTGTATACTGAAAGGATCTCCCCTCACTGTGGTTCCTCTCAATGTACTAAAAGATTGGTGGATGGAAGCTCTCGGTTTTCACGCCATCCACCAAACTTGTGACTTTTTTTTTCAGAAACAAACTCCTGCTTCAGAAAAACAAAAAATGAATGACCCTCAAATCCTGGGAGTTTTCTCTCAGCGTGAATGGGTCATTATTACTTTATTTACTTTTTTTCACTGTCAAGTTTTTCCTGGACATTACACTGTTTGTCCTAAATGGGGTTTACTTAGTAGGGCCATTAGAGGAATTATTCCATCAACAGAGCTAACAGGTGCTCCATCGACTAAATATTTAAGGTCTGGCCTTCTCTAAATGAGGAAGTTGAACTGAAGGCTTGGTGGGCAGAGCACTCTATCACTTTTTTAGTAACAAACATTGCAGGAGGTGGATCGATTGGGGTGTCATATTTACCATTCTAACTCCAGTCTAATAAGCATCGGGGAGAGTGTGATTATTAGTGGGCTCAGATTCAGTATTCTAACTGGAGAAAGTGCATTTGTGGGGGGTAGATTTACTATTGTAACTCACATCTAAAAAACATTGGGAAAATGCATACATAGATCGGGATCAAAATTACTGTTCTAACTCAAGTCAAATAAACATTGGGGAAAGAAAATACACATTGGACATGTGGGGGAGGGGTCTGCTCCATTGCTCCAACATAATATAAGTATCCACATCAAAATACATTTCTGTAATTTAAACAAAGGCTTAAGAAATAAATCGCAACTAAGTAAATACTGATAAAATAATTTGCAAAAATAACAAATGTATATTATATATCAACATTTTGAAAACGTTTAAAAATATTTAAATTATAATTTTTAAATAAACTATATTACTCCAAACGCATAAACAGACATAAGCATAAAGGAAAACAATACAGTAACATTTGCTTTGATGATACAGATGATTTTCAAAACTAAAAAGCAAACTGCAATTTCTAAAGTTTACATATTTTACTATAATATTAATAATAATGTGATAATATTTTAAAAATACACTATCCACTGATTCCGCCAATGTACCTTAAAACACATTACAAAAATGCTTGCATCTTTTTCTCCAATAAACATACAATCACATACTTTAATTTTATTAATAAATTAAACATATTCCAGAGAAAAATTGTCCAGAGCACACAGAATGTCGTGTCCAAAAGTGTTGCAGGGATGAATAACCCTGATGGTTTGTTGAAGGTAAGCGAAAGTTTGAGGTTGAAGAAAACGTCCAGAATCTTGTTGGTGGAAAATGCCTTTATTCGTAGGTGTTGAAGAGCATGATAATCATAGATAAACAGCCAACACGTGTTTCGTCACACAAGTGACTTCATCAAGGCTGGGCCGTCCGGCCTGAGTGATCAATGTTATTTAGATCTGTGGGCTGGAATAGGTGATAATGATCTTTATGGATTAAGGAAATTTCTAAGTAGTAACGCTGCCTGAGCAACAGCAGGGTGGTTAGGTATTTGAGCACGTAGGTAAAGAAAGGTATGGGAGGCCCTGATAAGCCGTTGAGACAAGACCTTAGAGAGTCAGGCCGGGGAAGCGCGGTGAGCAGTCAAAAGAGCTTTACCTACGTGCTCAAATACCTAACCACCCTGCTGTTGCTCAGGCAGCCTTACTACTTAGAAATTTCCTTAATCCATAAAGATCATTATCACCTATTCCAGCCCACAGATCTAAATAACATTGATCACTCAGGCCGGACGGCCCAGCCTTGATGAAGTCACTTGTGTGACGAAACACGTGTTGGCTGTTTATCTATGATTATCATGCTCTTCAACACCTACGAATAAAGGCATTTTCCACCAACAAGATTCTGGACGTTTTCTTCAACCTCAAACTTTCGCTTACCTTCAACAAACCATCAGGGTTATTCATCCCTGCAACACTTTTGGACACGACATTCTGTGTGCTCTGGACAATTTTTCTCTAGGTTTGGCTGTGGGTACTGTGTTACCCGCTTTGGTGCCTGCTGGGTAGTAGGGCACTCGGCCGGATTGCACCAGACATTGCTCTTCCATATTTATTTGTTAAAAATTACTGTGTTACTACCTAGAAGTGCGGCATCCGTCACCCTTACTACTCTTGTGTTTCTTTCACTCCCAGATTACACATATTCCATTTCAACCAATCAGCTAATATTGAACATAATTAATAGAGAGACAGATTTCTACTTAGTGATTTCTGCGGCTGCAGTATTTTCTCAATATTCTATAGTATTTTTGGGACTTCGAGGTATTTCACGAAAGTACCATGGTACACAGAGATGACAAGTCATTATGTGATTGGTTAATGACTGCCTTTACAAAGGGCCATAGAATATCGTAGAGTGAAGTTGTGTAGAGTGGTGTGGCATATACTGGAGTGGTATACAGTGAAATGTGTACAATGCAGTGGGGTAGGGAGGCGTAATGTAAAGTGGAGTGGTGGAGAGTGGTATAGTGTACGGTGGGGTGGCCCGCAGTAGAGATGCATACATCAGAGTGGTGTAGAATGGAGTGAGGTAGAGTGTAGTGGCATATAGTGAAACAGAGTAGACTGGAATGACAGAAAGGAGTGGCGTACAGTGTAGTGGAGTAGAGTGGAGTGTTGTAGAGTGGAGTGAAGTAGAATGTAGTTGGGTAGATTGTAGTGCAGTAGACTGTAGTGGTGTACAGAGCAATAGCATACTGTAGTGTGGCATAGAGTGGAGCCACTCTACTCTATGCCACTGCACTCTACGCTACTTCCCTATAGGCTGTTACACTCCACTCCACTACACTCTAGGTAACTCCATTCTTCGCCACTCCACTGTACACTATTCTACTATATGCCACTACTCTCTATGCCACTCTACTCTACAACACTCCACTCTGCGCTATTTCATGCCACTTCACCATACGCCACTCCACTATACCGCACCGCACTGTACAAACCGCCACTCTACACCACTCCACTCTACACTACTTCACTGTATGTTATTTCACTGTGTACCACTCCACTGTACCACATTCCACTCTACTGTGCTCCACTTCACTTTACTCTACTACGACACAATATTCTATGAAAGTAAACTTCACAACACTCTCCCCCACTGTACTGTACCACACTCCACGTAATAGTACTCTTCTTGATGACAGTGAACTCTACAATTAAAAAAAATATATATTAAAAATTAAAAAACATTGAAATTCAATGAAAAAAACAAAGGTTAAACCCTTGTTATAGTTTGGAAAACTTTATTTATTCTTTCTATACAAACTAAACTTATAATACACAAACATAAGAAATTCTTTAGTTGTAGTTATACCTTAAATTTATAATTTAAGCATCACCTTTAAATTTATATAACTTTATTCCTGAGCTACAAACAAAAGTTAAAGTACTCAAAATTTTTAATTTGTAAATGTATACTTATACCTTTATTTTACGATTTGTGCAACACTTAAATTATTACCTCCATGCAGTGTATTCAACTCAGTAGCCACACTACATTATAGCTTGCAACTCTACAATGCACTGTGTTTTTACAAAAGATAGGATTTGCAATGTCCTAACTATTTTTTGAAATAATAATATTTAGATGGGTTAAGTGATATTATATAAAAGGGTATATCCAGTGCACAGAGAAGGTGCGCGTTTTAGTTAATGTAGTGTGGCTACCAAGTTGGAAACATTGTGTATAGAGGTGTGCGAATTATGCTATTATATAATTGCACTGCTGCAATATATTTAACAGGAGAGTACCTGCATGTCTCATGAGTAACCAAGCACACTACATAGTGAGTACCTTCACTTCTGTATTTCCATTTAGAGCACTGCTTGTACAGGCTTTCCTACACCTCAGCAAAATATCCACAATATCACCTGCTCATACTGGAGAAGAACGGGTGGCACTTCACTACTTTGATTCCAAACTTAATTTATTCATCTTAGCCCACAAACAGGTTTACCCTTCCACCCCACCGGTTGTCATCAAAGCCAGAATGAGTAAACCAGTCTGTGGGTTTGGATGAAAAAATTAACTTTGGAATCAAACAAGTGGAGTGCTGTCCCATTCTCTTGCAGTACAAGCAGGTGATATTATGGTTATATTTTGTGCTGGAGATACAATAGTGGGGCAGAAAACATGCCCTAGACTTATTGCACACATCTATCACACACATCTTGAGATGCTACAGTCAGCTACCTGGCAGTTTTGCCCAGCAAATGTCTTGGTAAGATCCCACTCCACCGAAGGGCCAGGGTAAAAAAACACATTAACTCACACAAGAGGTAGCTTATAGCTTGCAAGCAGCAAGCACCATGATTTTATTTATTCATTGATTTGCTTATTTGCCGTTAACATCCTTCAGACATAATAGCTTGCTCACCACCATAACTCTCATAATAATGCTTAGCTATGCTCAATGTTGCACACAGTTCAGAATAGTTTGCCCATACATGTACCATTGCTGCACACAGGGAAAAATACTTAGAGGGAACACTGCCAACTAGTATCTTGAACTCTCACATCACACACAGTGGAGGTCCAACAGACCATTTTCTCCTACAGACAAGGCTACAGACAGTTCTTCACATCATAGGCCCCCTTGAAAACATTTCCCCAGATAGGGCCTGATTACGACTTTTGCGAATGGGATACTCCATCACAAATGTAAAGGATACCCCAACGATATAATGGAACTATGTAATACTGCGCAAGGGATAACTGTCACGTTTGTGACGGTGTATCCCATCCGCCAAGGTCGTAATCAGGCCCTATGTGCTCAGAGAAGAAATTTTGGGCCTCATTTTGAGTTTGACAGACAGGAAAGCCTGTCTGCCAAATTCCCCGCAGGGTGGCCCCCGCCATAGTGGTGACCACCCAGATGGACCTATTAGGTGTTTCATGCTAGGCTGATGGGCGGAAGCCGAGGTTTCCGAAGTCAGCCGAGCGGGAAACAGGCAGCAGCATTGTCTCCAGCTTGTAATTGAGCTGGCAGCAATGCGGTCACCTGCAGGATGCACCAGCACCCTTGCAATGTTCACTGTCTGCACAGCAGACAGTAAATGTTGCAAGGGTGCTGGGCAGGGGGACCCGTGCACCTGTTCTCCGCTGGCAGAGAACAAGGTGGTAATCCGTAGGGCAGTTGCATACAGTGCTGCCCTGGCAGATTACGACCTCCACCGGATGTCAACACGTCATGATTACCGATCCTGGCAGAGTTGGCAGAACCCTGGCAGTCTGATCACAAAGTTTTTTATGTGGGGGGCGGAGCGCCACTGCAGTGGCGTACCTGACTGCCACCGCAAGGCTGACAGTCTTAAGACCGCCAGCCTCGTAATGAGGCCCTTTATTCTTTCTGTCTACTTCTTCTGCAGAGCCTCTTCCCAAATAGCTCAAAGACTTAACACCGTTTCAGATGTTTCTCAAATTTTAAGCAATTTCGACTGAGTATGTTTTTTCCTTCTGCGAAATAAAAAAAATAGTAGAGAATATGACAACAGTAAATCTCATATGGAATCAACACCAAACACAAGGTGGACAACTTCATTAAATGTGGCCTGGAGAAAATACATTTTATGCTCTTTAATTTTCTTTGTATCACACTTGCTACCCTTAGGCCACGGAGTTAACGCCCTCTCGTTGTCCTCTCTATAAATTTCCTGCTAAGTCTGTGGTGCTGAATTATAAACGTTTATCAAAGATGTAATAAAGATGTCAAATAACTGCACAGAATAATATTCCCTCATAGACAGTAACCAAATATTCCTTTACTGTAGTTTTATCAGTTTTATATTATTGCATTGAAATCTGTTTTTACAGTGCATTCGTTTTGTGTACAATCCTGAAAGTAGCCTTCATTTAAATGATTGCCATATGCATGGTCCATTAAAACGAATATAAAAATAACAAAACTGCAAATTCTCACAGTCAAGACTTATTAAGCTTTTTATTGTAGTAGGCCAACCACAATATTATGAAAAGATCTGATGCGAATGCCTCCTTTAATCAGCCAGAACATCAAAAAGCTCGTTTAAACTTCACAAGTGAGAAGCACAATATTAACTCGGCGAAATAGCATCGCATATATAAGAAGCCATAATTGAATATAAATAGATAATAGAAGTGACTTCTCATCATTGTGAGTTGTATATGCCTCTGCATGTGTAGACTAGCACTGTAGAACTTTCGTCTGTACTGATGTCCCCAGAATTATTTTGCTTTTGCTGTATCCGTTTGTACCGCATCCGAGGGCTTTATTTAAATTATATTGACTCAGATCCTCAGAGGCTCTGTCAATGAAACACTCTATCAGGTGCTGCAGATGTGTGCATATGGTTAAATGTGTTTTACACAGCTGCTAATGAAATAACATGACATGGCATGGGTTGACATAACATGACATGACATAGCATTGAAAGCAAATCGGAGGGTTTCACGGTCTCGTCAGGGGTATGGAGTGCTATACAAACGCTGCACTACAGTACAATAACATAGCATAACATTGCATGACGTAACATAGCATAACATAATTTGTCTTGTCAATGTCTTTGCACACCCATTATTTATATTGAAAATATTTGTAGAGCGGGTTTCTCGGCGCTAACGGCACACAGTGAGGGCATCCCGAAAATATTACTCTGCTTGAGTGAAAAGATAGGTTTTCAGCTGATTCATAAAGCTGAGTTAATTCAGGTCTGATCTTAAATGAATAGGAAGTGTGTTCCAGATTTCAGAGACCAGCCACCCCCTCTCACTCTCTTGACTGTGGAAATGGTCAGCAGAGAATGACTGTTTGATATTGAATCTCTCGGGTAGTATAAGGAGTGACCAGATGTTTCAATACAAAGGGCCTTGAATTATACGCTCTTTTTTATTGGCAACCAGTGAAGCTGGGCTAAAGTTGTACGTGCTGATTATGTTTTAGATAGTCCCATCAGTACCCTGGCTGCAGCGTTCTAGGTAACCTGCAGCTTTCTAATAACATATGAGGGGCTGCCCAGATAGAGTGAATTGTCATAGTCCAGCTGGGAAAGTTTTAGTCCTTGGATCACTATTCTCTGACACTCCATGGGAAGCCATTTTAGTTTTCTACGAAGAGACTACAGGAGGCCAAAACATGTACCTGACACCTTTTTAACTTGAACGCCCATTGTCAAGTCTTTGTCTAGAGTGACACTTAGGCTTTTTACTTTGGATTTGGGGGAACATATGGTGGCCAGAGGAATTGGTCCCAGAGTGCTGGATTGTTTCTGGTCACTATTATCTCTGTCTTATCCCTGTTTAGCTTGAGACAGCTAGAGGCCATCCAGTTGGATATCCTTTCCAGACAGGTGTTAAGTATGTCAAAGGTTGCAAGAGTATATTTACCAGTCTCTGGCCAAGAATTGAAAGGGAAACCATGTCAAAGAGTGTACTCAGATCCAACAGAAAGAGTGCAGCAGACCCGCCTTGGTCCGTAGTTTTTCTTTATGTCTTCCGTTGCCATCATAATAGCTTCTCAGCACTGCAATCACATAGAAAGTCTGTATCTGGTACAGTCATTTTGGGAGTTCAGAAAGTCAGATATAATGTTATTAATATGTTTTTCCAGAATTTTACTGACTCCTGGTAACAGCGACATTGGCCTGTAATGTTCTACATTGCCTGGATCCAATGCTGTTTTTTTAAATCAAAGGTGGATGATCGGGTGTTTCCCCAGATCTGGAATGCACACACTCTCTAGGGAGAAGTAATAAATGGATGTTAAAATCTCAGTGATTGTTTCACCCCCTCTCAGCATGATTCCTAATGCAGTTAGGTCTAGAGGAGATGTTGATTGTTTCATCCTAGCAATTTTCAGGACCTTTTCCTAAGTAAGATTTGGAAAGGCGGAAAGTTCCACCTTTAAGCTTCCTGCTTAAATTGTTATTGATGTTCATTTGTGATATCTCAGTGGTATGTAAACCTGCTGACCATGACAAATAATTTAGATTAAGTTGACATTTGTTCTTTAGAGGAGGGGGGACCTGCCCCTATGATGTTGGCTTTATTAAAACAGTTAACAATGGAAAAGATTTCTTTAGCTGGAAGAACGGATTGACTAATCCTATTGGCAAAGTCTTTCTACTTGTCTCTCCTGAGAACAGATTGATACATTTTCAACACTTTTTTAATAAATCTCTTTCCCTTCCTCTCATATTTATCTCTCCCTTTACTTTCAAGCTTTTTACATTCTTTTTTCCAGCTCTTTTAACTCAGGTGAGAACCACTTAACTCTGGCTTTTGCCTGGTAGGTTCTGCAAGCCTTTTTAGGATTTAATAAGTCTAACTTTGAGCTGTTACAGTCCTAAAAGTTAGAGTACACGATGGTCACATCATCATCCAGCTTAAGAGCTGACCTCTCTAGGATTGTTTCCCATTGTGACGCATCTAACTTGGACCATTGCCTGATCAGTTTCATTGCTGTGTTGTGATATTTCAATTTGTCTATTATAGAATTTGAAAAAGGGATCAGCAAAGGGTCAGACCAAGGAACTAGCAGTGGTGCAAATACATTCAAGAGCAGGGCATTTGTAACAGTTGGGTACAAAATATGGCCTTCAGCATGAGTTGGCAAAATGACTAGTTATTCAAGCTGAACAGCTGCTAAGTCTTGTTTGAAATTGATTACCTGTGTGCAGGTGGTGGCGTCCATGTGTAAGTTCAAATCTCCCTATAAGGTAAAATTGTCTGTCAGAAGCTATGGTGTGCTACAATTTCTGGTATGGACTGTACGGATTTTGAGACAGGCCCAGGAGGTTGATATATGAGTAAGCCAGAAAATAAGAATTTATGTGATAGCCTGATGGAAAAAGCCAAATTGACATAATTGGTGATGTCAAGTGTGTAGGATTTATATTGAAGGTTATCACTAAAGATAATGGCTACTCCTCCCGTTTTCCTACTCGATCACCTCTTGCTATTGCATAGCCAGGGGGGACTTCTATAGTGATATCTGGCCAGCTATCCTCTTTCAGCCACATTTCTGTTCTGTTAGAAAGAGGATATCGGGTTGCATTTCTTCCAATAACACAAACAATTCAAAGCTATATTTGGGGAGTGCCCTACAATTAATTAAAAACATTTGCTAGTCCACCCTGGAATATTTAGTAACTGGCACCTAGGACAAGGTACACTTCTGTCTTCTGACAGGTCAAATGAGTACTTACAAGCCATACACTTGCCTGGCATAGCGTCCACCTTTAAAAAATCTATACATACAGTCTTGGGATGCCAGTTTAAATTCCTTAGGGTCTCAGATGTATAGCATATTCACCTGACCCAAAAAGGGCTGTGTTTCTGTCCCCTGGCCCCAGACGGCCATGGATGGGCACAGATGCGCTTGCCCTTGGTGTGCCTTCAGTGCACCGGTGGCCCCGCCGTATACTGGTCCTCATTAAGTGGGGTTCTGGCAGTAAATAGTAGGACCCCCGATCAAGATGGCATCTGCTTGTGTGTTTCTCAGAAGGAACTGTCACTAAACACGGCCATGGAGACCTTGTCTCCTAATATCCACCACGCACCCGCACTAAAGTGCTTTACTGCAGATTAAAGCCCTCATTATGAACACACAGGTAAACACCGTCTGCCGCTGTGGCGATGGTGACCAGAAGACCTCCATTGGCGGTAAACAGAAACCCGCCATACAAAGATGCAAAAATCAGATTCGGACAAAAAAGTCCCAGCGACCAGTCACCGCCAGGACCTTGTCGTCAGAAATTCAGGACCTCCGACCCTGCCACCGCTGAGCACACAAACTCCCCGCCCTCCAAATAATGATGCTCAAATCACCGCGGCGGTCAGTGGAAGCCGAACGACCATTGGCGGTACAGATCGCCACGGCCAGCAATGGGACCCAACAGTAAGAACTGCCCACATTGGCAAGTCTGAAACCCACACACCGGACACACATCCACAACACTATAAAATACTCACAGACACAACCCACATTCCTTTGCAATGACATTTGGACAACTGATACAGAGAACTCCAGAAGCAGACACTGAACACCACAATACACGATACATACACCCAACCACACAACAGCACCCTCACCTAGATCCACACAACACACCACTCACAACACACACCATGGCACCCCCCCAAACACCCTTGCTTCGCAGAAAGGGAGCTAAGGACCATGGTGGACGAGATACTGAAGAGCGAGGCACAATTATTCGGAGCACAGTTCCAGCACACACCCATCACCAGGAAGATGGAGCTATGGCAGACAATAGTGAACAAGGGCAATGCAGTGGGACACCATCCATGCACGAGGGACGACATCTGCAAGAGATGGAATGACCTGCGCAGGAAGGTGAGGTCCATGGCATCACGGCACAACATTGCAGTCCAGAAGACTGGGGGAGGGCCAACACCACCGACTACACTGACTGGGAGAAAAAGGTACTGGCCATCCTGCACCCTGAGGGCCTCACTGGACTCACTGAAGGAATGGACTCGGGTAAGTTGTCTACAATTACCCCTTAACCATCACACCTGTAATGCATACACCACCCCACCCCACCCCACCCCTCCAACATCCACCAGGACCAATACCCCACCCAGGCCACAATCACTACATCCAGTCACCCTGCATGCCCACTAACCCATTAACAGGCCCACATCCCTCCCCCTGTGCACAGCCACCTACCCCTGCAAGGAATCACAAAGGCACTACACCACCCACAATGCACCTCTACATCCTAAGCTAAATGCAATGCAAACCTCACAAAGGCACCCTGCATGCCCCCAAAGTGTAAAACCTGCACAAAACAGCTCAGGCCTGTGCACCCCATCCAATCATGCAACTGTAACAGACATGTCCATTCCCCCCAACAGGCACCACCAGCCACGCCACCCAGACAGACAGGATAAGGAGTGGCAGTGCTCCACATTGCGACAGAGGCACCACCCAGGACACTGGAGAGGGAACCCTGGACAGTGAGGAACACCCTGGCCTCTCACACAGTCCTGGACTGTCACCATCCAGCAGCCCCACCCAGGACTCCACTGACACCCCTACCACCCAGCCAACAACATCAGCCCAGGGCAACCGTCCCCACACCTGTGTATCCAGGCCACAGACTTGTGGAACACATGGACAGAGGCCACAGTCACCCCCTACTAATAGGCAGGAAGACGATGGCACCAGTACAAGTGGTACTGCCAGACCTGTGCAGGGGACACAGGCACAGGGTGCTAGGACCAGTGGGAGGGCATCACTGGCCCAGGGGGAGGCCACAGGATAGATGCTGCAGGCCAGGACGTGATCTCTGAGGTCCTGGGAGCATACCACCATACCCAGGACAGATTGGCCCAGATTGTTTCCACCCTGGAGCAGAGTCAAAGGATGCAGGTAGCACACCACCAAGAGGCCATGGGGGAGTGGAAACTGCACAATGCCACCATGTCCACCAAAGCAGGTGCGCTGCTGCATCTTGTCCCAACCCAGCCTGAGGCCGGCACAGACCAGGAAGCCCCTACTACATGCCAAGATACAGACCGGCCAAGAACATCAGCAGCAGCAACTGGACTTGTGCCACCATCTCAGGACACACAGGAGACCTGCATCTCATCCCGTAACGGGCAACACCATGCACCCAAACGGTCCCTCAGGCCCAGATATGGCACAGGAACACCTGCCAAGACTAAGGCCCCCTCAAAGAAGTAACTCTGGCAAGAACTGACCTCCAAGTGTGCCACTGAACCAAGGTCCACACCGTGTAAAAACAACCCCAAAAACTGTAAATGATAGATGGACATACCACCCCTGCCAACAAACCCTGCAACCATGTAGCCATATTGAACATCCACCAGTAGCCCACTCCCATAGCTGTAAACTGCACAATGTCATCCATGCACTAAATAAAACACCTGTTCATCAATGTCAATGTCCCCTGTCATTATGTCGAAGCAAATGGAAGTGTGGATGCAATAGTCTTAGAAATCATTTATTCTTATCTGAGTTGTAGGAATTGCACCCCACGCATAACATGTGGTTGTGCCAACAGAATTGTCAAACAATTTGTCCATAATGTTACATGTCCCATGCAAACCTGGTCACAGTGACAATGTCCATAGAGCCAACACCCCCATCGAGGAGAAGGCACACTGACAGTATGCTGCACAGACAACAACATCATCGAATAGTCCCACATAGTTACTGGAAGTAAAGTTGTATCAGTTGGTTCCTGGAATGTACATCTTCTGCCTCCTCATCATCACCATCACTCTCATCCCCTCCCTGAAGAAGCTGGTCTGGATATACAGCACCCTCCTCCTCCAAGAGATATGGAGGCAACTGAATCTAGCCTTCAGGAGACCTATTGTGCGCTCTATCACCCTCCTAGTACGTACATGGACCTCATTGTAATTCCTCTCTGCATCTGCCCTAGGATTCCTCACTGGTGTCAGGAGCCAATGCATGTTGGGGTAGCCAGAATCACCTGAAAAAGTGTGCAAAACAGGACTGTCACTGGCAACCGTCAGTGGTAGACAACCTGGCTGTCTGCTATATGCAAAAAAGTGTCAGACACACTTACCCATGATCCATCCTCTGTCCTCTTGTAGTTGTTCCATCTTGTGTGGCACACTACTGTTCCTCAGCACAAAGGAATCATGGACAGATCCAGGGAACATTGCATTCACATGTGAGATGTACTGGTCTACAGTACACACCAACTGAATGTTCATGGAGTGAAAGTTCTTCCTGTTTCTGTACACCTGTTCACTGACTGGGGGGATGAGAGCAATGTGGGTGTCATCGATGGCACCTATCACATGGGGAATGTTGGCACAGGCATAGAAGTCCGACTTGATGGCAGGGAGGTCAGCACTTTGGGGAAACCTCACATAGGACTGCAGGTGTCGTACAAATGCATTCAGGAATCTGGACAGTATAATGCTAAAAATGGGCTGTCAAAAACCTGCACCCATGCCCACTGTCACTTGAAATGAGCCCGTGGCCGGAAATGAAGTGAAGAGAGCACCTGCACTTCGGTAGGGATGGCATGCTGATTCCGATTAGCTGGTCTCAGTGCTGGATCCAGTAATAAACAAAGTTCATGAATAGTAACACAGTTGAGTCTGTAATTGATAATGATGTGACACTCCACCTTGGTCCTGAAATCAACAAGTGGTCTGTACACCAATGGGGCCCTCGCCACAAGGGTCTGTACCTAGGAGGAGTTGAGAACACATGTGAGGAACACACATACATCTTCTCACAATGTTTCCTTTTCAGCACAGCTGGCATACAAGTCAATGGCACATATGCATAGTAGGTGTGAAACTTGAGTAACATGTCCCCAATGATACTTCAGGACTATTGCGGTGAGTAAATGTATATTTGTTAATGCCTATGGGGGTTGGGACAATAGGGCCTGCATGGGGTATATGAGGATTCCATAACTGAGTAGTAAAAGCCAAAATGTCTGCCCTCTGTAATCCAGAAATGTTGTAGTGGAAGTGACCTCATACCGCTAGCTGTTGACATAATAGCGTAAGGTGGTGTTCACCGTCGTGCGACTATTAATTGATTAACATGTTTTTCAATGGGGATTCTTAGGGTATCATAATCGCCACCGGCGGTGATGGTGCACACTGCCACGGTGCGTACGCTAACTCATCACCCCAACTTCACTTGACTCCCGGATTTCGTGCATGCAGATACTCCACTGAGTGTGCTGCTGTGTCCTGCCTCTGGTCATGGAAATGGCACGTGTGGCAGGAAAAAGGGCCCTGGCCTTCACCAGCGGGGAATTAGAGAAGCTTGTGGACGGGGTCCTGCCCCTGTGCGCCAAGCTCTACGGTGGACCAGAGGTACAGGTGAGTGGGTGGATTGGGGGGCATGGATGTGTGTGTAAGGGTGGTAGATGGCTGTAAACGTGTGCACGTTTGACACTGTACAATCCTGGGTTCCTGACATGCTGCATCTGTGCGTGCTGTTATGCTGTTGTAAATGTAAATCCCAAAGTGGACGTATAGCCAGCTGTATGTAATGTCCATTGTCTGACCTCTGTGTTCCTTTTTCTGTGTGTCCCATATAGGTCAGCGCCCATCAGAAGAGGGGACTGTGGCAGGCCATCACCAGGGAGGTGCAGACCCTGGGGGTCTACAACTGGCAGGGCACCCATTGCAGAAAGTGGTGGGAGGACCTGCAGCGCTGGGCGAGGAAGATCTGTGAGGCCCAGCTGGAGAAGTCCTCCCAACGAGGAAGGGGTGCCCATCGGGCACTGACCCCCCTTTTGCGACACATTCTGGGGGGGCGTATCCGGACCTGGATGGACGCTTGAAGGCTGCACAGCAGGCACAAAGGGGTGAGTACAGAAAGCATCATATGGATCCTTGATGGATGTGTGACTGTGCTGTGGTGTGGATGCTGTCTAGTGGCAGGGACTCTGACTGATGTCCTTCAAAATAATGGTCCCCGTGGGGAGTAAGGATGTACGGGTCAGGTCTGCAGTACTTCAGGTCCTTCAATGCTGTGGGAATGGCTGTAGAGCAGGGTGGTGGCCACTAGTCAGGGACATAGCCATGTGTACAGCAGTAGCTGCTGCCTGGTGGAATATTTGCAGGGTGGGTGTATGTGTGAACCACTTAAATACCTCCATTCAGCTGTTTACAATTGTCTCTCCTGTTTTGTCCCCCCATCCGTGTCCTCTTGTGTTGTCTGTGTACATCAGTATCATTTGGCGAGGGAGGTGAGGCACCGGCGAGTGGGGATGCAGCGGCCCACGGTTCCACGGGGCAGAGTCATCCGACAACAAGGGGAACAGTGGGTTGGAGGGCGAGCGGAGTACCACGGGGGAAGCAACTACCACTGGAGGTAGTGACTCTGATACCTCCTCCGATGGAGCTCCCTGGTGGTGGCCGACCCTAGTGGGCCCACCCATTCTATGTCATCTTCCACCACCCCCATACCATCACCGCCCTCCCATTGCTCCCCACCGAGTTGCTTGTGCCCACTCACCCAAAAGGGTGGGCATCTCCTTTGCCCTATGCACCTCCTCCCCTGCCCCAGTCAGCCCTGCTGCCATCACAGAGGACGCTATTGACCTCCTGAGAACCATCTCTGTAGGTCAGACAACCGTTGTCAATGCCATCCAGGGGCTAGCTTCAGAGGTGCACCAGACCAATGCCTACCTGGATGGCATTCACGGTGCCGTGTCTGGCCTACAGAGATCTTTTCAGGGTCTGGCCTCCTTTTTCACGGCAGCCAGTGTCCCTGGTCATTCCGTCCCCCCTCCAACCACCTCTACCCCTTCCAGCACCCCACTCCCTTCACCCGTCCAAAGCACACATTCTGACACGCAGGCACACACCTCAACAAACAAGAAGCACACTTAGAAACACAAACACCACACTTCCCACCACAGGCATACACACAGCCAACATACACAGGCACACACACCAACATCCACTTCCCCCAGTGTGTCCGCATCTTCTGCCTCCTTATCTGTTCTCTCTACATGCACACTCACAGGCACTGCACCTCATTCAATGTTGCTGACCCTATTCTTTCAGTCACCACAAAATCAGACATCCATTCATGCACACCAGCCACCACACCTGCACTCACCATAACGACTTTATTTGACATGTGCAGCACACACACTAAACTTGCAGACACACAGACAACATACATTTACACTGACAGCCTGTCTTGTCCCACTGTGTCCACCCCCCTACTCTTAAAACACTCAAACGCACCAAAACACCCATCCAACACACATCCACCACACCTCAGCATACTGCCCAGTCACCTGAACCCACATCACGCACACCTACACCTGTCACGACCACTCCCTCTACCACCACTCCCACACCTTCCTCCAGGTCCACCCTGATTGCCCCTAAAAAACTTTTCCTATCCCATGTTGACCTATTCAAACCCACTGGCCCACCCCATCCCTAAACATGCCCACCTCCTTGCCCCGTCCACTCCTCCCACGTCACAGTCCTGCCTGTCCGGCCTTCCCATTCCTTTGCTACCTCCCCTGTGAGCAAGAGACCCAGTGCTGGCCCTGGAACATCTGCCACACCCCAGGACAACTCCGCTCCACCAGCTTCACGGTCCAGACCCAAGCCCCCTCCACCTCCAAAACGTAAAGCCTAGCCCCCCCTCCCAGTCATAAGTCCCCACCACCTTCTGCCCCTGTTCCCTGAAGTGCCTGCATGCCCCTTTGTTGCCCCTATGAGGCGGAGTACCTTTGCACTTGTGGGAGTCAACTTGGGGCCATTTTGGCCCATCGGACTACGAACTATGGACTGGCCATTGGCCTTATGTTGCACTTCTGTTGCTCATTGAGCTGGATGAAAATTCGTGTTGCCAGTGTTGTTTTTGGCACACTCAGGATCTGTGGCTCATTGTTTCTTTGGTTGGGGTGTTGGGCACAAGTGTGTACTTTGGGCTGGTTGGATTTGCCTTGTGTCGGGTAAGTACCTCTTGCTATGGGGTGTATGGATTGTGCTGTTGTGAGGGGCTGTGGGTGCATTGCGGGGTGGGTGGAGTGGGTGGGTATGTAACTGTGCCCTATCTTCCCTTGTTTAGTAGGTTGCAGTACTTACCATCGTCGTCTTCATCGGCGGTCTAAGTCGTGGAGGTATATGGCAAGGAGCAGGGCTGGCATGATCTGCAACTCTCTATCCATTTCTGCTTTGGCATGTTGTGTGTGCCTCCGGTGAGTGTTTCCTTTTATTTGATTTGTTTCCGCCTGGCTTTGCGTGGCTGTGGTTCCCGCCCCGGAACTGACGGCTGTCTAGTGCTCCATTATTTGATGGGCAGTTAGGGCCTTTCCGTCGGGCTGTGGGGGGGCTCTGCCGTCGTTATCAGCACTCCTCTGCTGGAGGTGAGTGGTTTTCAGGCTGCCTGTTTTTAAGTTTAAGGTGGTTCATAATTTGGCGGTCCAGACCGCCAGACTGTTTGTGGTTGTTACCGCTACCGCCGCCAGCGCCGTGTTTACCGCCATGTTCATAATGAGGGACTAAGGGCCTGATTCTAACTTTGGAGGACGGTGTTAAACCGTCCCAAAAGTGGCGGATATACCACCTACCGTATTACGAGTCCATTATATCCTATGGAACTCGTAATACGGTAGGTGGTATATCCGCCACGTTTGGGACGGTTTAACACCGTCCTCCAAAGTTAGAATCAGGCCCTAAGTGTGCAAATGAGCAAAAAATCAATTTAACCCCCATCTAAAGTTAAAATGTTCATCCATGAACCTTATTGTGCAAAATTTAGTAAGTGCCATATGCTGGCTATGCGGGTAAGTTCATTTGCAGGCTCCACTGCCCAAAACAACTATGGTGGTCATTCTGACCCTGGCGGTCTTTGACCGCCAGGGCGGAGGACAGCGGGAGCACCGCCGACAGGCCGGCGGTGCTCCAATGGGGATTCCGACCGCGGCGGTAAAGCCGCGGTCGGACCGGCACCACTGGCGGGGTCCCGCCAGTGTACCGCGGCCCCATTGAATCCTCCGCGGCGGCGCAGCTTGCTGCACCGCCGCGGGGATTCCGACCCCCCCCTACCGCCATCCAGATCCCGGCGGTCGGACCGCCGAGATCCGGATGGCGGTAGGGGGGGTCGCGGGGCCCCTGGGGGCCCCTGCAGTGCCCATGCCACTGGCATGGGCATTGCAGGGGCCCCCGTAAGAGGGCCCCTACATGTATTTCACTGTCTGCTGCGCAGACAGTGAAATACGCGACGGGTGCAACTGCACCCGTCGCACAGCTTCCACTCCGCCGGCTCGATTCCGAGCCGGCTTCATCGTGGAAGCCTCTTTCCCGCTGGGCTGGCTGGCGGTCTGAAGGCGACCGCCCGCCAGCCCAGCGGGAAAGTCAGAATTACCGCCGCGGTCTTTCGACCGCGGAACGGTAACCTGACGGCGGGACTTTGGCGGGCGGCCTCCGCCGCCCGCCAAGGTCAGAATGAGGGCCTATGTAAGTAAAGTGAACCCCATCCTTTGGTGTAAAAATGATCTGATTGAGTGATCAGTCTAGCATAGGCACATTTTAACCAATCAATCAACATAAGAATTACAAATTATGTTATGTGTATTTATAAAGTGCAATATCCCTCATGAGGGTATCCTGATGCTAAGCATGTGTGTGTGTCTAGCCCTTCCTATGGTAAGTTAGTTAATTGCAAAGCCTGGTTGTAGGAGGCTGGCCTGGTTTGTAGTGAGTACCTTGGGTACTTACACCATATACCAGGTCCAGTTATTCCTTATTAGTGAAATGTAGTAGTGTTCTAGCAGCTTAGGCTGATAGAGGTAGCTATAGCAGAGCAGCTTAGGCTGAACTGGGAGACATGCAAAGCTCATGTAATACCACTTATAGTTACACAGTACTTATATACAGGTAAAGACAATACTCAGTGTTACCAAAAATAAAGGTATTTATTTGGGTGACACAGTACCAAAAATATCTTAGAGACAATACTCCTTCTGGAGGTAAGTATTATACACAATATATACACTATACACCAAAATTAGACAAGTAAATAGTCATAGAACAAGGCAAACAATAGGAAATGCTATAGAATGCAATGGGAGACAATAGGTCTAGGGGCAACACAAACCATATACTAACAAAGTGGAATGCGAATCACGAATTCCCCCCTAGACAAGAGTAGTGTGTGCAGAATCTCTGGGAGAGTAAGAATACAGTAAAGGTACATAAATTACCCCACTGCAGAGCCCAGACAAGCAGGAGTAAAGTACTGCAATTTTCCTTAGGACACACTACACCTCGTTTTTGGGATTTTTCAACAGCCAACCAAGTCTGCAAAAAACAACTGCTGGATTATTGGACCTGAAGACCTGGAAAGGAAGGGGACCAAGTCCAGAAGTCAAAAGAAGTTCCAGGAAGAACAGGAGCCCCTGCCAACCCAGACAAGGGTGCAAAAGAAGGGTACCTGGTTAGTGGAAGACTGCAGAAATGCACCCTAGGAAGATGCCAGAGGGTTCCTGCATGATGCAAAAGATGTCCCACGGCGTGAAGATTGTTGCAGATAAGATTTCGTGTTGGAAGGTTCCAACAAGCTTTGGCTATGACAAAAGTGCATTTTGCATCAAAATGGCACTGGGTGGACTCAGGAGGGACCTGAGGGGCTCAACTCTGCGTGAGGAGGAAGAGGGGACTCTCAGCACTTTAGAGAGCCCTCAGGATGCCAGCCAGCACCCCCAGAAGCCGCAGGATCCGGGTTCAAAGGAGATGCACAACGCGGCTGATGCAGCACAACAAAAGAAGGTCCCACGCCACTGGAGAACAGAAGAGTCTCAAGGTGTTGCAGAGGATTCCTGAAGGAAACTTGCAAGCAGAATCTGAAGAGAACCCAAAGGAGAGACCCTAAATAGCCCTGAGAGGGGGATTGGCTACCTCATCAGGTATGGACCTATCAGGAGGGATCTCTGACGTCACTTGCTGGCACTGGCCACTCAGAACCCTCCAGAGTGCCCCCACACCTTCCAAAGCAAGATGGCTGATGTCTGGGACACACTGGAGGAGCTCTGGGCACCACCCATGGGTGGTGATGGACAGGCGAGTGGCCACTCCCCTTTCCTTTGTCCAGTTTTGCACCAGAGCAGGGGAGAAGAAGGTCCCT
The DNA here is from genome assembly GCF_031143425.1 of Pleurodeles waltl. Classification (NCBI taxonomy): domain Eukaryota; kingdom Metazoa; phylum Chordata; class Amphibia; order Caudata; family Salamandridae; genus Pleurodeles; species Pleurodeles waltl. Next base: position 618,021,567 of record NC_090444.1, on the reverse strand, counting down.
GAACCTGTGTAGACTGGTTTATGCAAGGAGAGCACCATCCGTGCCCTTCAAAGCATTTCCAAAGGCTTGGGGAGGCTATCCCTCCCCAGCCTGTAACACCTATTTCCAAAGGGAGAGGGTGTAACAGCCTGCTCTCAGAAGAAATGCTTTGTCCTGCCTTCCTGGGACTGGGCTGCCCAGACCCCAGGAGGGCAGAACCCCGTCTGTGAGGTGGCAGCAGCTGTAGCTACAGTGCAAGCCTTGGAGAGCTGGTTTGGCAGTACTGGGCGGTTCTATGGTGGATCCCCCAGGATGCATGGAATTGGCTCCCCAATACCAGATTTGGGATGGGGGGACAATTCCATTATCTTAGACATGTTACATGGCCATATTCGGAGTTACCATTGTGAAGCTACATATAGGTATTGACCTATATGTAGTGCACGCGTGTAAGGGTGTCCCCCCACTCACAAAGTCTGGGGAAATGGCCCTGAACTATGTGTGGGCAGCTTTGCTAGTGCAAGGGTGCCCTCACACTTAGTAACTTTGCGCTTAACCTTCAGCAAGTGAAGGTTAGACATGTAGGTGACTTATAAGTTACTTAGCTACAGTGAAAATGACTGTGAAGTAACATGTGCGTTATTTCACGCAGGCTGCAATGGCAGTCCTGTGTAAGGGTTTGTCTGAGCTCCCTATGGGTGGTGAAATAAATGCTGCAGCCCATATGGATGTCCTGTAACCCCAATGCCCTGGGTACCTAGGTACCATATACTAGGGACTTATAATGGGGGTCCAGTATGCCAACTGAAATTGGTAAATGAAGTCACTGGCCTAGAGTGACAAATTTAAAAGCAGAGAGAGCATAAGCACTGAGGTTCTGGTTAGCAGAGCCTCAGTGACACAGTTAGGCACTACACAGGCATAAACATTAGGCCATAAATTATGAGCACTGGGGTCCTGACCAGCAGGATCCCAGTGAGACGGGCAAAAACATACTGACATACATGTGAAAAACGGGGGTAACATGCCAAGGAAGATCGTACTTTCCTACACTGCTATTTCTGGAATTCAAGATAAGAGAAGGAGTATCTGGTATGGAGTAGAAGGCCATTCTGCATTTTAGGAGAGATATAAGAGAATGCTAGCCCTCCTGAGGTAGTTGGGTTTATGCTTGGGATGTGGGTGAGTAGAATTCCTATGTGTGGGAAATGGCCCTTTTTCCAGGGTTATCCCCTGGCCCTATTTGTGTTGGTTACAGTACTCTGGACACTTTACCACTGCTAATCAGTGCTAAAGTGCATGTGCTCTCTCCCATAGACCTTGGTATGATTGGCTTACACCTGTTTGGCATATTTACCTAAACTGTAAGTTCCTTGCAAAGTGGTATACCACATACCCAGGGTCTGTAAATTACATACTGCTAGTGGGCCTGCGGTGCTGATAGCACCACCCACAGAAGAAGCCTTTCAAACTTGTCTCATGCATGCCACTGCAGTGCCTGTGTGCGCAGTTTATTGCCACATTGACTTGGCAATTCAAACTACTTTCCAAGGCCTAAACTCCCCTTTTACTACACTTGTGTCACCCCTAAGGTAGACCATAGATAGCCCTATGGACAGGGTGCTGTGTATGTAAAAGGTAGGGCAGGTACTTATTTGTTTTACATGTCCTAGGAGTGGCAAACAGCCTATTTCGTTCTCACTACTGTTAGGGATGCTCCTCTCATAGGATAGCTTTGGGAATTCCCTCATATATGTTTAAGTGGTAATTTCTTATCTGGAAGGAGTAGTGTAGGCATGTTTTGTATGTTTGGAATGGTAGTGAGAAATCCTGCTTACTGATGAAGTTAGATTTTAGATTACTATTTTGGAATTGTCACTTATTGAAAGTGGGAATTTCTCTGTGCTTATAAGTCTAGTGTTTTGCAGCCTGATTCCAATTCACATCTAGGGCAGAGTGACAACTACACTTGGTAGATACTTTCCAGACAGCCACAACACAGGAGGGGCTAGGTGTGACAGAAGAGGTATCTGCATCCACATGCATACTCATAATCATCCAAGGCTGGAGAGAGAGGGGGTTGTTCACACATTAAATGTCAAAAGGCTGTGTCCTGCCCTAACACAAAAAGCTAATTTACCTCCTACTGATGTCTGGACCCAGGTCTGGGTTGAAAGGGGTTGTGTTACACTTGGAATGGTTCCTTTGAAGTCACCCCTGAAGACATTTCGAAGTATAAATACAGGGGCTCTGACCCCAGGATTTTTTATAACTTTTGGAACTAGGATTGATCCTCTGTCAGAAGGACTGCTGAGCTGCTCAAATGACTCATCTGGACTGCTCTTCTGTTGTTGCCCTGCTGCCTGCTGCTTGCTGGGTGGCATAAAGTACTCACTGGACTGCTTTTCTGAATATTGCCCTGCTTGCAACTGCTCCTCAACTGTGAGTCACCAAGCACTGTTTGACTGCCAGGAGGACCACCCCCACTGTTTGCCTTGATGTGCTGGCTTGCCTGACCCTGGGTGCCCCTAAGTGTTCTCCTGTGACTGATCTGCCCAGAAAATCCTGTGGGACTCTGAGTCTGGCCAAACCAAACCATCAATTCTGTATTCTGTTATCAGTACATGAGATGTGCTGTTTTCTGCCTGCCACAAACCAGCTCCCGGCCAGCACTGGACAATCTTGCTTATTTTCTGAGATTAGCGCATGGTGAGCACTGACTTCAGTCACTTCTGAATACCAGCATGCGGTGAGCGCTTTTGGCCTTTTGGCTCTGGAGGAGCGCTTCCTCGCTTGAATGTGTGCGGAGTGTTATCTTCTACTTTAAAACACTGTGCCCGGACTCACACCCCTACACGCTCCTCAGATAGGGCGCACCAGGCATCCTGTGAGATTGCATGGGGCATGGTGAGGATCCCCCACAGAGATGCCCTGTCACTGGATCAGCATGGAGGGAAAAGAAGGTGTTCCGGAAGGAAGGAGCCAGCACCATGTACGCCTCATCACAATACCTTGTCAGCTCAATGCCACAGGCCCCACTGTTGTGGCCTGCTGACACTCCTGCAGCCGTCTTCCTTTGTAGTGTGGTTAGTTTTACGTATTCATTGTGCTTTAGCTTCAGGCTTTAGGCCTTTGTGCATTTTGCCCTGAATATATTTTATTCATTTGCTAATAGCTTAGAGCCTCTGTGCACTTTGCTCTACATGCTTTTTATTAGGCTTCGTACTGTTATTTTTCAAATAGCCAGTTCTACGGTGTTGTTTTTTATTCATATCAGACCGTTTTGCCTACTTCAGCACTGGAGTTCTCCATAACATATTTACTCTGTGCTTCAGTCAAGGATACAGTCTGGTACATTGCCGATAGACGTGGTAAGAGTTTAGACTCGGCATTCCTGCGTAGGGACATTTTGTGATCACGCTGACATGTTAGTTATAAAATCACTTCCTTGTCCCAGTACACGCAAGAGGGAGATTCCGACCAGCGAACCACAACTAGACGCTGACTGCCTCGTTGCAGATGCTGAACCAGATCACAGGCCTTTGCTCAGGTATGAGAGTGTCCGTCTCCCTAGTGATACAGAAAGGCAAGCTGAAAGCTTAACATGCTGTGCTCTAAATAGAACAAGCAGAGGGAGAGTAGAAACGGTTAGGAATTATGATAGCTTTATTTCTATGTTTTACTCTCCTGGTTACTATATCAATCCTACTATGTTGTATTGTTCTGGTTATTGCGGCTCACGCCTTAATATCTAAAATACAGTCGTTTTATTAAAACATTATATAAAACTTATACTGTCTTTGTCATTTGTATATGAGACCATATAGTGAATGAGAGAGTTGGTTTGGATCTGAGTGACCACGACTTCCCTGAGAAGTTCCAAAGATGTCATGCGCTCGGCTGCCCAATCATTTCTTCCCCGTGGGAGAAATGAGGCACTGCTAGTTAGCCGGAGCAACAACCGGATTTAGGGTGACAGAGTTCCTTACACGTGGGTCAGACTCAGTCCCCCACACCGTTATCGATCCTGCTGCCTAGAAATCCAGTAGTCTCATTTAGGATAATGAGAGCCCACGCGACATGGCGCCGCCAACGTTTGGTCTGGCTCTAATGTTTGGGTCCGACTGACTCTCTCGGTCTCGTATATATTTTGACTCCTCGGTTCCGTATGCGGAGACGTCCGTGGGGCTGAGGGTTTCCGCCACCACAGGTTGGGTACATCCTATTACTTAGTGGTTGGTTGTTCAAGCTTGAACTTTGAAAGGAAATACCCCGATATTGGTGTGCCTTCTCTGTCCTAGAGCTATTGTTGTTATACTAATGGCGAATCCAGTTGTAGTAAATATACCGCTTAATATGCGATTTCCGCTCACGGGTCATCTGATAGCACATGGACTGACGGTCCAGGGGGGTCCGGTCACTTTTGTGGTGGACGCCCATGCAGCCTATAGATCAGAACTTTTTTATTCTTGGGTCGTATTTCCGGCAGCTGATGGGGGTACAAATTCTTTTCACGAATATACTGTTGCGAATGTCCCTGGACAATACAGGGCTTATGCATACTTAGAAATACCTTTATCTTATCAAGAACACCATAATTGGCTTGATGGCGCCCTACCACATTCAGTAACACCAGTACGGTTAGGTCCGTTGAGTAATGATGGTCCGACCTGGCCTTTATTGGCTACATATACACCATATCCTGGAGTGGCAAATGTGGCAGTGTCTGAAGTGCGTCGTTTATATGTGGAATTAACTGCAACGTACAGACGATTAGTTCAGTTTGTGATGCAGACATTAAATACTAATGCAGCGCGTGCTGCTCCAGCTCATCCACATGCGGTGGTGCCGGGAATAAATCCGGCAACTGTACACTCTGTAATGGGCAAGGTACCGGCTAAACGTGAGGAGACTCCATTTTGGCTGGCGCAAAAAATTAATACGCTGGAAGCAGTATTTCCCCATACGGGACCTCAGGATAAGCATAGAATTTTGACGATGTGTTTGCCGTATGGGATGGTTCCTACGGTGGATCTTTGTAATACTTGGGGCACGGTGTTTGCCGCTCTCTATACTACGGCACACGGTACACCGACTTTGGCTAATTTGCCGGAGGTGCTTAAACAAATTCAGGATGAATATGGGGCTGCCCCTGCCTTGGATTTAGGCATGCAATTGATGGGTAATTTTGACGCGGTTTCTTCTATTATTTTGAGTAATCTCAAGGGGGAGGCTGTAGCACTAGCAGTGCGAATGCGTCTTCGGGACGTTCCGCAGATAATCAGGAGCGGGAACTTCCGAGAATAATAGCTGAAACATATTCTAGTATTGGTCGTGATAGCCTAGGGGCTCGACCGCAGAAACCACAATTGCAGGGTAAAAATAATAAGGATAATTCTAAGCAACAGCAACCTGAGGGTGCGAAAAAGCGCTGGGATAAGAAACAGCAAACACCTAAGAAAGATGGTGGGCAGTCTCTGCAACCGGAGACCCCACAAAATAAGTATAATCTCAGGAATAGGGATACTTTGAAGACGCCTGATAGATATCAATATACTGATACGCGCCAATCTCGTTCCTTTCAGGACTCCTCGGAGAAAAGAAGTGAGAGAGGTGGGCGGTCAGAGCGGAGGACGGAGTACGTGAAACCGAGACAGGATTCACAACGCTCAGCGGAGGTTTCTATTAAACAAGAAGAGAAACCGCTGCAACAAAAACAGCAGTTTAAAAAGAAGAAAGTGGCAGCAGTCTCAGTTAGACATGCCGCTCAAGAAGAGAGTTCTCTTGACGAACAAGACATGGGCGTTAGCGCTGTTAGACAGCGCGGCAGAGGTCACAATAGTTCGCCGGAGTCTTCTAGAGCATCTGGAGGCGAAAGCAACTGATGACTTCATACAAGTCGAGACGGCGGATATGCGAGTCTCTGATCCTGATCAAGTATATCTTGTGACTCTACGATTAGAAGGGGACATTGACCGCGTTGTACACGCCATCTTTTGGGACCATATGGTGAAATCATATGATGTCCTGTTGGCCGAACAAGATTGGCCACCTGACTTTGTTCGCGACTGTCCAGTTGGGGAGGAGGTTATTGCGCCTTCCTTTTCACCACTTGTTCCGAGAGAACTAGCGGAGTCATATGGTAAATCATGGGCTCTAGCACAAGCCCCCGCCCTATATAGAAATAATGTGGGGTGGGATAAACAATCACCTTATCATGTCATTCCCATTAAAGGAGAACCTCAGCCACAGCCGCAATATCCTATTAAATTTGAAGCAAGGGCATCGGTTCGGAAAATTCTTACACAATTGGAGTACCAAGGTGTGATTGAGCCTTGTGTCTCGCCGATGAATAATCCCTTATTTCCGGTTGCTAAACCGGACCATTCCTATAGGATAGTGGTGGATTACAGACATTTGAATAGTCATACACGCACATATGCTATACAGAATTCACATAGCGCTGCGCTTATGAATAATATAGTGCGTAGAAAATACAAAACAACCTTGGATATCTCGAATGGATTTTTCTGCCAGAATATAGCACCCGAAAGTCGGGACTATACCGGTTTCAGTGTGTTTGGCTCTCAGAAAAAGTAAGAATAGCCCAGGACTGTTCTCGGCTCGTGTGACTGAACTTCTGCACGAGTTGGACCCTGAGGCGTTATCATATGTTGATGACATTTATTTGACGGACGATGAGATTCTACAACATCTCAGTCGCGTATCGCGCATTGTTGTGGGTTTTGCTGATATTGGTTATAAGTTTAATTTTAAGAAATCGAAGATTGCCTTCCTCAGTGTTATTTTCCTGGGATATGAGTTATCGAGTGAGGGCAAGAGCCTGGCGCCACATTTTTTGGAGAAATGTGCTTTACTGCAGCCTCCTAATACGGTTCGGAAGCTCCAGTCTTTGATGGGGTTTCTGAATTTTGGCAGAACTTACATTCCTGATTATGCTACACGTATAAAACCCTTATATGAACTGATTCGCCCGAATTTTTCAAGTAGATTTTGGGCGATTGAGCATACACACATACTGCGAGAGCTGCAGAATGATCTCTTAGCAGTTAAACATTTACACACGCGGGACAATAAAACTCATTTGGTCATCAGGGTGATTCCTGGGGCTGTTGGATTTACGTATGTCACCTTTAATGAAGGGGAGACAGTCCCGATAGCATACAAGTCCCACTTGTATTCTGCTGCAGAACAACGTTTTGCACAGACTGAGAAAATTCTCACTGCAGTACAGATGGCTGTGATCAAAGAAAGACCGCTAGCCCAGGGCCAACGCATTATTGTTGTTTCCCCAATTCCGGCCTTGGAGGCAGTTACAAAAGCGAGTGTTCCTAATTCGAAAGCTTTACACCCGCGGTGGATACAATGGGCTACGTCTTTGACGGCCACTGATGTGGATTACATATTTGACCCTAAGCTGCAGACTCAAGAATTTCTTCAATATGAAATAGAGTACCCGGTTCCTGCTGGCACATTACCTATTGACCAATATGAAGTGGTCATGTATACCGATGGCTCTGCGCAACCGGCGGTTGGGACTAAACAACAGTATTCTGCTGCTTGTGCGGTGGTGAGCGGGACTATGGAGGGGGGAGTTTTCTGCCCCCGACATACTTATACTAAAACCTTGGGAGATTGCACGGCGCAGCTGGCTGAGCTCAAAGCTCTTTTGTTAGCGTTGGAGCATGCAGAGCCGGCAATATTGACCTTGCTAGTCTGTGACTCCTACTACTGTGTGCAATCCTTCAATGAATATCTGCATTATTGGAAAATGAATGGGTTCAGAGATTCTAAAGGCAACACCATTAAACATAAATTGTTGTGGGGTAAGGTTGCGGGTCTGAAAGAGACGCTTCCTAAAGTCCATGTTGTACATACACTTGGACACCAGCGCGTTGGAATACACGTTGCTGGGAATACTTTGGCTGATGAGGCTGCAAAGGCGGCAGTGACTATCGCCACTGTAGCCGCGGTAACTCGTTAGAGTGCAAAACCAGACATAGAGATTTCGGCTGCCATAAAAGCTACGGCTGATGGCACGCCATTTCCTAAAGGATTCCCTTCTAAATATAGTTACTGCTTGAGTGGTGCACTAAATGCTGTTGTTAATATTCCAGGCGTTGGTGTACGTGAGTTACCGAATAAGATTGAGAGACCTCGATTAATTTCTGCAGAGCATGAAGGGGTGGCATCTGCGCATGCTGGTGTGGCTGCCACGATTTCGCTTTTACAGGCCCGTTATTGGTGGCCTGGTCTCTATAAGGAGACAAAGCAGTATGTCCTTTGTTGTGACGTCTGTCAACAAATTAAAGCATCGTCGGCTAGACGCCCGCAGCAGACTCCTCTTCTGATATCAAATAGACCATTACAGTGTGTGTACTTGGACCATTGTGGTCCACTGACACCAGATAGTGCATACAAATACATATTGGTTGCTGTAGATTCGTGCTCCAGATTTGTGTGGGTCTGGCCACAGCGCTCGGCTGACGCTCGGACTGTTATTAAAGATTTGCGTATCTTTGTCGATACATTTGCAGTTTCGGCTTTTCATTCGGACCAGGGCCCTGCTTTTGCCTCTAAGGCATTCAGGGACACCATGGCTTCGTTGGGGGTCCAATTCCAATTCTCGTCTCCATTTCATCCCGAGGGAAATTCTGTTGTGGAGCGTTTAAATCGTGATTTAAAGCAATCCTTAACAGCCAGGGTTATAGGTACGGGTCGTAGTTGGCTAGCCCACCTGTATGGAGTACAGAGAGCACTTAATAACTTGCCTAGAAGGTCACTGGGGGGTCGTACTTCATATGAGTGCCTGTTCGGAACACGAATGTGTGTTCCTGATCTAGATGGTCCTGGTGTGGAGGCGGCAGATACGCCCTTTGACATAAATGATCGTGTCACTGTTTTGCAGGATTTACAACAATTTCGTGAAGATAACTCTTCTGCGAGTGCTGCCTCCTCTGGAATTAAGGATGAGCCAGTAACACCTACTGGTTGGATACCCAGGATTGGGGATCTAGTGCGTGAAAAGGTCGCAGTAAAGAAAGAATTTGGTCCTTCTTATCGAGCACCTGTCCCGGTGTTAGGGGTGAGCGGCACGAGAACTGTGATTTTGCCGCCGCTGCAAGGGGCCAAAGGAAATCGTTTTGTTTCCATTGATAATGTCAAGTTACAACATGTGGCCGATTCTGCACAGCAGACCAAGAGGGACACCCAGTAGTTCCGGCATCCCTCTCACTACTGGGGAAGAAGTCCCGCTGCAGGTGATTAGCACCGACCATGTTACCTCTCCGAGCTTGGGGAGGGTGGAAGATGATCTTGTGATTGTTCCACAGTCAACGATTGATATCGATTATTTTTCTCAAGTTGCTGTACGTTCTACTGATGTTTCTGAACATGTGATTTATAGCGTACCTAGGAGAGAACCTCCATCAGCTTCTTCGTTCACAGTTGCACCTTTGCTAGAACTGCTTCTGGCTGCTTCAACGACGCTGACAATGATGGGTCCGGCTCCTCGTCTTCAATGTCTTCTGTCCACGGTCCACGACGGCTGCTGGGATGGCTTAAACGAACATATTTTGTTTTTCCTTGGAACTATTTTTGGCTATTTTTGGCCGTGATGACTATTTTATTATGGTTGGGATTTGTGGTTACTTTTTTTCTGATAATACATGGTCATTTTCTTCCTGATCGATCGGACATTGAGCACGTGGAGACTGTGTTAAAACCACATTTTTCGTCTCATATGGTTCGAAGAGACTTGTCCACAGTAAACATTTCTGCTATACCAGTTCCGGATGGAATTGTGTGGGATAAAGTAATGTTTGATATATACGGTCCCACTGAATTGATTCAAATACCGTATGTCCTCAAATTATCAATGAATGATATTGTTATACCTGCCATTGTTTCTGATGATTGGGATGTGAAGACAGTAGATTCTATGCTAACGGATTTGCAATATTATACTGTCTATGACGATGAAGATGCTTACCAGTTTAGAGATAATCATGGTGACATGTTTTGTTACAACTATTGTGGACACCACTTTATTCATAAAGCTAGTAGCCCTAAGTCCATGTTTAATTATGTGCAATGGGAACATTGCTCGACTCCTCCACAGGGGAGTTCAAAAACGTATTATGACAAATTTGCATATTTTACTGGGCATGATCCACGTAATGCTAGGTCCTACTATTTTAAAGTTACACCGTATTCTAATAAGCAAATGTTATTGACCGATACTAAATTACTGTATTCTAATTTGTTTGTATCTAAACTGTCGGTCGAGGGATATGAATACTGGTTCAAAACTGTTGACTTGAAAAGTGTTTGGGGTACGAAAAATTGGCAAATGCGAGGCAGGGACACGTTATTTAGAGCATGTATTATCCCTGTGCAGATGATTTTCCTCAATGACACAGTACAACAGACTAGCTGTTTGGGCTTAGCGACGATTAAGGAGTTAAGTTTCCCTAGTATACCTGTCCCTTCTAAATTGAAAAATTGGCAGCACTATGTGAATGCTACTTTCAGTGACTTTACACATTGGGTCCAGAATGGTACGCTTAACACTTCATCGTTACATCCAGGCGGGTGGTTATTATGGCCTGTAGACACTAATATGTGTCATCAACGTTTTGTCACCTCTTCAGGGGGGTTCAGGACTAGTAGGGCAGACCCTCGTTACGTTTCACCAGAACATGCTGATATTATAACTACATACAGTGTGGGGAAGCTTTGTCAGCAATGGTTGAAGTCATCCACGCTGGATGCAGTTAAGTCACATCTCACGTTACTGTCTAATAATACTGATTTACAAGATTTTTTGTCAGGTCCCAAAGCACCACGGAAGAAAAGGTTCTTATACGAGGTTTATAATGAGATTTGGAAGCTTTCACAACAAGCGGCTGCAGCCCGGTTGAGGCAGATTGATCAAGAAAATCTGATGCAGACTTTGTCTGTTGTTGATAATGGCATGCATACCCTTTCCGAACGTGTTTACACGATTGACAGCATTGTTTCCTCTGCCATTGACATTATTAAATCGGACATGTCTTCTTTATATCATGGGCAGAGTCAGACGCGGTCCATCATGCAGCTGGGTTGGACTCTTCAGACCTTGAAGGCGGGTCGCGTTCCATGGCAGCACGTTCGTGCCAGGGAGATCTTTATCTCTTTTAATTTGACTCGTCAACAACAACTGATGGCTAAAAAGGAAGCGACATATGTTATGTTAAATATTGAAAAATTAGAGAAACTGCCTTTCACGGTAGCTGAGATTCCGTTATTAATTTGCCTATCTCTACTTTGCAATTTACTTCGTGTTTGAAGCACATTCCGGTGGGTAGATATGAACTATTGGGAGACAGTTACATCCACGAGGTGTGGGACCTTCCCTTTCAGTACAGATGTGTTAATGGTTTGAAGGAGGTTTTTCTTAGCGGCAGCGAATGCGAAGCTTCTGTCAGCCATTCAATGGTTTGTAAACAGCTGTCCTTGCACTTAGCTTGTTATCTGAAGGGAGTTCCAGTCCCGGTTATTAAAAACACTTTCCAGGTGCTTTCTAACGGCAGTTACATTGTTCTTAACAGCGAACGCTGCTGTGGCATGCGTGCCGGAATAGTTTACATCGTCGTTGTCAACAAGGCCGTTACGTGCTGCGGGAATGTGTTGTTTCCCCCCACTCAAATTAGGGAGGTAGCGGACATCTGGCCTCATATTGCTACTTCCAAGGTTGATTTCGACAAGTTGAGTCGGCTAAAAGCTTTATTGTTTCAAAAGCATGTGGCCCTTACCTCTGCTAGCGAGACCTACGCACTTCAGGTGGCAAGGTCATCGGCGGAGATACAGTCCCTTTTGAATACTAACTTTCCGACTCACTTCGGTGAACTTGTGGGACGTATATTTAATGCATCCAGCACTGCTGGTATTGCACATTTTTTCAAAGTCGTTGGTGTTGGTTTTGCTCATACCTTCTCTTCCATATTCGGTTTGATACCTTCGGCTATACATTCTATTTTCTGAAGCATTTTTGGGGGTTTCCCGATTACTTTGGCTTTATTGGCTGGAGTCTTGCTGTTATTGCTATTTTTTCGCAATGGCTGTCCCGTCACGACGAGATCCTGTACTGCTGCTCCCATCAGCGCAGCTGTGTCGTGAACGCATGATGCAGCATTTTGGAGCAACACTCCTGGGACATTTGGAGTGCGACTGGTCTCTGTCATTCAGACCGGTTTTGGATTGTGTGCAACCCGTGTTTCGATGCCTTTGGTGCTCGTTTGAACATGCACTGGCTCTCTGTCTCTCCTTGCAGCGCCCTCCAATGGTCGATGCTGATCTGTTGATGTTCCCGATTAGGGCTCATTCCCAGACTTGTGCACTACGGATGCGCTTGCTTCGTGAGGCAATTTATGAGATTCCCTTCCTGGAGGAAGATGGTATTGTCTCTTTCATAGGCCCTGCACGGGGTGCCGCCCTGAATGGTTTTGGGGCTTTGGATCACACCTGCTCCATGGTACTTTGTGGCATGGATCTTCCGATATTGACATATATCGAAGTGGAGGAACTCCTGCGTTCTATTGCTTCTATCTGACGATTGGATTTTTACGAAATTGACACTATATTGAATTTGGTTATGCTCACATGTTACCTAAATTTATGACTTTGTTGTCTTCTCACCTTGTCGAAATACTTGTTTTAGATATTGTTTATATTTAGGGCATCCTTTTATGTTATTGGAACCACTTGCTACCGACAAGGGGAGGGTGTAGTGTGGTTAGTTTTACGTATTCATTGTGCTTTAGCTTCAGGCTTTAGGCCTTTGTGCATTTTGCCCTGAATATATTTTATTCATTTGCTAATAGCTTAGAGCCTCTGTGCACTTTGCTCTACATGCTTTTTATTAGGCTTCGTACTGTTATTTTTCAAATAGCCAGTTCTACGGTGTTGTTTTTTATTCATATCACACTGTTTTGCCTACTTCAGCACTGGAGTTCTCCATAACATATTTACTCTGTGCTTCAGTCAAGGATACAGTCTGGTACATTGCCGATAGACGTGGTAAGAGTTTAGACTCGGCATTCCTGCGTAGGGACATTTTGTGATCACGCTGACATGTTAGTTATAAAATCACTTCCTTGTCCCAGTACACGCAAGAGGGAGATTCCGACCAGGGAACCACAACTAGACGCTGACTGCCTCGTTGCAGATGCTGAACCAGATCACAGGCCTTTGCTCAGGTATGAGAGTGTCCGTCTCCCTAGTGATACAGAAAGGCAAGCTGAAAGCTTAACATGCTGTGCTCTAAATAGAACAAGCAGAGGGAGAGTAGAAACGGTTAGGAATTATGATAGCTTTATTTCTATGTTTTACTCTCCTGGTTACTATATCAATCCTACTATGTTGTATTGTTCTGGTTATTGCGGCTCACGCCTTAATATCTAAAATACAGTCGTTTTATTAAAACATTATATAAAACTTATACTGTCTTTGTCATTTGTATATGAGACCATATAGTGAATGAGAGAGTTGGTTTGGATCTGAGTGACCACGACTTCCCTGAGAAGTTCCAAAGATGTCATGCGCTCAGCTGCCCAATCATTTCTTCCCCGTGGGAGAAATGAGGCACTGCTAGTTAGCCGGAGCAACAACCGGATTTAGGGTGACAGAGTTCCTTACACGTGGGTCAGACTCAGTCCCCCACACCGTTATCGATCCTGCTGCCTAGAAATCCAGTAGTCTCATTTAGGATAATGAGAGCCCACGCGACACCTTAGGTGCTTCACCGAGGACTTCCCCTCAATACTGACATCCTAGGAGCAGGGAGGATTGAGTAACATGTTCACAGGCATCTGCTCTGCTTGACACTACATGCGGGCCAAAGTCAGGTCCCCGCAGAGCCCTACTGTAGAATGGTGTTTGCCTGACAAAGCTGCACCGCCACACAGAGTGCCCGGGGTGGCCACAGCTGCCCTGGGCCTTTTTGTTTACATATGGAAGGCCCCCTAAGAGGTTGCACTGGGAGCTTCACTACCACGTACAGTCTACTAGGAGTGCAAGTACACTGCACCTTATGGGGTCCTGGTGATATGTGCTAACTGAGGTGATTTCTTCGAACAATCAATCAATAAATCAGGAATTTGTAAAGTGCACTACTTACCCGTGAGGGTCTCAAGATACTGAGGTGAGGGGGAGGTGCTGCTACTACTCAAACAGCCAGGTCTTCAGAAGTCTCCTGGAGGTAAGGAGGTCTTTGGTCTGATGCAGGCGGGTAGGAAGAGTGTTCCACGTCTTGGCGGCGAAGTACGAGAATGATTTGCCGCCGGTTGTAGTTCTGCGGATGCGTGGGGCGGTTGCCAGGGCGAGGTCGGTGAAGCGGAGATGCCAGGCTGGGGGGGTAGAAGGAGAGCCGTCTGTTGAGTTATTCTGATCCAGTATTGTGCAGTGCTTTGTGAGCGTGGGTGAGGAGTTTGAAGGTGATTCTTCGGTTGACTGGAGCCAGTGCAGGTCCCTCAGCTGGCCTGGGATGTGGCAGTGGCAGGGGATGTCCAGGATGAGGTGTGCGGAGGCATTCTGGATGCGTTGCAGCGTCTTCTGGAGCCTTTGTTAGAAGTGTGTGTTAGAAGCCTTCTGCAGCCTTTCTTCATAATCTGATTTGCATGACATGCACTAAGGTAGTGGCATCTGTCATTTTTTTCCCTGCATTGGTTAGGAAAAAGGGTACTAAAATGGTGATTGCATGATATGCACAGAAATTGTGGTACTTGGTGATTCCTGTGTATTCTGCTAAAACCTACCTGCTGTGTTTCATGCCCTGATGTTGTGGTGTATGACACTTTTATTTTTGGATAGCCAAGATAATAAGTACTAACTCAGGGTTTGCATAATTCGCACAGTATTTATGATTAAGTTCATTTTTATCTATGTGTTATGCACAAGATACAATATAGATATTTTATATAATCCTGTGTGGAGTTTCCTTTGTGGTGTATTTATTGTGTCACTGGTGTGACTGTGTTGTGCAAACGCTTTACAGATGACCTCTGGGAATAAGTCTGACTGCTCTGTGCCAAGCTACCAAGGGATGAGCACAGATTATCTTTGGTGCATAACTTACTTGTGCTGACTAGAGTGGTGGATTCTGCCTGGCTTAGGTGCAGACCCTAGCCAACCAGAAACCCCATTTTTAACACTATGAGGTGTCTGGATGGTTGATGAAACATGATACAACTGCTCAGTTAGGTTGGGTCTACATTGTGTAGTGTCCAGAATGAGTGTGTGTTAGAAGTTTGAAAAGAGTGAGTTTGTGTAGTGGGAGCCAGTGGAGCTCACTGTGGGCTCTGAGGCAAAATTAGCAGAAAGCACTCTAGCTGGGTGGCACCAGCATTTCCACTTCTCAAAGAGCTATTCAGGTTATTTGCACTATGTGGCAGGTGAACATAGCCATGACTACATTTCAGGAAAGGTGTGCTGTGAATACCGCTGACCTGCAGTGCCAGTTCCTTTAGGGGTATTTATAGCCAAATGTAAGAAAGTATTTTGTGGTGACAAAATCAGATGCTTTGTGACCACAAAATTCAATCTACAAATAAAGGTATTGCATGTCAGAAATGTCTTACTAACTCACAAAATACAGTTAGCTATTCATTGAGATTCAGAATGTGGAGGGACGTGGAAGGACTGTTTCCCTCTTCCTTTGAATAGTAGTGCCATGATCAATGACTTTTAATGGCAATTGTGGCCACCAACCAAGTAGCAGATACTAACCCCAGAAAGAAAATTATATCTATTTGCATATTAGAAGCTCTCCCTAAGGGGCACCTCGCACCTTGGGAAGTTGGTTGTTGGCATTAGAGGAAGCTGACAGTGGTCCAGGGGACCTCAGCATTCTCACCACTAATGCATTACAGAATGCCGACCTTTCTTTTTTTAAACATCAGAACTTGTTCCTTTAAGGGTATCCTGAGAATGTAATTGCAGGGTTGAAAGCCTACTGTTTCTGGAAGTCTTGTATTACTGCATTGCAACCCCTTCAGTGAGATTCGTAACCAGAATCCTTTCTCATTAATATTAATGGGGATGATTCAGCAAATCCTACAACAAGGCCATTCTGCACAGCTCTGGACTTATGTAACCATTGCAGGTCTAAATAAAGGTTGAGTCACAAATCAGCCAGTGTACAAAAACGCAAACCACTTTAGTGATACATTGGGCCCTTAGACCCTATAGAAAACTGAAGGGGTCAGGCAATGACACTCCACGAATGTGCCTGCTTACAGCATGCCCAGAGCAATCAATAAACATGATAAGGTTTGTAGCTGGGTCAAGGTATACGCTAATGAGTTGTACAGCTACTATTAAAATTATATCTCCAAGCCTTTATTTTCTGTGTGTATGTGTGAGAGTGTGAAAGAAAGAGAGAAAGAGAGAGAGTGAGAGAGAGAGAGAGACGCTGATGCCAACGTTGAAAAAATCACAGAAAAATTTAGCCTGCAGGGGGCCCTCAAGTGCTACGTTGCAGGCTACTGTGGTGTACATTAGTCTGGCAGGATGGCTTCAGGAGTTAAATGCTTACTGCTGCACCAAGCAGTAATCTCTAGGGCATACGTTTGAATGTAATCAGGGCCTGCTCACCCTGCCATTCTTCCGAAGTCAGTAAATTGATTACCATTAAATTTGGCCATTGACCCAAACTTCTTTTTACAACAATTTGAAATGGCATAAGTGAGGAATGACGTGCTACACAAAAAAATATATTATATTAGTTTTACACTGTCAGGATCTGTGGAGGGTCGCCGCCAGAAGGGAAGCCCCCAAGAGGGTTGTTAGCCTATGATTGAACTTCCCATGGGATACACTGTGTACCTCATCCCAAAACAGGCCCAGAAATAAATAAGGGACACCTCATCTACAAACTTACCTGATCACTTTTTTTTTCAAGTGTAATCTTCACTGTTATGCAGTGTGGGCAAAATAATTACCTCATTTGCATAGGGTTATGACACATTCAAATGAGGGAAAAACACCTTGCAATTTTACAGTACTTTTTGTACCTACAATCATTATAAGGGAAGAGGCCCAGTAAACAGCAAAATGCTTACTAAACAGCTGAGGCCTCTTCTGTTATCAGATTTCACTAGGTACCTTGAAATGGGTGAAAGTGGCCAAGATGCATTTTGCCTTCAAGTCATTGAGGCCCTCATTACAACTTCAGCGATCTTCTACAAAGACTGCCAAAGCCGCTGCAGCCAACAGACCACCATATTTGGAGTTGAGTTAGCACTTCTGTTCATTTATGTGCGGAGTCTTGCTGGCGTGGTGGTGCTGGTGCTGCAAAACTGCCAGGACCCATCCCCTCCCGGACAACCAGCTCACCAGAAAAGGTAAGGTGATTGTCCGAAAGGAGGGGGGGTGGGGAGTGTTGGGTGCATGTGTGTGGTGTGTGCGTGTATGTGTGCGAATGGGGATGTCTGAGTGCATGTTTGTGAGCATGCGAGTGGAGGTGACAGTGTGCAAGTGAGTGGGGGTGTCTGAGTGCGTCTATGTGTGTGAATGGGGGTGTAAGAGTGCATGTATGAGCGACTGTGGATTGGGAGATGTTTGTGGGTACGTGTATGTGGGTGTGAGCGATTGAGTGAGTGACAGCGATTGAGCGGATGGTGAGTATGCATGTGCATGCATTTGTGTAAGTGGACGTGTATGAGTATGAGTATGTGTGTGCATGTGTTTATGTAAGTGGACGGGGAGGAGGGTGCGTGTTTGTGTGAGTGAATAGGGAGAGTGGGTGAGTGCATGTATGTGGTGCAGGGGGAATGAATGTATGTATGCGGTGCAGTAGGGAGGGGGTGTGAATGTATATATGTGCTGGGCCGGGGGGAATGTATGTGTGCGCTGGGGGAGGGGTGTGTGAATGTTTGCCGGGGTGCATATGTGTGAGTGGGTGGTGTATGTCAGTGTGAGAGCGGGTGGGGTTGTTTGAATTGATTTGTATGTTTGGGGGGTGTTTGGAAGTGTGTGGATGGGTGGGGGTGATTGTAAGTGTGTGGACGGCTGGGGGGTGCATGGAAGTGTGGGGACATGCATGCATGTGTGTGCTGGTGACAGGAATGGGGATTGCTGTCGCCAGGTGCATTACCACCAGGGTTTTCGTGGTGGGATGACTGTCACGGAAAGCCTGGCAGTCTGCAGCCTTGTAATCCTGGTGGAGCTCACCACCGGCCGCAACAGTTCAACCGCACCAGCGGGCCAGGCGGCGCTGTGGAGATTTGGCATCTGCCAAACCCCACAACTTGTAATGCAGCGGTCTTCTCCACCGGGTCCATGGTGGTTAGACCGCCACAGGGAGGCTGGCAGTCTGATGACCGCCTGCCACGTAATGAAGGCCTTAGTTTCCAGGCTATTGCAACTACATTAGTTATATGTGTAAATAAAGCCCTCATTACCAGTGGCCCAGTAATTGGTGTGATATTAGACCTGATAAAATCCAGCGTCATTGCATCAGGTTTTATCGGAGAAGATAAACATCAACCAATTATAAATTACTATGGAATAACTTGGATTTTTGTTCTTACTTGTCCAAAATCCACATGTTTTGGTAAATATCAGGCATTTTTCCTGTGTTACCTATCATTAGGCTTGATCTGCAGATATTTATCTCAAAGCTCATAATTGTGATATGTAAGCTAACAGCAGTTACCACACATATTGAAATTAACCGGGCTGTTCGTAATGAGGGCTTGAGAATCCTAATATGAGTTCCCTGTTACTTATGCCGGGTGATACCAGGGCGTTAATTTACAATAGGGGGTTGGTTCTTGCTGTGTGATAATTGACATCATAATTTGTTCCCCCCAGAATGGGGAATGACATGCACAATCTGGATTAATAGATCAAATGATGCATCTTTTCCCTCTTCAAGGGAAACAAAGACCCATGCTCCTGGGACTTTTTATCTCACTTATGTGCAGGTTGAAGAGAGCCACGGTAAGGCAGGGTGGAAGGCATTATTATTTTCATCTGGTGGAGCATCTTCTGCTCACCCTGTGACAAAATATGCTGGTGAGGGGGCCGGGCACAGCTGCTGCCTGCAGTCCCAAATGCTCCATTTATGGTTCCATGTCTGGTGTCTCCAAGTCTGTACTTATCAGGTCTGAAGCTTGAGAAACCTACAAAAACTGGACTGGAAACCCTCCAAAACTTGTAGTTGCCTTGAACTGTATACCCTGTGAGAATACCGCTTCAGGCAACTCGCAATAGGGCTCAAAGGGGCACATTTACAATTATTTCAAACAACCAGGTGCAGCATGGAAAGTTGCTGCGCTGCGTTGCATGAAAGTGCGAGAGCACAAATGCTCCATGCTTACCGAGATATGGAGCATTTCTGCTTCCTCCTTGCATTGGTGCAGTATCTGCTGTCTAGCACCAATTTAGGCACCCTTGCACTGGGTTGATTCTTTGTGTGGTGGAAGGGGCACCATCCTTCACAAAAATATTCCTTAGAGTCATATTCCACTTTCTGTGTGTGCTGCAGAATACAGCACATATGGAAAGATGAAGTAATGAGGTGAAATAAATATTTTGCTCCTTGTTATGCCTCTGTCAGGAAGGTGCACCATTTCGGCACAGCTCCAGGTTTACAAGTGTTTGTAAATCTATATTTGCATCAAAATACATGGGTAAATGCATGGGAATGCCATGCTCTACCCATGTAATGCCTACCCAATTCAAAGTCACACAAGGCTGTGCTAGGTGCTGTGTTGCATTACTTTTTAGTTACTAAACCATGCAAAGCAAAACAAAGTGGACTATGCTGAAAATGGTTTTGTTTTGGGCCGTGCTACAAAAGTGACAAACCCCAACACAAAATCATAGTAAACCTGAGCCTAAGGGGATTATTTACAAGGAAAGTGGTGCATCAGCTATGATGTGCCTCTTGTCTTGAACCCCCCTATGCCCCTAATGTCACCATGATAGCATCATATTTACAACACAGCACACCATGGCGCATGTTAGCACAACAGCATCCACATTTGTGACACTATGGTGGCACATCAGTTGACTAACGCCCAAAAATATGGTGCTAGTCCAGCAATGCAGGGGAGGCTAATTGGAAACAATGGGCGTGGCACTTTAACGCCTGTCTGGGGCAGGCGTTAAAAATGATGGGAAAAATGGCGCAGTAAAATCTTGTAAATTTCACTGCGCTATTTTTCTGGGCCTTTTTTCTGGGCCTCCTATCAGGGGAACACCCTCCTTGCATACAATATGTATGGCACAGGCATAATGTGGCACAAGAGGTTAGAAAGTGGTGCAATGCTTCCATTGCGCCACTTTGTAAATCTGGTGCGAGGAAAAGGCCTCCTTAGCGCTGCCTTAGTGTAAAAAAAAATGATATTAGTGTGGTGCAAGGCTGCTAGGGGCTTGAAAATATGCCCCTAAGTGTTTAAAATAGATTTTTGTGCCTATTTGTATGGCATGGGAAGCAGCAGTCGTAAACCTTTCACAGTTATACTGAGCATTCCAACAAACATTAAAAACGTTATACAAGTACATCAGAAGGTACAGTAGTTACACTTGCTCTATGAAAAAGCTTGTAAATTGTTTCAGTCCTTGAATGAAATGTACCTGCCGCGCTGATGGATGGCCGTGTGTGAAGTTATCAGGACAGAGGTCCCAGGAGGAGGATACAATGTCGACAGACTTTTCGGCTGTGTTAAGCAAATTCACCCAGCCTTGGAAGAGAGACAGATGAGATGTGGCGTTTTCTGAATAGCCCAGTCCTTCCGGGATGTTTTCCACAAGAGTCACTCTGAAAAGAAACATTAAGCATAGATGTTTAATTTTCTCTTATGAATGTTTTTTTTTCAGCTTGCTTCATCATTTAACAATTTCTGGCCCATTGCGTTCTGTAAATTGGGATTATGTTCAAACACCTCCTCTTCAGATGCAATATGTCATTCTAAAAAAACCGTGTAAGAATTGTGGGGGAAGGATAAACACGCATTTGCAACGCCAACGGTATGGCCCTGGCAAAAACCTGCACTTTTTTATTTTCCTTTTTTTACAAACATATGTGATCGACATTAAAAGGGTAAAGTTATTAAAAAGTAAATATACTGCTATATAAAGGTACCATGCATATGTTTGCAAAAAGTAAGTACAAATAAATAAATTAAATGAGAAAAGAAATGAAACATGACAAATATCCCGCGGCCACCCCCTCTCAGGGTGGATTTCGGCCCCATCCCCCAGGGCTTGGCGAATTTCTACTGGGTGAGGGGGGCACGCAGCCTATCTCCCAGGGCTGATTGTGACCGTTGGGGCACCATTCTCTTTTCAGTCATGGGGATGGGCTCCCTGGGGCCTTTTGAGGCTCCGGGAAAGGGGCCATGCAGCAACTCCCCATTTTACTAAATTTAAGCTCTGCGACTGACCTCCTGGGGCCTCTCAAGCCTTGGAGAGGAGGGTGCGAGGCCCCCCTTCCCTTCTTTGACCATTTTGGACCTGGGATGGGCTCCCTGGGGCCTCTGGAGGCACAGGGAGGGGACCCGTGCGGCCCCAATCAAAGTGTTGGACCCAGGGGGGTGGGCTCTCCAGGGCCTTTGGAGGATCAGCGAGGGGGCCATGCAGCCCCCACTCCCCTATATCAGATCATCGCGAGTGTAGGCTCCCCAGGGGATAGAGTATTAAATGTGGCTCATCTGATTGTTTTTTTTTTTCCCAATAAGGGATAAGTCAATTTTTTGTGATTTCTTTTTGGCTCCAGGGGAGTCCCTCTGGGTGCCACAATGAGGCCTTGGGGGTCAGAGTATTCCTACTGTGCCCCTCCATATATCCCCATTGTGTTATAATTCAAGAACAGGGAGCTAAGGGCCTCATTACGAGGCTGTCTGTCTTGAGACCACCAGCCTCACAATGGTGGTTGGACCACCACACTCCTGGCAGTCTGACCACAACATTACGACCCTGGCGGTCAGATCACCAGGGGACCGCCGTCCCCGCCAGGAATATGGTTCCCAATTGGACTGAGGGCATTCTGACTCATGGTCAGCCATGGCAGTGCTGAGTTCAGCACCGATGTGCTGATCACGAGTCTCCTTTCTGCTGGCGGCTGGTGGAAAGGAAGTGCTGGGGGCACAGGAGGTCCACTGCAATGCCCACAGCCATGTTGTTGGCAGTGCAGGGGACCCCTGCCCAGCACCTTTGGATTGCGCACTGTCTGCAAATTAGACAGTGCGCATTCCAAGGGTGCTGTTGTGTTTTGGTATTGGCCTAGGATCCCGTAAGGGAGCCAAGACCAATACCGAGGCACTGTTCCTACCGAGTTGACCGGCAGGAATGTCTTAATACACTGTTCCCACTGGTCAGCTTAATGGGAACATTGTAATACAACTGGGGGTGAGGCCGACGGGATGATGGCAGCCTCATCCCCGCAAGTCTGGCGGTCAGCTCGTCCAACCACCAAACTCGTAATCATGCCCTAAGTCATGCCCCAAGTCCACACGTCCTGTAATGGCAGCCAGCAACAGTTTCCCATCTTGCTGGCAGCCAATCAGAGCACTTGCTTTCATGGGAGCCTGACTCCCATGGGAGCGAGAGGGCCAATCAGAATGCTCTATTTATCATATGTACTCCTGTGAGAGTCTCTGAGATCTTGCAAGCCGGACTGCCAAAATGTACAATAATTTTTTACCCTTAATTTCTCGAAAACTACTGAATGTAAGTTACCTTAGAGCACGAGTTATAGTTACTTGATGTAACTCTAACTATAACTGGTGAATTTCTATGGTTTCGTACGTTTAAGATGTGAGCCTAACCATATTGTCCCTGTAACCTTTGTTTTTTTAAGTGAATTTCTATGTTTTTTCAGTATTCTATTTCCTAACTATAATGCCCCTTCAGTGAATTTCTATGTTTTTTTTAATGTATAGTCATTTTCATTATTACATGTTAATCCAATCACCACCGAAGGCCGTGAGTGGCGAAGGTTGGCCACTGGGCCTGCCTGCAGCCAGGACCTGAGGCCAACCCCCATAAACGCCAAACCTTGCACCATGCACTGCCCTCTCCTGTGCGCAGTGGAGGCTGCCCACAAGACCTGGCCTGCAGCCAGATCCTGCGGACAACCACCCAACCCCATGTTGTTCACAGCCCTTTACCCGGGTGCAGCAGAAGTTGGCAGCAGCCTCTCTGGGTGTCAGAATAGGCGTGAAAGAATGTATCTGGGGGTGAGAGTGGCTGTGAGAGTGTCAGTCTGGGTATGAGAGTGCATACATCAGTGTTTTAGTTGGTGTGTCAGGGTGTGCACAGGTGTGTGAGGGGTGAATGAGGCTGTCAGTGGGTCTGTGAGTGGGTGTGTGTGAGACAGAGTGGGTCTGTGAGTGGGTGTGTAACTGTCTGAGTGGGTCTGTGAGTGTGTGCGTGAGGGTCTGACTGGGGCTGTGAGTGGCAGCATGAGACTCTGAGTGGGTCTGTGAGCGGGTGCGTGAGTGTCTGACTAGGTCTGTGAATGGGTTTGTAATGTCTGAGTGGGTGTGTGAGTGGGGAAATTGATTGAAATAGAGACAGAGAGAGAGAGGAAGAGAGATATCAAGATTTGTTATGCTTTGGTGCATGATTAACATAGAAAGAGATACTTCTGTACAATTTAAAAAAAAAGTATCTGTCATTTAAAAAAATGAAAATAATTTGTACTCAAACAGAAAAACAAATAGGGAAGCAAGTCTGGCTGAACTATCTGGGAGCCCTAGGGGCTACCCCATGGTTCCTACACATTTTTGAGATATATATATATCTATCTCAAAAATGTGTGAGAGTCTCTGAGATCTTGCAAGCCGGACTGCCAAAATATACAATTATTTTTTACCCTTAATTTCTCGAAAACTACTGAATGTAAGTTACCTTAGAGCACGAGTTATAGTTACTTGATGTAACTCTAACTATAACTGGTGAATTTCTATGGTTTCGTACGTTTAAGATGTGAGCCTAACCATATTGTCCCTGTAACCTTTGTTTTTTTAAGTGAATTTCTATGTTTTTTCAGTATTCTATTTCCTAACTATAATGCCCCTTCAGTGAATTTCTATGTTTTTTTTAATGTATAGTCATTTTCATTATTACATGTTAATCCAATCACCACCGAAGGCCGTGTGTGGCGAAGGTTGGCCACTGGGCCTGCCTGCAGGCAGGACCTGAGGCCAACCCCCATAAACGCCAAACCTTGCACCATGCACTGCCCTCTCCTGTGCGCAGCGGAGGCTGCCAACAAGACCTGGCCTGCAGCCAGATCCTGTGGACAACCACACAACCCCATGTTGTTCACAGCCCTTTACCCGGGCGCAGCAGAAGTTGGCAGCAGCCTCTCTGGGTGTCAGAATAGGCGTGAAAGGATGTATCTGGGGGTGAGAGTGGCTGTGAGAGTGTCAGTCTGGGTATGAGAGTGCATACATCAGTGTTTTAGTTGGTGTGTCAGGGTGTGCACAGGTGTGTGAGGGGTGAATGAGGCTGTGAGTGGGTCTGTGAGTGGGTGTGTGAGAGACAGAGTGGGTCTGTGAGTGGGTGTTTAACTGTCTGAGTGGGTCTGTGAGTGTGTGCGTGAGGGTCTGACTGGGGCTGTGAGTGGCAGCATGAGACTCTGAGTGGGTCTGTGAGCGGGTGCGTGAGTGTCTGACTAGGTCTGCGAATGGGTTCGTAATGTCTGAGTGGGTGTGTGAGTGGGGAAATTGATTGAAATAGAGACAGAGAGAGAGAGGAAGAGAGAT
Source organism: Pleurodeles waltl (assembly GCF_031143425.1). NCBI lineage: Eukaryota > Metazoa > Chordata > Amphibia > Caudata > Salamandridae > Pleurodeles > Pleurodeles waltl. The sequence goes on along the minus strand of NC_090444.1, from coordinate 617,996,809 downwards.
ATCAAGATTTGTTATGCTTTGGTGCACGATTAACATAGAAAGAGTTACTTCTGTACAATTTTTAAAAAAAGTATCTGTCATTTAAAAAAATGAAAATAATTTGTACTCAAACAAAAAAACAAATAGGGAAGCAAGTCTGGCTGAACTATCTGGGAGCCCTAGGGGCTACCCCATGGTTCCTACACATTTTTGAGATATATATATATATATATCTATCTCAAAAATGTGTGAGAGTCTATGAGATCTTGCAAGCCGGACTGCCAAAATATACAATTATTTTTTACCCTTAATTTCTCGAAAACTACTGAATGTAAGTTACCTTAGAGCACGAGTTATAGTTACTTAATGTAACTCTAACTATAACTGGTGAATTTCTATGGTTTCGTAAGTTTAAGATGTGAGCCTAACCATATTGTCCCTGTAACCTTTGTTTTTTTAAGTGAATTTCTATGTTTTTTCAGTATTCTATTTCCTAACTATAATGCCCCTTCAGTGAATTTCTATGTTTTTTTTAATGTATAGTCATTTTCATTATTACATGTTAATCCAATCACCACCGAAGGCCGTATGTGGCGAAGGTTGGCCACTGGGCCTGCCTGCAGCCAGGACCTGAGGCCAACCCCCTTAAACGCCAAACCTTGCACCATGCACTGCCCTCTCCTGTGCGCATCGGAGGCTGCCCACAAGACCTGGCCTGCAGCCAGATCCTGCGGACAACCACCCAACCCCATGTTGTTCACAGCCCTTTAACCGGGCTCAGCAGAAGTTGGCAGCAGCCTCTCTGGGTGTCAGAATAGGCGTGAAAGGATGTATCTGGGGGTGAGAGTGGCTGTGAGAGTGTCAGTCTGCGTATGAGAGTGCATACATCAGTGTTTTAGTTGGTGTGTCAGGGTGTGCACAGGTGTGTGAGGGGTGAATGAGGCTGTCAGTGGGTCTGTGAGTGGGTGTGTGAGAGACAGAGCGGGTCTGTGAGTGGGTGTGTAACTGTCTGAGTGGGTCTGTGAGTGTGTGCGTGAGGGTCTGACTGGGGCTGTGAGTGGCTGCATGAGACTCTGAGTGGGTCTGTGAGCGGGTGGGTCTGTGAGCGGGTGCGTGAGTGTCTGACTAGGTCTGCGAATGGGTTCGTAATGTCTGAGTGGGTGTGTGAGTGGGGATATACATATATATATATATATATATATATATATATATATATATATATATATATATATTACTGTTTAACAAGCCCTTTATGGGCTATCTGGCACTGTGGGGAAGTCTCAAGGCCTCCACTGTGGTGCCATTGCTTCAGCAAGAACGGAGCAGCTTTCGTGGGTCCGGAAAAGCAAGGCCCTGATTGTCTGGCCACAAGCTGACAGAAAAGTTGCGGCCGCCACTTTGTTTGTCACATCAGCTCAGGGATGGGAAAAGAAGAGAGAAGAAACAAATAAGGGGTCAGGATGCATGCATCCTAACCCCATAGGACGCATATAGAGGTCCCTTAGTCCCCAATCATTATTTTTTTGACTGATTCGACGATCTGTGGATCCACAGATGGAAGAACGAATCCCGGATTCGCAAATCCACTTGAAGATTCGTGAATCCAGAAAAAATTGAAAAAAAACACCCACTCTACGCAGCAAGAGGGTTGGCCATCGGGCCTTCAGTCATGCACATAGCTGCTTTTATTCACATCTGTGTATCGTAAAAAAAAAATAGAAATGTACTCACAAAAAACCTTAGGAATTCAACTAATGTAACTATAACTCGCGCCTTCGCCTTGCGCAGCTAATAACTCTACATTTTATATCACTGATGACACCGTCTATGGCATCTTTGATATCATCACTGCAACATTTGCAATAAAGTTATTGATGAGAAAAATGTGCATGGCAAGTCTGCGAGTTATAGTTACCTTAGGGCGTGAGTTATAGTTACTTCAAATAACTCGAACTGCTGAATTTCTAAGGTTTTGTGCGGGTAAATTTAAAACCTAACTAAAACGTCCCTGAAACCTTTATTTTTTCAGTGAACATATATATATATATATATATATATATATATATATATATATATATATATATATATACATATATATATCTATATATATGTATATATATATATATATAGGCAAATACATCTCAAATTAAATAAACAAAGGTTGCTAACAAGTTCTAGTTAGGAAAACGTTATTAATTATTTGTATACAAAACCAGCTTAAACTACACAAACTTTACAAGTTCTAAACTAATAATTATAATTTAAAGTTATAATTTGTGCCCCACCAAAAACATTCTATGACTCTGTACAGTGTTGTGAACTCACTACCCAGACTACATAAACCATAATTCGGGCCTTCAACATGCACAATTTATACTCTTTCATATTAAATCACTTATGCCATGTCAAATTATAGCATTCATAGCAACACCCATGACATCTCAAATGACATCATTTAGGAGAACACTATGCATGGTATTAGGGTGAGTTGTTGTTTATGTAGTCTGGCTAGCGAGTTCACAACACTGTGTACCGAGGTTCTCGAGCAGGGTGCAGATGAGTTATAAATATAACTTTAAAATGTCTAATGTTTGTGTAGTTTACGATGGTTATGTACACACATAATTAATAATGTTTTCCTAACTGTAACTTATCCTCAACCTTTGCTTTTTTATTTCAATTTCAGTTAAAAAAAATAATAATAATGTGTTTCAAATTCTAGAGTGGAGTGTCGTCAAGTACAGTGTCATAGAGTAGAGTGGAGAAGAGTGTCATAGAGTGTAATGTCGTACAGTGTAGTGTTGTAGAGTGAAGTATAGTGCAATAGAGTGTTGTAGAGTGGAGCTTGATAGAATGGCGAAGAGCGTTTTAGAGTGTGGTAGAGTTGAGTTACATAGAGTGTCGCAAAGTGAAGTTGCATAGAGTGGTTTAGAGTGTGGTAGTGTAGAGTGGACCTGTGTATCACAGAGTAGAGAGCAGTAGAGCTGCATGCAGTGTCACAGAGGGAGTTTTATAGAGTGTTGTAGAGTGAAAGATAGTGTTGTAGAGTGGTACAGAGTAGAGTTGGGGTTCGTAGAATGGCACTGAGTGGAGTAGAGTGTTGTAGAGTGGAGTGGCATCTAGTGCAGAAGACTGCCATATAGTGGAGCAGCCTAGAGTAGAGTCGAGTATCATAGAGCGGAGTTCGTTAACTGGAGTTCATTGAGTATAATGTTGTAGAGTGGAATAGAGTGGAGTAGAGTGTTGTAGAGTGAAGTGGCATAGCGTGGAGTAGAGTGCAATAGAGTAGAGTATCATAGAGTGTGGTAGAGTGGAGTGGCATGGCATGGAGCGTCATAGAGTGGAGTGGCACAGAGTGGATACAGTGAAATGGTGTAGAGTGGAGTAATAGAGTGGAGTGGCATGTTATAGTACAGAGTGGAGTAAAGTGGTGTGGAGTGGCATAGAGGGAGGTACTTAAAGTGTTGCAGAGTGGAGTGGAGTGCAGTGTCGTATAACTAAGTGTGGTAGAGAAGTGTGTCATATAGTTGAATGCCATAGAGTGGAGTGACATAGAGGGGGTCATTCTGACCCTGGCGGTAGACTATCGCCAGGCCAACGACCGCGGATGCACCGCCAACAGGCTGGCGGTGCATCCATGGGCATTCTGACCGCGGCGGTACCGCCGCGGTCAGAAACGGAAAACCGGCGGTGTCCCGCCGGTTTCCCGCTGCCCTGGGGAATCCTCCATGGCGGCGCTGCAGGCAGCGCCGCCATGGGGATTCCGACCCCCTTACTGCCAGCCTGGCTCTGGCGGTTTTGACCGCCAGAACCTGGCTGGCGGTAACGGGTGTTGTGGGGCCCCTGGGGGCCCCTGCAGTGCCCATGCCACTGCCCATGCCACTGCCACTGGCATGGGCACTGCAGGGGCCCCCTAACAGGGCCCCACCAAGATTTTCAGTGTCTGCCAAGCAGACACTGAAAATCGAGACGGGTGCAACTGCACCCGTCGCACCCCTTCCACTCCGCCGGCTCCATTCGGAGCTGGCATCCTCATGGAAGGGGGTTTCCCGCTGGGCTGGCGGGCGGCCTTCTGGCGGTCGCCCGCCAGCCCAGCGGGACACTCGGAATTACCGCGGCGGTCTTCTGACCGCGCAGCGGTATTCTGACGGCGGGACTTTGGCGGGTGGCCTCCGCCGCCCGCCAAAGTCAGAATGACCCCCAGAGTGTCATAAAGTGGAGAGGCATAGAGTGTCACAGAGTGGAGTGGTTTAGAGTTGAGTAATGGAGTAGATTAGAGTAGTGTGTCATAGGGTAGAGTGGATTAAAGTGCCATTGACTGGCATAGAGGAATTTGCATAGATTGTTGTAGAGTGGAGTATAGTGTTGTAGAGTGGTGTAAAGTAAATTTTAGTGTCATAGAGTGGAATAGAGTGGAGTAAAGTTTCATAGAGTGAAGGTGTGTGGAGTGTCATATAGCCGAGTAGGGTGTCATAAATTGGAGTAGAATAGAGTGGAGTGACATAGAGTGTCCTGGTGTGTCATAGAGGGTTGTGTCTCAGAATGTGTAAAGTGTCATGGCATAGAGTGGAGTGGTGCATCCTAGGGTGAAGTAATGTGCCCTAGAATGGCATGTCATACAGGTGGTCATTCTGACCCTGGCGGTCTTTGACCGCCAGGGCGGAGGACCGCGGGAGCACCGCCGACAGGCCGGCGGTGCTCCAATGGGGATTCCGACCGCGGCGGTAAAGCCGCGGTCGGACCGGCACCACTGGCGGGCTCCCGCCAGTGTACCGCCGCCCCATTGAATCCTCCACGGCGGCGCAGCTTGCTGCACCGCCGCGGGGATTCCGACCCCCCCTACCGCCATCCAGATCCCGGCGGTCCGACCGCCGGGATCCGGATGGCGGTAGGGGGGGTCGCGGGGCCCCTGGGGGCCCCTGCAGTGCCCATGCCACTGGCATGGGCATTGCAGGGGCCCCCGTAAGAGGGCCCCTACATGTATTTCACTGTCTGCTGCGCAGACAGTGAAATATGCGACGGGTGCAACTGCACCCGTCGCACAGCTTCCACTCCGCCGGCTCGATTCCGAGCCGGCTTCATCGTGGAAGCCTCTTTCCCGCTGGGCTGGCGGGCGGTCTGAAGGCGACCGCCCGCCAGCCCAGCGGGAAAGTCAGAATTACCGCCGCGGTCTTTCGACCGCGGAACGGTAATCTGACGGCGGGACTTTGGCGGGCGGCCTCCGCCGCCCGCCAAGGTCAGAATGAGGGCCACAGTGTCTTAGAGTGGAGTGTGTTAAAGTGGAGTGTCATAGAGTGAAGTGGTGTGTCGCAGAATGGAGTAGTGGTGTGGCATGTTGTAGAGTGGAGTAGAGTGAAGTAGAGTGGAGGGGAAGATAGTGGAGTAGATTATTCTACAGTGGAGTGACATAGAGTGGCGTAGCATATCGTAGAGTGGAGTGGAATGGTGTGTCATAGAGTGAAGGAGACTGGCATAGAGTGAAGTAGAGTCTTTTAGTATTGCAGCACATTTCAAACTTTTTTTTAAATAGATAAATTAATAAAAATACTTTTCCCTCACTCTACAGTGTTTCCTAAATTGACTCATGTGTTTCTATACATAACAAACAAGTAATACGCTATATTTCTCATGAAAACACAGAACAAAGACAAAGTGTGGTGTAAGCAATATGGCTGCCTTTTCGTTTTGCAAAGACTTTCTTTAATCAATAATATTGTGTTTGTCATCATCATGTACAGAGGTATGCCCTGAAGGTATCACTGTACGACCTAGTATATCACTACATTTTTGCCCCTTGTTACTGAAAAACTACTGAACGAATTCGGAAAAAATACAAAAAGAACCCTTTGACGCCACATTCTATATTCCTGCCAAATGTTACGTAAATCCTTGCAGCTATCTTGCTGCCTCATCTGACTGAAAGGTCTATCAAAAATGCATTGGTGAAAAAACATGTTTTGGGAGCACCTTTTTCCTGTGCACCCCCTCAAATAATCCCCACAAAACTTTGCATCATCAGCAAATGTAGAAAAAAAGAATAGGTATACAAAGTTTCATACAGATTCTTCAAATGGTGACGAAGGGCCTAATTACGAGTACAGCAGTCCTAGGAACACGGTACCCACGGTGGCTGTCTGACCTCTGTAATCTTGACGGTCTCACCGTCAGATTACGATGCTGCTGGTTTGACCCACAGAAAACTTCACCATCGCCAGGATCATGGATCCCGACGGGTTGGCGGTGGTGCAAGTCGTGGTCAAGCACGACAGTGCCGATGTCAGAACTGGCATACTGATTATGATTTGCCTTTCTGACAGCCTTTTCATGGCTGGGTCACCTCCATGAAAAGGCTGGCAGAAAGCCAGAGATGGGTCCACAGGGGGGCCCCTGTACTGCCCATGACCAGGACCATGACCATGTCGTGGGCAGTACAGGGTCCCCAATGTCAGCACGCTCAGAATGCGCCCTGTCTGCCATGGCAGACAGGGCGCATTCCGAGTGTGCTGCTGGCACCAACAGTGCGGCGACATTGGCCACAGCTCTCCCTGAGAGCCCAAGCCAATGTCGCCGCACTGTTGGTGCCGGGCAGCACGGTGAAGACATCATAATACAGTGGTCAAGAGGCCACCGGCTTAGGGGCTGCCTCTTGACCGTCGTGGTGTAGGTCCGATGGTCTGACCACCACACTCATAATAAGGCCCAAAGTTATTACCAAGCAAAATTCTGAGGTATTTCTATCTCTTTGAAGCCTAACTATAACTATAGAATGTATAATGGCAAGCAAGAAAAGTAAAATACATAAGAGGTTCATTTCTGTTGTTTTTAAAAAACAAAAAAGTAAGACATTTTATAATTACTTTTGTCTTTTCTAAATATAAAATTTAGAACAAATATCTAACAAAATGTGTGCTTAGAATGCCTAGAACCAAGTACTTCAGAGGAGTAATAATGGATGACAGAATTCTCAAGACATTGCCCTTTGCCCTTTGCATACCGTATGCTTTTAAGTGGAGGGGTCTTTATTAACCGATGCCTTAAACGAGTAGTTCCAAAACTTTTTTGACATGTGGCACCCTTGATCTTTTGGCTGTTGGTCGCAGGCTCCCTATTATGTTACTTTTTTTGCCAGGTGGAGGAATGTAACCCTGGCCTCGGGAGTGCTTCCATTTTTCTCCCTGAAAACATTCGGGATAAGTCTGATGAAGGTATTATAATTATAAGGCCACCCTCTTGCCTGCAGCCCCCACAGTGCCAGCAGTGTGCACATTCGCAGACACAGGTGCTAGGCACATCCCTCCAATCTTTGCTGGACACTGTGTGCCAGTGGTGCTCCTACAGCATCTCCGAGACAAGGTATTTATTTTTGGCCTCCTCTTGGTATGTCTGCAGGGCACACACCATGTGCACATGGAGCAGTGGTCATCCTGGACCTGCTGTCGCTTCTCCACTAAAGCTCACTCCAAATGCCACCAGTCCTCACTCTACATCCTAGTGTGGAGAGATTCACTTTGTGCTTGCTGTCCCATTTCCCCTCAAGCCACATCATTTTGTCCATGCAAGGAGGTGACCAGCTTGGAGTTGCTGCCCTGTGCTCACTCTATAGCCCCTCAAAGTGCCAGTAGCACTAACTCAAGGGCGCAGAAAACGGGGGCTTACCTTTGGTCCACTGTCCCTCTCCCCTCTCACATCATCCGTGTGGCAGCTTCGTGCTGGAGGTGAAGGTGCACACCTTAGGCCTCCTACCCCTCTTTCCTCCTGCGTCTCTTTGCCAGCACCGTCACCTGGGGTGAAGGTGTGCAGAATGGACCCAATCCACTCTTCCCACCAGCCCTTTGTGTGCCAGCACTGTGCGCAGTATCGAAGTGTGCAAATTGTGCCCACTGTCTCTCTCCCGTAGCCCCTCAGTGTGTCAGCAACCTGGCTCGGGGTGAAAGTTCCCCCCTAGGATCTCCTGCCCCCTCAGTGTGCCAGTTCTGTGCGTTGGAGTGGAAGTTCATACCTAGGGCCTCTGTATCTCTCTACGTCTGGCCCCTTAGTGTGGTAGCTCTATGCCTGGAGGTGTAGGTGCGCATTTGCACCTGCTGTCCCTCTCTCCACCACATCCCTCAGTGCACCCATCCCTGAGTGGAGGTGCTCACCTTGGGCTTTCTGCTGCCAATGTCCCAGGTCAGATGGAGTGAGTCCCCTGGTAGTAGCTCAGGATTTTAGAGACGCAGTTGTGAGAGACCTGAAAGAGGACCCGGGCCCCACTAGCCAGCTGGCTCCTGCTCTTAGTCACAGGAGATTGTAAGAGCCCCAGATGTACATCAGGTGTCTGTGTTTAACAGCTAAACCTGGAAAATGGAAACCAAGGGAGTCCGGTGCCATCAGGAATACAGATTAAAAAATGAGGTGTGAAAACCGCACAAATAAGATGAGTGCTGTCTGCCCCTGTTGCGAGTCCAGTCTGGGTTTTCAATGTGGATGAATATTGTTATTATTTATTTGCCTTTGTTCTTATTCATCATTTGACATTAAAATGACCCTGAACATCACTGGATGCTGTGTTTAGCAGTGTTGGTTTGTTTCCTTGTCATATGTGGTTATAACTCAGCAGCCATGAAAGTTTAAATGCACTGCAGGGATGAGACCCTTTTGCACCCACACTGTTTTCTTTTCTGCCGCTTTTATGGGCCTTAGTTCAGGTTTAAATTTTTTATCCGTCTTCCAAAACACTTGGAAGGACTGTTGTGTTCTACCTTGTAAATAAGCTGGTGGAATGCTGGCCAAGTGACAGAGAGCTCTCTCACTCATGAGGTTCTATGTGTATGTAATAAGAACTCTGGAGTAGGGAGTTCCAAGGAGTTGATGTTAGCCTTTGGACTGTGTTGCCTGCTCCAGTTGGTCCAGTTGGTGGTATTGAAATAAACCCTTCTTTACTTGGACCTGCGACAGCGTCTTCTTTACAACAAGGGCCGTCTCTTCAGAGTGCTTGAAAGTGAACTGCATAACATTATGCAATCCGCATAGGTAGGGTACACAGCTATATGCAGATCGCTTTCAGTTTACTGTTAACGCTGTTCTCATTTAGAGCTCCCTAAGCATCGCAATGACCACACAAAAAACAAGCATTTGCAATGCAACGGTTCTCGCATTTCTCTGAGTCAAAGCTATTAGCAGTTGTAAACTCCCAACCGGACTTTTCTCGCCTCATTAAACGGTAAAAAAAGGAGCGCGATCGCGCTGCTAAACAAGTGAGATCGCGCTGCAAAAAAAGAGAAAAAGTAGTCCACAAACCGGAAGGAAAACAGCGAGCCTCGTATGTTTTCAGTATTTGGGCGCTGCGCTCTGGGAGGGCTAACCACTGGAAAAGGCATGACGTATGCATGCCTTCCACTAATGAAAGCAAGCAGATTTTAAAAGGCAAGCCCACGAACCAATGAAAGACACTAATGTGAGATGGGCGGGGCTCTGAACCTTTTTCTACCTACTACAGCGTCTCGCATGCGATACGCATGCGCAAGCGCATGCTACGCAGGGTCAAGCCTAAAAATGCTCTAGGTGTTCCATTTACCAAGAGCAATCTAATGTAGTGCTGCAGGGGAAAGTTGTTTAGCAGTCCTTTCGCATTATACAAATGGTGTATGAGTTACATAAAACTGGCTGGGCAGTGGTTCCTAAACTGGTGCGCATCTGTTCGCGGCGCCCCTGACTTGTTTTGACTGTGCACCGGGGTGCCGCGATGCACAGATTAAGAACCGACATTGTTTATATGAGTTTGGTTGAACTCTGAATGTAGATGTTCAGCTCGACGTAAAAGAAGCTAAACATATGTAGTTTTGCACTGAGAACATGGCAAAGCAATGTCTTCAAGTGCGAAGAACTTGACTTTGCACAGCGGTCGAAGACATGCTCTTCCTTATCAGACTGCTCACAAACGAGTCATTTAGCTGTCCAAAATCGAATTTTTCGGTGATGGGTGGATACCGGTGGCCAACTCGCACCCTTTAAAAAGCATTTGGTGCTTAGATAAGCATATCCTTTGTAAGAATACTGACCATCGAACTGTATAAATTAATGCATGCTCAGCTTGACCTTTGAATATTGGATAGATCAAAGTAAGTTTTAAATATACATGTGGGGAATATATGTACGAAACAAGAAAGGAATGACAATCAAAAATACGAAAGCAGATAACACTGACAGCACATTTTACCCTAAATACCTGTAAAGTGAACATACTGTTTACCTAATTTATCTACAGGTTAAATAACTGGTATTTTTAAATTATGTGGACTAATCTAGTCATTATATATATATACACACACATATATATATATATACATATAATTTGGATAACCAGGTGACGTTCTCCTTTAATAGAGTCTTTAAAGGTGGAACTATGTTGTTCATTTACACAATAGTTTGGTTGGTTGATTGTCAAAATATGTTTATAAAAGCGTACAATATATGCATCAGTACCCATAAGCGGTAGGCGTGTTTCTTCTGTGTAACCATCGTAGGTTTTCTAAATAGGATGTCATCTTTATGTACACTGTGTAATGTGTATAATTTAATCTTTGACTCACAGTTTCAGTAAGGGTTGTTCTCCCCATCTAGTTAATGTTTAGGGCAACCTATATTGACATTCCATTATGACAAAGGACAAGTTTTGATTGGGACAGTATGAGAAAGACAGAAGACTGTGTTCTCTGCAGATGAATGATATTTTCCCTGCAGTTCTTCTGATATATTCTGGTTAGGATATATGCCTGTGCACAGTGGGCTAAGTGAACATGAGGCACTTTCAAGAACCTGGAGCATTTTTCCCTGAAAAATTTGTTTCTTAATTTAAACCTGATTATTGTAGGTTTACAGTTTGACAGAGTGAGTAGGTTACAGGAGTTACTAGAATTGGAGTAGATGCCTGAATCACTAAATAGTGCTGTGCTTCATCATCGTCTGTCTATCCACACCCTGGTAAGATGATACTACCAGGGCGGACTCAATCAAGAGCTCTTGGGAGTGGTTAATACAATTCCAACTGGACAACAGCAGGGATCCAGATCATATCCTTAAAAGTACCTTTGGTATGCCCCAAGAATTTTCTTTATTACACGGCACCAAAGGTATAGATAAAATCAAAAAACCTTCTATTTACTGTGGGTTTACAATGTTCCCAGGAAACCTTAATCCAATCCAACATGTTTCTGCCCTCTCTAAGAACTCAATTGGGTCTAGGGGCCTTCGTCAGGGCCAATAACAACTTTACCTGCCTATCACACCAAAATGTCATTCATACATGTGAGGCCTCTACGCAGTCTCATGCAGTCTGTGGCGGTCTGTACAGGTCAGATGGCGGTGTGAGATCCTTGACGAATGTGTGACTACAGAACCGCACCCCCGCCAGACACGCATAATGTATTAATAACCCATTGATAGGTTACTTAAAAAATGAAGTCATCTTCAAACAAGGTGAGAGCAATAGGTTCCCCATGCTTGCATGTGACCCATACAAGAGCATTTTGGTCTTGGTTGGATGGTGTGCAATCCTTCACTCCTGATGTCAGACCTTAATATGGCAGAACATCTCAGGAATGATACTATCTCCCTCTATGTCTATCCCTGCTCTCGTTCCTTCCCCAACCACCCTTTCTCTGTTAAATAGCATTTTCAGTGCCTACTGTCCCCACAGATCCATCATACTGAATATTGCCACAACTGTATCACTAGGGAAGCATCTTTAAATAACTGTAACCATTCCAATTTGGCTGCCCACGCATTTGCATGAGCATACATGTGCGGTATGCACTTTTGCATATACTTTCTTATGCTTTAATAATATTCATTCAAAGATGATTGCTGCAAATGCACATGCATCAGCAGCAGACATCTGTAAATCCATTTTTTAAGGATAGGCAAGTTCATTCAAATATGACATCTGCAGACGAGCACCAATCTGCAACAGGATAAAAGGAAGAAAAAAAGCATTGGCAAAGCCATTAGCTTTTAGTAGAGAGACCCATTGGAACACTGACACAATATCATGGTAAATAATATCATTGACCAACAGATTGTGCCAAATATATAATTTACCACAATATCGGTCTCCTATGTTTGTAGTGATATATATGGAATATCAGGAAAAAAATAATCAACACTAATATTGTCCACAGATATACAAAAATATTGATTCTTTTTAATATCGATCTAGTTTAAAGTAGCAAATTTTATCATTTTAATATACAAATTTTATATAATATAGAGTAAATACATGCCATTAATAGTTCATGTATAATATTTCATGTATGTCATATGTGTGTGTTGATATAAAAATAGTAAAAAAATTATTAACATGTTTATTTTACATTATGGTACTTTTGAACATTTTAAATGTATATATACATATATATATAGCATACTCATTAACAATGCAATTACATTTTTTTTTTAATTTAGGTATTAAATAACACATTAAAACTTTTAAATCTCCAAAAACACATTTACTGAAAAAATCTATTAATATTAAAATACATTTAAAAATGAAACAACCAGTATATAATATAAAAACCAAACAATTAATGCTATCAAATATATTTTCCCAATATTAAGAAGACTATTGGAGTTTAAGAATACTAAATAAACTGTTCTCGCTCTACTTTATGCAACAGTAGGGAAAGTGTTGGACTTCAAAGCGGTTAGATATACTTTTCCTACTCCGGTCACCACAGGAGAAGGGAAATTATTGGATTTCAGAGGCGTAACATTTACTATACCCACTTGAAACAGCGCAAAAGTAGGGAAAGTGTTGGAATTTAGAGGAGTTAAATTTACTATTCTCACTCCACACAGCTTAACAGTAGGGAAAGTGTAGAATTTCGGAGGCGTAAAATTTACTATTTCCACTTCAAACACGGCTGTAGTTTGATCTGGTAGGGCTGTGCATCGAATTTTCCACTTGTGAAGTCGGGCTGCATTATTCCGGTTTGGCTGTGCAGCAATTTCTCGGTCGCAATGCAGGCTGTGCTTCGTGTCTGGCAGGCTGTGCGTCAATCTTTGGCACACAAGGCTTTTCCTGAAGAGATGACGTATTTTTAGCCCTGAGACTTCAGAAAACAGGAGGCAAGCTCAATCCAGACCTTGGAGAGCACTTCTCAGCAAAGTCAGAGGGCAGCAAGGCAGCAAGGCAACAGCAGGGTAGCAATCCTTCTCAGCAAAGCAGTTCAGATGAGTCCTTTGGGAAGCCAGGCAGTTTCTCTTGACAGGTTACAGGTTCAGGTCCAGAAGTGTCTAAGTTGGTGGGGTCAGGGACCCAGTTTATATACCCAAAGATGCCTTTGAACTGGGGGAGACTTCAAAGAGTGGTTTTGAAGTGCAAAAGTTCCTCTTTCAGTACAGGTCTGTCTGCAAGAGTCCCAGTATGGGGGTAGGCAGTCCATTGTGTGAGGGCAGGCCACTAGCCTTTGAAATGTAAGTGTCAGGCCGTCCACTCTTCCAGGCCAGGAAGACCCATTTAGTATGCAGATGAGTGCAGGTATGACTGGGTGCCCTGTGTTTGTGGTTGTCTGGGTGAAATGCATGAGGAAGCTGTCAACCAGCCCAGCCCAGACGTTGATTGAAGAGAGGCTGTAAGGCACAGATGGAGTTTAAGTGCAGAGAAATGCTCACTTTCTAAAAGTGGCATTTCTAAAATAGCAATATAGAATCCAACCTCACCAATAAGCAGGATTTTCTATTACCATTCTGGCCATAGTAAATATGACCTGTTTAGCCCTTGCTGATCAGAATCTACCACTCAAACAATATATGATGGCCGTCCTAATGCTAGCCTATGAAAGGAGCAGGCCTCACAGTAGTGGAAAGCAAATTTAGAAATTTTTCTCTACCAGGCCATATAAAAGACACAGGTGTATGTCCTGCCTTTTACCTACATAGCACCCTGCTCTATGGGTTACCTAGGGCCTACCTTAGGGATGACTTAAATGCAAAAAAGGGGGATTTTAAAGCTTGGCAAGTACTTTTAAATACCAAGTCGAAGTGGCAGTGAAACTGCACACATAGGCCTTGCAAAGGCAGGCCTGAGGCATGGTGAATGGGCTAATTAGGTCAATGGCACAATCAGTGCTGCAGGCCCACTAGTAGCATTTAATTTACAGGCCCTGGGCAAATGTAGTGCACTTTACTAGGGAAATGATCCAATGTTACCATGTTTGTCGAGACAACCTGAAAGGCAGGATGTCTGCAGGGGCGATGGTATGCCCGACCTCCTGGAACACCTCTCGGCACTTCCTGGTGGACACAGAAAACCCGGCAGGTGTCCCAAAAGGAAAGGGGGAGTGGAAGAGAAAGAGACAAAACCCTGCCATGCCTTGGCGGTCCAGCCAGGCACCCTATGTCTTCAGGGGGGCAGGTCATTGTTGACAGAGTGATAGTAGAGTTAGTGCACTCAACTTCCTTGAAACTGAATCTCTCTTTCTGATATGGGCACGGGAGCGGTAGAAGAACACCGGGATGCTCCAGCACTTTTCTTGGATAATTACCAAAAACCCAAACTGAGTACCATAGCAATAAGTACTGCGACACCAGGGCTGGCTTCACAGAGATTCACTGTTGCACAGTACAATTAGAACTGCGGTTGCACTTATCATGCACACGAAAGACAAACAAGGGCATTAATTATATCACATATATCTTTTGTGCATGCATAGGGTTAAACTAAAAGGAACAAAAACAATCCAAGAAATACAAATTTCCACTCTGGGTTCAAACAGTTAGGGTGGCACAGTTGGGTTTGTTTTCACTGTGTGTGTGAAAAACCCTTGAAAAAGCAAATTCTTCAAACCTGAAACACAGGCCTGAATGACACAATTTAAATCCAAGAGTTATGATATTAGAGAAAGAAAAGTCACGTAAATGCTCTTTTAAAATTGCACTGTCACTTTTTGTAGTACTTGAGGTCAAGCAGATTTCCTGAAGCACATTTAGGCAAGTAACTACAATAATAATGTTGAATGTTCAGAAATGCATTCGTCTTTTCATGATAAGCACTCTACCAAAATACGAGGTCTGAAATATACCATCTGTTCTAGGAAAGCATGGCGCTCAAAGAACAAACTCCCTGGAGAATACTAGACACTTAGCTGCAGTCTTTTTCGGAGTGCTGGAGGAATGCCTGGTGTCAGCTGGTACAGGAAAGAAGAAAATAATTGCCTTAAAAGTCCGAATACGGGGATGACAGCACGGGCTGGACTGTCAAATCAGATGCTGAGATCAGGAAGCAAAACAAATCCAAGCAGGGAGGCATGCTTCATTCTGCTATTTATAGCCAATCAGGAAAGCAGTTGAGTTTCCACATGTTGATGAGTCACCACACCCAATTAGAAGCACATGTCTACACCTGCTCACATTAGCAAACAAGGATTGGTAAAACAAGCATTGATAAACCAATTGTGTAACACAGCACATTATGTTTACTTACAAACATGAAGGTTTAACCAAGAACAGAGATAGGATGTAACCCTAATCCCTGGGGATGCTGACAGATAACGCAGGATGCACCTGGGGATTCCTAACAATGTTTAAGAGAGAGAGCATATGTACTATAGCACTGGCTAGTAGTAGTAAAGTGTGTAGAGTCCTAAAACCAGAAAAAACAGTGTAAGAAAAGTGGAGGGAGGCAGGCAAAAAGTTGTGTTATGACCACCCTAAGGCTGTCCGGTCTAACAGACCCTAGTTTGGGTGAGGGCAGGGACCCCGCTTGAGGTGTTACGTCAGGAGATTGATTTGAAGGGCAGATATGTACTCCTGGAGGCATGCCTGATTGCCTTGATTGATGGGTGGCGATTTTGAAGCAGTCTTGGACCCTGCACTAGACCACTCTCATTCTCCGCTCCCCGCCACCCCCATGGTTGCAAAAGCAGCGAGCCTGTAGGCCTGGTTGCAGCAGTGGGAACATTTGGACATCTGGTGGCACCACTATCCAGACACCCTTCTTTATTACTTTTACTCTCACATGCAAAATGTTTACATGCAGCTAGACTGAAAAAGCAAGCTCTCGCTCCCTCTGCCCCTTTATAACTGCTCCAGATTAGCAGGGAATTGTCCGATCATAGCTCACTGGAAGTTGACCTCCATTGGGGCTGGATATTCTCCCCCATACCCACTTGGCACTTCCTCCAAGTTACTTGAAGACTCTCTTGCCACTAATCTCCTGGAACTCTTTGATCATAATGTGCTCACGGTCTCCTCCCCGATGGTGGATTGGGAGGCCTTCAAGGTTCTATTATGGGGTGAAAGTATGTAGGCAGTGGTTGGAGTCCAAATGTGTTCTCCACTATGAGTTGTGGGTGGCTGAGCAGGAGTACATTGATGTGGAGCAGTGGATGGCTGAGGACCCCTTCCTTTTGTCTTCCCTGGCAGGCAGAGGCCCGGCTGTGAAGCATCTTCGTTGTTTGGAACTTGCATCCTACGCTACCAGGATTAATGCAGAGGATGACAGGTCAGGCAATTTGTTGGTGTGGCTAGCTAACAAGGACACTAAGAAGGAGGCAGTGCCTGAACTCCATGTTCCAGACCATAGCTTTCTTCTTTCCTAACAGGAGATTCATGAGGCCTTTATGGTCTACTATACCAATCTCTAACGTCCTCCCTGGAGTCCTCATCAATGGCCCTAGGAGGATTTTTGGACCCTATAGAACTTCCTAGGCTTACCCCACTTGAGCAGGCAGACCTTGATGCACCACATGTGGTCCTGCAAATACATGCTGCTATTGCGGCTCTGGCCTCTGAAGACACCTGGGACAGATGGCGTCTCATCTGAATTTGTCCAAGTCTTTCTAGAGCCTGATGGCTCTCTGCCTCCTCTGAGGGGACACAGGTTTCCCAGAACCCTTCTGGCCAGGATGTGTGATGCCTCATTGTTTAAACCAGGCAAAGACCCCTTCAATTTGATGGCCTATCACCCTGATTAAGTCTGATACAGTGCTGCCAAGCTTGATCCATAGTGATCAGAACAGATTTATCTCGAGGAGGAATACCTCCCTTTGTTTTTGCTGGCTGTTTAGGATCATGGAGGTGGTACAGGGCTGCTGGCCTAGAGCAGCAGCACTAGTACTAGACATCCTCAATGCCTTTGACTCCCTCTGCTGGGATTACCTTCTTGCAGTGATGCAGAAGTTCGATCTTGGTCCCTTCATTGCCAAGCTTATATGGCTTCTCTATACCCCCATCTCAACCACCACCACCACAGGTAGGACCTGCTTTACAGGAACGACATTGAGGCCCTTGGTCAGACATGGCACATAAAAGGGTTGCCCGCTTTCTCCCCTGCTATTTGCCATGTTTGTGGAGCCATTGGCCTCCTGTGCAAGGGTCGAAGGACTGGGCTGGGGCATTCCTCTACAAGACTGAACCCATGTGGCTTCTTTAAATGTGGATGATGTCATGCTCTATGTGCAAGTTGTGGACTCCGACCTTTCTGCTGTTGCCTTGTTGCTGGCTGACTTCAGCCAGTTATCATGACTATTAGTCTTTTGGGATAAGTCCCCGAGACATCTTAAGGATTTTGGGGGCCAAAGGCAAAATAGTTTTGGGGGCATCTGTTTGGAACAACTTTCAATTTCAGATCAAATTTCATCCCTTGCATTCCCTCTTTGGCCAGGTTTCTGACAGTGCACAGACACACTCCTCCAAGTTCTAAATGTGTTTACATCTAATATTCTGGGATAGTGACATGTGTTTTTTATTATTGTAACGCAACATCAGCTCACTAATATTACTGCAAATAATCTCTGTGACACCCTCCCATTTCTCATCTGTGAGGTCCTGTTTTGATCTGAAAGAAACTTGCTTTAATAAGTGAAAGGAAAATATTATTTAAAACTGTTGCGTAGATTCTCATTAGGGTAATGAGATTACTGGGTTTGGGCGGTAGGATCACCTGGGTTGTGGGAAATAGGTGAAATTCCTCACCAGGTGACACCTTTCGGTGTAATCCGGGGTTTCCTGCTAACTAGCAGTGCCCCATCTCTGACCGAGATGATTGTGGCAACCAAGCTCATGGCAAGATATACTCCCCCGGGAATCGTGGTACATCAGATCTTTAAATCTATAATATATTTCATTAAGCAATTATTAAAATAATTGCAGCTTAGATAAAAGCAGGTGCGTAGCAATAACAAGGATAATAAAAGACAATAGAAGTAGGCATGTGCCTACAAATACGAAAACAGTCCTACCATGCTGTCTAAACAGAGGAGTGGATTTATAGCCCCTCACTTACGCTAAGTATCAGCACAGCATACTAAGCCGAATCTTCCCTTTGGGTTTTCCCCTGGGAGAACATCATCCCACATACCTGAAGAAGAGGCCTGAGGTCTAAAGAGACACCCTCCCCATCTGGTTCAGGGTTCGGCCGTCTAAGCAAGTAGCTGAGCGAAGTTTTCAGCAATCAGCATACAGTCGTGGTCCAGTGCCTAGAATCTCCCTCTAAAGTGTCTGGGACTAAGGGGTGTTTTTATAATAAAACAGCTGACATTCTAAGAAGAGGTCCCCATGTATGAGTGTGTTTCTGCGAATGCTGGAGACACAGCATACCACATTTGTCGGCAACCCAATCTGACTGTAGCCTTGGAGAAAGCACAAAGTGAACTACATGTCCGACTAAGAACGTGATGCTTTCCTAGGTGAAAGAACAATGAGATAGAGAAAAAATAAAACAGCACCATAAATGTAGCTTTTGCTAGAAAAATAAAGCAATGCTGCATACAATGTAAGTGGTTTAAAGTGCACATTTGCAGGCCTAGTTTGCTAAAACAATGTGTCTAGAACAGGGCTAAAAGGGCTATACAACAAAACAATCTGTTTAAGAATTATTCAAGGTCACCCAGGCAACACTCTCTGTAGAACAGAGCTGGGTCTGTCACAGGGCCCAATGAAAGGCTGAGGCCCTGGGCCAAAGCCCACTTTGCCCATGCCTCAAAACAAAGTCATGTTTGTTCCTGCCCAGTGCTATTAATCTGGGGTGGGGAGGCAATTTGCTGGGAGCCCCCTAATGTCCATTATTTGGGGATTAAGGTATATCACAAGAGCCTGGACCTTCTAGAAGGTAATGTGATGGCAGCTGGTGCCTCGATTCACACATCTGCTCCCTTAAGGGCGTTGCTCCCCTTGTCTTATCAGGCGGAGTGGCGATCTTGAAAATAATTATCCTCGCCCACTTCCTTCATTATTTGGTACATTTCCCTGTCCCCTCCCTCATTCCTTGTTTCGGTAATTATATGCCCTGCTGGGCAACCTCTTCTGGCATGGATCTTATAGGCTGGTGGCTATCGCAAAACTCAAGTTGCCACCAAAGTGGTGTGGCCTTGGGGCACCTAACTTGGAATATCACTATCTGGAAGCCTAATTACAGTGGCTGTGTTATTGGTTGGCGGTCCGCTATTTGACAGGCATAGGGACATTTGCCCCCCATTTGGAAGAGTGCTACTCCTCCACCTCCTTCACTCCCGAACACAAGCCCGCCCAAGCTACCTCTTTTCCTCATTTCCTCAGAGTGGCTTTGATATGCTGCAAACGCTCTTTCTGTCTTACTAAGCACGTTCTCCCATGTGCCCGGTTGACTCCCTATGCCAGAGGGCCACCTCGACAGTGGCTGCCTTCAGAGGTGGGAGGAAGCTTGTATTACCAGCATACCTTTATGCCAATGGGCAGCAACTGTCATTTTGAGGTGCTGGTGGGACAATATGCCCTGCTTGTGAGGCAGCTTCTCCTCTTTTCTTCCTAGGGGTGCTGGAAGATATGTGAGGGTGTGGGGTCCTGAACCAGACACTCATCAACTTCTCTAAACACTTCACATCGTGGGCAGGAGCTTTGGAAGGAGGAGTTTGGTAGGCTGCTTCACAGTGAGGCATGGGAGAGAGCGTTAGCAAATCCAAGGAGGGTGTCTCATAATCTTTACTTCAAACTCATCTAGTTTTACATCTTACATTGCACATTTTTTTCCCTGCAGCAAATTGCATGGATATTTCCTGCTGGCTCCAACCTCCGTCCTAGATGTGGCACTCAGGCGGCAGATCTGAAACACTTCATATGGTATTGCCCACATCTGTACACTTATTGGCCTTCACTTCTGCAGTAGCAACAATGTTATGAGCCATAGAAGGAGTGTCATAGGTGTTGAGGGGTTATACCATTTCACACCATAGTATGAAACAACTAAACCTGATCTACAGTGCAGACCTCAATAACTGTCTACGTTTCTGTTATTGTACGCTCACTTAAAAAGCTGCATCGTGTTTTTGAGCACAGCCACTTCAGTAGTATAAGGGGATACTTTCCATCAAACTATTTTTGATATGTGCCACGCCCCCTGATGATGTAGGCAATGACGTAGGTAATGACGTATATGCCTGGCCCCTAGCTTGTAAATCAATCACAGTGCCTGTCATGTGTCTGTGGCTGGTGATTGATAGCCCTAAGAGCCTGCTCCTGGTTGTGTGTGCCCGGACATGTTCAGGCTGTCAAAGGGTTCTGAAAAATTAAAGCCCTAACAGTTTGCGCTGTGTATGGATCTATCAAGGTACATCTGACTATGTTAAGGTATGTGTAAAATTAAAGCCCTAACATTTTGCGCACTGTGTGAGTCTTGTTGGGGCATGTTGAGAGCTGTGCTAGCTGTCTCAGCAGAACAAAAGGTATGTGTGAATGGGCAGGGTGCCTCATGGCTGACTAACACGGAGGTGGGGAATGACAGTGGGAGTTTTTAAAAAAGAAGTGGGATGTTTTAAAAGGACCCCATAAAACAAAATGTTCAAACCTGTCAAAGCTTACCGTCAAGTGTCACAGAATGAGTAACACAGAGTTAGGAAAGGGCAGAGTCAAACAATAGTGTCAAATCACCCTACAAACAGCTACAACAAACAGATTGTTGGAGGCAGCTGTAAATCAGACCCAACATGTCAGAGACATTCAACGGGTGTCGAGCTGAAAACTTTTAAAATGAATGGTTCCCGCGAAAGTTTAGTGTAAACAGCTACAACAACCAGACTTTTGGAGGCAGATTTAAATCACATCAAACATGTCAGAGACACTCCACGGCTGTCAAGCTGAAAACTTATAAAATGAATGGCCCCTTGAAAGCCTAATGTAAACAGCTGCAACAAACACAATGCCTAAGGATGATTTAAAGCAGAGAGTATTTGTCAAAGCACCAAGCCTACACACACGAATCTGAAAGGTGCCAGAGCTGTAAAAATGCAGAGGAAGGCTGGAATTTATGACCAAAGATTGTGAGGGCTGTGTCACAAGACGTCGTTTGATATGGCCCTCTGACAGGCATCACAGTATGGTTAACAGGACCCTGTGTACAAAGGGGCTATAACACAAAATGCACAAACCATTGTTCTCTAAAGCATTATATGTGAATAATTAACAGTTATCATCGGAATAGAAAAACCCTCAGTAACCCTGTGCACAGACCCATCTTGGACAATTTTAAGTCCCCACCAATTTGGAGTTGTACCCAGCGCAGAGTTATTCCACCACCCTACCCGAAGAAAAATAAAATGGCCCAGAAGGTGCAGCCCAGAACGCAGGGGGAGACCAGCAGATATGAAAGGTAAGTAACTGAAACATATTTACAACGCATTTTTATAACTAAGTTCTTGTGCAGGTTATGGCTTGTATTTAATTAATACACTCCTTAGAGCAGTCTGTGTAGCACAGACCTTTGTGGGTTAGGGGGAATATGGAGTTAATCCTCAGCTTCCATGAATTTTCACACAGGTTACCATGATCCAGGGATACTATTAAGAAAGCGAGGCTCTTCTAATAGCATCTGAGGGTTGTGGGGAGGTCCTGCCATTCCAACCTCATATGTTATCTATCATGGGGTCATTAGTTAAAATAACTGGTCTTTTGAGGAGAAAAACACCCTTATCCACTTGCTGCCATTCTCAGTGCAGAGGGTTTCATGAATACAGGTATACAGTCTTTATTTGATAAAATTGATATGGACCGGCACCATTCCCAAGTGTTGCCTGTCTCCAATTTGAGATATAGGGCTGACGGGGTCCATATAGGGAGGCAGCGCCTTGCTCCAGTGACGTCAGCGCCCTATGCTTTGTTAAATAAAAACAAATACAGCAGCGGGACCAACGTGGTTCTGCTGCTGTTGTATTTTTATGTAAAAAGCCTTAGGAAGCCGTCGCCTTGCCTCGGAGTAAGGCAGCGGCTCCCTTATGCTTTTTTAAATAAAAATACAGTAGCAGCGGGACCTTGTTGGTCCCAGCTGCTAGTAGAATTATGTATGGAGCATCCGCCTTGCTCCAAGGTGAAACGGCTGCTTTCTAAAGCTTTTTAAATAAAAAATACAGCAAGGGTGACCAACGCAATCCCGCTGCTGCTGTATTTTTATTTTAAAAGCCTTAGGGAGCAGCCACCTCATCTGGGAGCAAGGCTGCGACCCCCTAAGGCTTTTTATATAAAAATACTGCAGCGGGACCGCAATGGTTCCTGTTGCTATTAGAATAATGTATGGAGTCAGCGCCTTGCTCTGAGATCAAGGCGGCGACACCTCACATTATTATAATAGCAACGGGACCATCGCAGTCCAGCAAAAAATACAGCAGTGGGACAGCGATGGACCTGCTGCTACTAGAATACTGTATGGAGCCGTCACCTTGTTCCTGGAGGCACCCGCTTGCTCCGAGTGCGAGGCAGTGGCTCCATACATTATTCTAATAGCAACGGAACCATAGCGGTTCCTCAAAAAATACGGGACCGGTATGGTCTCACTGCTACTTGAACATTGTATGGAGCCGCCGCCTTGCTATTGGAGTAAGGCGGCGGTCTCCTACCTGATGTTTTCGGGTGGGGTGGGGTGAGTAGCCTGTGGTAGTCTGGAGCCCTCCAGGAGGGCTCCCTGCAACATCAAGGGCGCTGGCAAACTCTAAAATATGGCCGCAGCCCTGGAAGAGTTTCCAGCCCGGTTTGGGATGGTTTGGGCCGGCTCAGGATGGGACGGGCCTGTCCCTCACCACATGGCAGTACGAGGGGCTGTGCCGTCCCCTGAAAGGTTTAAGCAGCGATGCTTAAAGACATTGTCGCTCTGTGTCGACCCTGGGGGCTAAATGAAATAAACACAGTGCGCATGGCCACGCTGTGTTTAAACAAACAAGTTTTTTTAAACTTTATTATATTTATAAATGAAATAAAATAAAAACCATATGTTTAAATAAACACATTATTTTTTTATTTTATTTTTAAATAAAATAAAATACATGACAGTGCCAGTAACACTCTTTAAAAAACCCCAATAAATGCAGAAAAGCATGGATATTGATACAGCCAGCATCTGTTCTTCAGAGAGGCTTGCCCTGATGAAATTAAATAAATTCTGTTTTAAATGATGTTGCCCTTAATTTGTTTTTAACTGGGGGTGATGTGTGAGAGGGTGCATTACAGACATTTTTGCAGAGAAATGTGCTTTTATGTTTCATGCACCGTCCATATTTGAAACGTAAAATGGGTAACAGCCAGTGCTTTAAATGGAAAAATAGAAGTGCAGGTACTCTGTGCCAGAGTACCTGCTTGTTTCTGAGAAGTGCCGGTACTCTCCAATTAAACGTATTACGTTTTTCTTGAGATGTGCCGGTACTCTCCCTCTCAAAATAAAAAAGTGCCGGTACTCAGTACCGGAGAGTACCGGCCCATTTAAAGCACTGGTAACAGCAATATTAGTAAGCTGCTGCTGTGTTACAATATTGAAAAATTGCATCGCTAATCCTAAATATTAGAATATGTCCCAAAGTGTTTGTTCTGTGACTTTTCTATACCCTTACCTTTTCCAACTGTGTATTTTATGCGCACTGTAAATGTCTAAATGTATAAAAATATGTTGTTTAGGGCTAATAAGTCTTAGGCGTGATTATGTTGAAAATAACAATGTGATTTTTAAAAAAAATGTTTTAAGTAGTACAACCCTTGATGTTTTGTGGTGCTTTATTCTGCGCAGTTTTCAAACTGTCCACCCCCACCGGTTTCTTTTAATACGTGTAAATTACCTAAGTTGAAAAGTGATGTTGTCCCAGAGACTTGTTTGTGAAACAGTGTTGTATCAATTGGGCGCCTGCTGAGTGTTAAGGTGTGATAAGTAGTTCAACCCCTGATGTTTTGTGGTGTTTTATTCTGCGTAGTTTTCAACCTGTCTAACCAGTGTGGCAGTTTTAATACATGTAAATTACCCATGTTGAAAAGTGATGGTGTCCGTGAGGCTTGTTTGTGAAACACACGCTTGTAATATTTAATTAATGGTGCGAGGTGTATTGTGCTGTGTTAATATGAAATGCGCATGTGGTCTTTTTCTAATGTATTACATCCGCTTTTGCATCTTTAGCTAACGCTTGCAACTTGCGTACTGATATCAAAATTTTGATGGCATTTTTAATTTTCATGGTCTTTTTTTTCCAATGGTGTATCTCGCTCCCTGTAATGCTTTTAGGCTGTAAACTATGTTTAGAGCCGGTCAAAATAAATGTTGGAATTATGCGCAAATGTTGCACCACGACCTGCATGGGTTTGATGCTTCAATTTTTTTTTTTTTTTACTTAACTGTGTAGCCCCCCCTGTACGGTTATTGTTTATAACTTATTTTACTCATGACTAGTGCCTGGGTTTTTATAAATGATGGGTTGTTAAAGTGTGTTGAGACCTAAAACCTACGGCTCTCGTTAGATATTATTTTAATGTTATTTGTCTGTTCTGTATGCAGGATATCCCAGAACTAGCTTGGACATTTCAACAAACTGAAGCCTTCCAACAAGGTACAAGTATTTAGAACTTTATAGCTTAGAGACCCATTGTCAACCCTCAGTGTTTTACCCTAGGTGCTTTATTTGTTCATTTTCTAAAATGTTTTTACAGGTTACAACACCAAAGTACAGGTGGCTGTGGACGCTCTGCAGCAAATCCTAGACGATCAAGACGACGTAAACACCGTGTCACCTATTACAACTCTTGCAGGTAAATAAAATAGAGACTGGTTGCAAACATTATGTTACCATTAGAATAGTATAGGTTGAAACCCTCAGACGGTCTATTGGAACCAGGCCTGTTATTATATTGTAAATGCGGCGCTGATGTCTTTTTTTCTCCTCCTTTACAGTCGCCATGGAAGCGTACCTGGACCGCGTAGGTCCGTTAAAGGTAGAACCCATTGCAAAAAAGAAGGGTCAGAAAATACAGTATAAGGCAGTTAGTGAAGGGCCATTCGCAAAGAAAGGATGCCTCTAAGGACCAAACAGGTATGTTTTTCACAACTGTAGAGTCAAAAAGAACCCTAACATCTTTATCTCACAACAGGTTACTCCTCGTGCGTGTAGTAAGGGCTGTGAAAATGTATTGTAAAAAGCTAGAAGTGCGGGGCATGTGGCTAGCGGGTGGAAATCATAAGTGATGTCTTATAATTTTTCTAATACGTACTTTTATGTATTCACCACTCAGACAACGCAAGAGAACTCTGAAGGGGACCGGCGTAGGCGTGAACGAATGGCGACGCCGCTCAAGGACATCACAATGAAGCTTCAAAACTTCCAGGTACCGGCTACCATTGAGAGCGACACAGCTCTAAATGAATCAGGTACATCATACAGCAACAACACCATTATCCGTGTGATGCCTACACAAGACCCTCTGACCACTCCTAAATGTTCCACAGTTCAGCCACCCTCTATTGGCTCCGAAGAACATGCACTACCAAGCGCCGACATACATCAACAAGGACATTGTAAAGCCATTGAAGGGGGTCTCCAACCCATCGTATAGCCAAAAGTGAACAAGCTTTCCCAGAAGTATAGGAGGCAGAAGCAGGCGCTGCCGGTCCTACAAACAGATCCTCTAGACTTATCATTAAAAAAGAGCGTTACCATTGAGACAAATGCACAGAACAAGGGGCTCTCTATTTGTTCATCCCCTGTGCCGGTTAATACCTACGTTCTTCCCGGGGAGTATCCCAAAACCATGTATAAATAACAATCAAGGGCCCAAGGGTGTCGATCCTAAAACAGACCAGGTGGAGCAGACCCCTTATTTCCACTGTATTGACCTTCTCAGAGGGTTGGCGGGTGGTCTGGGTAGTTCTGAAACGCCAGAAGCAGCCACGCACAGTGTAGACCTTCAACAAGGGCAAACACCGGTACACAGTCCCTACGATGTCTACACCACAGAGGCCTTGTGTTACTTCGATAACCAATTAAGTTTCCCAGACCTGTTGTCACCTCCTACCAGCCTGGTGTCAAGGGTAATAATAATGTCACCGGCCTCAACATACCCTGACAATAGCTTAGGGTGGAGCGACGGCCAAAACCATAGTTAGGCTGGATGGCTGGAAAAGGGAAGCGATCCCTGAGGGTTGTTCCAAGAAAGGTAATTCAGAGGCTGGAGCAGTGCAGAACCGAGGTGATCCAGACCTGTGAAGCAACCGCTATAGGGCGACGGTTCAACATTCACAAGACCCTAATATAACAAAAATGTTGGGGGCTATACTAACTAAAGCCCTGTGTTTCTTACGCTCCATCAAAACTAAAAATCATATAGAACACCCTCAAGTTCCAAAGATATTGCCAGCAGCGTCTAAAGCCGACCCTCCCTGCTCCCAATAGATATATGTCAGTGAGAACAAAGGGAATGTCACAAACTTCAAACCCCTCTTCGACAAGTAGGGCATCTCAAAGATCCCAAACACTTAGAAGATACATCTGAGGGATCTGTAGTAGGGTCCTCAGTGGTTTCAGCTCCAGAGTGTGTAGCGGAGGTCGTTCAAATAGGCGGTGGAAGACTCCCTAAAAGTGGGTGGGCCTTTAAGAAGCAAAAGTGGGCAGAGAGCACCAAACAACACCGGCTTTTATTAAGTAAATTAAAGAAAGCCAAAATATTCGCTGTGCGGAGGTTAAACAATACAGGTGCCCTAAACAACGGTCAGACTCCCCAAAATGGCCCTTCCTAGAGTCCCCCCTCCAGTATAGATCCTTAACCTGGGACTTCCGATTTAGTGTTTCTAGAGAGCGTGAGATGGTATAGTCGCAACGTAGAGCGGATTAAAGTTACAGAGCATTATGAGGAGTTTAAGTTTGTTAACCTAGATCGTATAAACTCCTCCAATCAGGGTGTTAAAGCTATACACCAGGCGGTACAAACGCTACGAGAACGATTGTTACACAATGTGGGGCTTAACGATTTCTTCTAGCTAAATTTTCAGGGGCATGGTCTCAACAGTCCTCTGTTCACCAGACGGTCACCTCGAGATTTGTTTGACGCTGTGAAGTTTCTAGAAACATGTCTAAGCTTTTACAGAGCAAGGCTGAATTATTGGCGTACAGGACCTTCAGAATCATCGCCTTCGTTGAGAGGGGTCGCGAGGGTGGTATTTCCAATATTTTAAAGAGCGTCATATATAGTAAAATGATCGGCAAGAAATATCATTGGTTGCTCAACGTTCACACCAGAGATACCAATATGTGCCTGGCGGCGAGCATCGCGGGTTTGTTGATGGACCGAGCTACCCCAGACCACGTCATTATGTCTATGACGGCGGAAGCCCACGAGGCGCTCCAAATACCGTCCGACAGACTGGTTGGTTTCGGGGACCTGGTACTTTTTGAGAATCATTTTGCAGTTACAGTAGATGTTCTGTACCACAGCGGTTCTTCTAAGTACTTCACTACCGATGAGCGTGTGAAAAACAAGACAGTTTGTGTGCTCCATCAGCAAAACCACTTTTACGGTATCTTGAACCAGAAGGGTTTTCTAGGAACCAAGTATGTGTGCGAGCATTGCGACCACATATACAACAACCGGACCAGACACCAGTGTGAAATTCACTGTAAAATGTGTCAGAGGGACAGGTGCGTCGACAACGCCACTCAGAAGGTGAACTGTTTGAAGCGTAAGATGTTTTGTCGGTCACAAGGCTGTTTGAACGTACACGTCAGCCTCGCACAGTGGACCGTAAATCGGACTGTTGGACTTGCGGGCGCTACAAGGCCGCCAACCACGATTGTAAAGGTATGCAATGTCCCAGGTGTAAAGCGTATTTTATAGCCAGAACCGCACACGAGTGTTGCATGCTCGAAGGCTTCCCCCAGAAAAAAACAGAAGGCTATATCCTATTCGATATAGAGAATACACAGGAGACAGGTGTGCACCAGCCTAACAACATTTACACTCACCATCTAACAGCCGAGGAAAACTGGGAGTTTGAAGGCAGGTCGTGCATGAAAGATTTCCTCAACACGTTCATGCAGCCGAAATACTACGAGTATACCATGCTGGCTCACAACTCGAAAGCGTACGATTTGTTCTTTATTCTTCGGGACCTGATTCATGAAAAGATGGCCGTAGAGCTCATCACCCAGGGCTCCAAACTGATGCTGTTAAAGGTTGTGCCTTTTGAAATTAGGTTCATAGACACCTTGAATTTTCTGCCCATGAAGTTGAGCAAGTTGTCAAAAGCCTTTGGTTTTTGAAGGCTGTAAAAGTTATTTCCCTCACTTTATTAACACATGGGCTAATCAGAATTACAGCAATCCTATGCCTCCGCCTGACAGTTACGGCATTGAGTACATGATGCTGTCTGAAAAAGAGATCTTTCTATGGTGGTACAATGAAAACTGTGAAAATCGGTTTCATTTTCAAACAGAGTTAAAAGCTTACTGTCAGGCGGATGTCATGATCTTGCGAAAAGCGTGCAACCTTTTCTGAGACGTTGTGCTGGAGATGACGAAATGGGTCAGGATTATCAAAACCAAATCCCGTCAGAGGAAAGAAATTGTGAAATACCTTGACCCATTTAAGAACATTACGCTGGCTTCCATGTGCATGTCTATTTATCAGTACATGTTTTTAAAACCTGAAACCATAGCTCTAGTACCGCCTGACCTCTATAACGGTAAATTGACACATTACTCGACCCCATCTATTCAGTGGTTCATGTATGTTTCACAGAAAGAGAACATCTTCATTCAACACGCATTGCAGGGGGGCAAATACCGTGTGGGCCACTACTACCTAGACGGATATGCGTTAATTAACGGGGTACCAACCGCCTTTGAGCTCAACAGTTGCTTTTATCATGGGTGTATACTTTGTTACAAACCCCATGAGTTTAACAGACTGCAGGGCACCACGTTTGAACACCTGCATTGTTGTACTCTGGTGACGGAGCAGTATATTGAAAACAGCGGCTCTGTTCTGAGAACCCTCTGGGAACACGAGTGGTTAGACGAGCTAACAAAAGATGGAGAACTTGGTGCTTTCATTAAGAACCAGCAGTTACCAGCACCGTTGGAACCCCGCAACGTCTTATTCGGCGGTCGTATAAATGCCATACAGCTGTACTGGGTCGCTGTGCAGGGTGAGAAGATACATAAATACAACTTCACCAGTCTGTATCCGTTTCGGAACAAGGTGAAGTAGTACCCGGTTCCCCATCCTAGGATCATATATGGGAACTTCAAGTCCCTAGACGGGTACTTTGGTCTCATTAAGTGTCAAATCCACCCTCTGCGGAATCTTTACTTTCTGGTGCTTTCCTACAGAGTCAACGGCAAACTAATGTTCCCCCTATGTCGAACATGCGCTGAAAGTAAACAGAATAGCGAATGTAGACATAGTGATGAGCAGAGGTTGTTGGAGGGTGCATGATGTACCATCGAGGTAGAAGCAGCCCTCAAGAAAGGGTACCGCCTCAGTAAAATACTGGAAATTTGGCACTTTCCACATACCACAACCTGACTCTTTTCTGAGTTCATCAACTTGTTTCTCAGAGATAAACAGGAGGCATCCGGGTATACTGACTGGTGCGTCGATGAGCACTTGAAGCAAAAGTACATCGCCAATTACTACGATCACAAGGGTATTATGCTGAGGACGGCGTTCATTAAGGTTAACCCCGCCAGGTGTCGGTTAGCTAAGCTCTGTCTCAATTCCTCATGGGGAAAATTCGCACAGAGTGCCAACTTGTCAAACACATCCATCGTCACAGATCCAGACGATCTTTTTAAGTATCTATTTGCCCCGTCTTACGACATGTCCAGTTGTGAATTTATCGACGATGAGATGGCTGTTCTGTCCTGTAAACACGCCAAAGAGTACCCCACAACGTGTAACAATATAAACATCTTCATAGCGTGCTTCACAACTGCTCACACTCGTCTAGAGCTTTACAGGTTGCTGGATAAGCTTCGGGACCGCTGTTTGTACCACAACACCGACTCTGTTATTTTTGTTAGTAAAGAGGGTGATGATGATCCAGCGCTAGGTGATTATCTAGGGGATTTGACCAGCAAGCTCAAAAAGGATAAGTACATACTCAAGTTCACCTCCTCCGGACCCAAGACCTATAGTTATAAAACCTCTAACAACAAGGTTTGCATGAAAGTCAAAGGTATCACTTTAAACGTCAGCAATACAGTTAAAATAAATGTTGACAGTCTGAATGGTCTCGTGCACGAGTACTACACATTGAGCGATATCGAAAATAATTAGGCAATAGTCGTAAATCACCCTAGCATAGTCAGGTCCAAAAAAAGGTGGAAAATTACAACACAGCCGTTATAGAAAACCCTGCGAGTAGTGTTTGATAAAAAGGTCCTGACCGATGACTACAAAACACTGCCGTATGGTTATTAAAAGACATTAGAGGGGCGAACACCCAACAGCTATGGACACAAGGCTGCGACACCCGTTCTCCTGCATTTTAGCAGGTCCCTCAAACAGCGGTAAAAGTTATTTTATAAATAAACTGTTAGAAAATGCTGGGTGTTTTATCTCATACCCCTAACAACATCGTATGGCTTTATTCATGCTGGCAAGATCTTTACACTGAACTATGCCTAATGTTCCTGCACATCAGATTTATGGAAGGCATCCCCATTAATCACAACAATGATGACTTGTTATCCAAACACCTTGTAAACATAGTCATTGCGAAGGCGGCGACCACCCTGAGATCGAGAGGGCTTTTATTCAATATTCACATCATCGTAATCTAAGCATATGCTACATTGTTCAGAACTTGTTTTACAAGGGTAAGAGCAGTTGTTCTATAACTCTCACCTCCTCATACCTTGTCTTATTTAAAAATCCCCCCAACAAGTTTCAGATATCAATTATAGCAAAACAGATGTACCCCAGAAACACACCGTTTTTCATGGAAGCGTTTAACGACGCTACTGCAAAACCCTAATTACCTTTACTGGTAGATTTAAAACCCAATACTCTAGAAGACTACAGACTACGCCCCAGTATTTTCCCACCTGACATCCCAGTTGCTTACACACCTAAAACAGCCCCCAAAGCCTGTAAAAAGACCCATTAAAAAGACTTTTACACATTTACACTCTAAACCTTATGAAATAAGGTCGCTACCATGTCTGCGCGGCTACAGTGTAATTTAGAGCTCCTAAAAATGCTGGTCACAGCCCTCCCCCTGAAAAGAAAGGCTCTCCTGTACACGGCTTTGGACAATTTAGTGGCTGCCATCTCAGAAATAGCCCCACACACCCTAAAATGTAATGTCCCGATATCAACAAGCCAGTTCCTCGTGCTGAAGAAGAAGCACCACATTAGTAAGAAGCTCAGCAATAAAAGGGCATTGCTCAGTTCTAAAAAGAAACTGGTCAAACAGTCTGGAGATTTTATAGGGGCGCTGCTGGGTATAGCTATACCTCAAATTATAGGTCTCCTGTTCAGGACCTGATGGAGCATGCCTAAAAAGTGTACCTTGTGCCCCGCCAACAGTTGGAACAGTTGAGCACTTCTACCACTGACGTCTGGAACATACACAGAAACGAGACGCAGTGTCTTGATGCTGAGATCAAAGGCATTTTGAACCGAACTGATTTAAAACCACACAACAAACTGGGGCTTTACCCACAAACCCTTCAAAACATTTTACAGTATTACAAACAATAGAATGCTGAAAAAAACAAACTAACTCTGCATATACCAGCCACGGAACAGCCGCCAGCAGACCCGGTAGTGCCTAAAAACCCAGCACCCCCAGCCCCCACGGACGCCTTTGTTGAAAACCTTTTTAAAAATATAAGTCAGAAGTATAGAGGGGCGGTGCAAATGTTGCTCGGTAAAATGACTGCTACTAAAGATCTGACTCTTGGAAGGACCGGGGTGAATTAATTTACAAGAAACAAACGGTTGCTGGATCACACATGTACGATCTGGTCAGAAGTCTCACTCACATCAAAACACTATCGACCCATAACGTTCTTAGAGGATGGGAGCAGTTGCTACGCGCCTCTACAAAACTCAACATTCCTTCCACTATCGTTGGTAATGCCGACCACTGGCGATGGCTTGAAAGTTTGAAAGATCTAACCGCTGGTGTTTTTACCGGGAGTCCCACTGTGTCGACATCGCCTTTCCTTCCGCAGCTAACACCGTCTAGGAGCAGCGACGTTCTAACTATGGAGCCTAAAAAGAGACTGTTTCAAATGAACACTTGGCTACAGCTCTAATGTTATGACAACATTTGAACAGTTGTACAGTTTTGTTAAAGGTTTGCGTCTCAAAAGATTTTTACTTCATTTATTTCTTTACCCATGTAAATGTTTGTGCTGGAACCTGTTTGTAATAAACACTTTCAACTTTTCAACAGTCGTCAGTCATCTTTTTTTTAAAATAGTTTTAAAATGTGTGGCGT
The DNA here is from genome assembly GCF_031143425.1 of Pleurodeles waltl. NCBI lineage: Eukaryota > Metazoa > Chordata > Amphibia > Caudata > Salamandridae > Pleurodeles > Pleurodeles waltl. Next base: position 617,964,138 of record NC_090444.1, on the reverse strand, counting down.
GTGAATAAAAAATGCATAGTCTGTATATGTGTTTAAAATGTTTTTGTTTTAGGCAGTCATCAGTACAAACAGAGGAGTTACAAGGCCTTACACTTTTGACAAACACTGTATCCTGTTTTAACAACACTCAACATAGTCCTTGAGTTTTCATTCACATATTTCATAACAATACTGTTATTGTTTACTAGATGGGCAGAATACAGATTTAAGCAATTTCTAAATGTCATACCCTCAGACATTTTAATAATAAAATATATACAATGTACCCCACAGGTGATGTCTAGAGAATCCTGTACACGCATCTTGTTATACTTGACCATGGGCGATGCTTTTTTTACATATTTGAATATCTGTTTAGTATAAATGTTATCCTCTGGGAACTCCACTAAACTGTCAAACACTATAACCTTGTTGACATCCAGAAACAGGGCCGCCCAATGTGTACCATCCTTGTAATGAAGGTCGGTGTTAAAGACAAGTGTGCGGGGGCTTTCTGGACCTATCTCCTCCGGTAGCCTGTTATTAGGAAATACACCTAAAAAGTATTTCTTTGCGTATTTATGCCTGCTTAAAAAGTCACGTATCTACACAGTGTCCATTTTACAGTCTTTTAATGATAGTCAAACATAATCTGTTGGGCGTGATTGACTTGGAAATTTGCCTATTTCCACTCTGCAATTCACTTCTTGTTTGAAGCATATTCCGCTGGGCAGATATGAGAAATTGGGAGACAGTTACATACATGAGGTGTGGGAGCTTCCCTTTTTATACAGATGTCTTAATGGTATGAGGGAGGTTTTTCTTAGCGGTAGTGAATGCGAAACCCCGTGTATCAACCACTCAGCTGACGGAATCTCAGCCACAGTAAAAGGCAACTTCTCCAACTTTTCAATATTTAACATAACATATGTTGCTTCCTTTTTAGCCATCAGCTGTTGTTGATGTGTCAAATTAAAGGAAAAGAATATCTCCCTGGCTCGGATGTGCTGCCACGGAACGCGACCTGCCTTTAATGTCTGTAGAGTCCAACCCAACTGCATAATGGACCCCGTTTGACTCTGCCCATGATATAAAGAAGACATATCTGATCTAATAATGTCTATAGCAGAGGAAACAATGTTATCAATCGTATATACACGGTCGGATAGGGTATGCATTCCATTATCCACAACAGAAAATGACTGTGAAAAGCGTATTTCAGCTTTTAGATTTCTGTTTTTGATCAAGTTGTAGTGGTCACCGTCTTCCAAGTCAGGAGTCAGGTTGAACGCAAACAGCGTGTAGCCGGTCCCATACCCCTCTCTTGAAACAACAACTCCTGAGTCACGCAGGTGTTTCCCCATTATCGAGACCAGATCAAGATATTCCTGGACAAAACTGAATATTCCAAACCTCGGGGTGAACGGTTTTGTGGGAATAACAGCCCCCTCGTGGACCAAAGTGGCATAGTTGATGTTGTAGTGCTTGAAGTTGAAAAAGTTAGAGGTATACGGACCGCTAAAAGCTGTATTGTCCACAAACCCTATGATGATGAGTTTCGGGAGTTGCCCCAGAAATAGATTTTGCTGCTGCATTAATCTAGTACCAACGGGGATGCTGAATATCTTCAGAGCCACTCTCAAGGTGGGCCAGTCTGATGCTCGGTGACACTTTCACTCTCTTTACAAACAGACTTGCGGACAATGTAACCAGTTTATACTGTTCCACATCACCGCTGATGAGACAGAACCCTTGTTGTGGTTGAGTTTGATCTTAGGATCGATACTGTTGACAAGAAGTTTATCTTGGAAGAAAAGGTCTGAATGTATGCGCCCCAGGAGGTCAAACTGTCTACTGCAGGCGGCAAAGCTGGCTCTTTTTTTAAAACCATTGTTGCCCCCGTCCAGCGCCGTGTCCTCAAAATTCATGTGAGTATCTTTGTAGAAGAGCCCCACTGAAAGCTGTGTGTCCAGGGCTTCGCAACTGTAATTTAATATACTCTGTATGTAGGCCCTGTAGGCGTACATGTTGTCACTTTTCTTGACCAGTCGATGGCCCAGGTAATGTCCACCTGATTAAACATGGTTGCGACGGGGTAGGCGATTCGTGCCACTTTAGCTTCGGCCTCAGTGTTGGTGCCGTTCGCTTTTGTTATTTTGGAGACGAGGTGCAGCAGAGTGTTGTTGAGATCCAAATACATATCCGTGGACCCCGACACAAAAATCTTTATTGGCGCCAGCGGCGTCAGAGCAGCTAGAGGCGATACTTCCATGAAAAAACTGTTCTTGATGCTGGTCTGGATGGGTTTCAGAGAGAACAAATCTAGCTCAGATTTGGCGCACTCACCCGAGGCACAGTGTACGGAGGCCATGATAGCTGATTTAAAAAATATTTGCACTAGAGTGTGTTCTCTTCTTCTTCTTGGTAGATCTCTTCCGTCTTACGACTCTTCTTTTGTGTGGGCGTTTTGAAACAGTCCTTTATTTTTTATAGGGAATTAGCTGGTCCCTGCACCTCAAAGCCCTTCGCTTCCTTTTAACACCTGCACGCTCCTTGTACATAAACCCAGCTCCTTCTTGAGGCTGTTTGTTCATGTGCTTAGCGACAGTAGACGTTACAGAGCCCACAATATCATGGGCTACGTTCGTAGCTGCTGCTTTACCATGAGGTTTTGCAATTTCGTACCCTCTTCTCAAGAAAGGCATGGTTCTGCTAAACAAACTCCAGAAGAATCCCCCCAATCCGACCCCGTACATAACCTAGAAAGTAGGCCGGCGGTCCTCCATAGCCGGCCTGAACTCTATAATAGTCCCTGTACATAGAGGGATCGCCGTATGTTTTCACAATGACCATCATAACTGCCAAATAGTCACTGTTGCGACACGTCCTTAAATGAAGGTTAACAATAACTTTCCCATATTTAAAGGCCACAGGCTCTGACTGATCATCGTAGACCATGATGGTTATAGTGTCAAAATATTTTTCAGAAATTGCCACGTAGTCGAGTTTGTGATGCTGTATATTAACCATTGTGTTATTTTCTACCTTCACTGGGACCCATCTCAACAACGGCGAATAACTATCCCCTATCCTCTGAGGTTCTACGATGTCGCTATACATGTAGAGTGTATAAAATCCACCATTAGTATTGGAACACGTAGGGTCTTTTCACATGTTGTATGGTCCCTAAAACCATTTGTAATTTACCTGTACAGGTAAACCTGGTATCGTGCTCCGGGGCTTTAAGAAACATTTTTCTTCTAACGCAACACCAGATGTATATTCGTATACTCTTCAATGCCGGCTATGGCTCTGTTGATGGCATCGACTACCACCGCAACGGTAGTGTAATACCTGTGAGGGAAACTCACAGGGAAGCTCAAGAAGTCCTGAGAGTGCTTTATGATAAATTTAGCCTCGTGCTTTGTAAATGTATTCCACGTTCTAGGGTACTGTATCTCCATTAGGGCCACCTCCCACGACCCTTTCAGGTCCACCGGTTTAGCCAGTTTCACCGTATAATTAGAAATCTGATTGTCAGGTAACATATCCTTTGAGGCGTTGGACGGCAGTGTAATATAAAAAGGTGAGATCCCCATCTCGATGCTGACAGCGCGACCTCACACCCCGTTCAGCGAGCTGTCCAAAACCCAACTGTTAGATTTCTCAGGCCACCCCCACCATCATTTTCAGAACCTTTTCAACCCTGTACACCCTGTGCGGATCGTAGGGCACCTTTTGTAACTCTTCGTTGTAAAAGACACCCATTACCTTTTCCCCGTCATAGTCCTTCAACTTGTAAATATATACCCCTTCTTTAAACTCCGCACTTTCCACTATAAATATCCCGTCACTAAATGTCTGTTGGTAGCCTTTGGTGAAGACACCCTTCAACTTTGAAACCCTGACATGATCCCCTTCTTTTAAAACAGGTTTCTTGACCCTGGCCACAAGACAACTCCCATACACAGTTCTCCACACCATTAACAAATTATGAGCCGTTGCCTCCACGGGAGACGTTTTGATGGTCCTATGATAATTGGCATTATAAACATCTATAAAATAATTTCTGAAAAAGTGACTTTATAGGCGGCGGTGACGCTGGTACCACTTTTATCGTTTAACGCTTCTGCATAGGCTTACTTGGACAATTCGTCTATGACTTAGGGGGTCATTCTAACCCTGGCGGTCCAAGACCGCCAGGGCTAAAATGACGGGGGCACCGCCAACAGGCTGGCGGTGCCCCGCTGGGCATTCTGACCGCGGCGGTTCGGCCGCGGTCAGAAGTGGAAAACCACCGGTTTTCCGCTGCCCAAATGAATCCTCCATGGCGGCGCAGCAAGCTGCGCCTCCATGGAGGATTCTGACACCCCATACCGCCATCCTGTTCCTGGCGGTTCTCCCGCCAGGAACAGGATGGCGGTATGGGGTGTCGCGGGGCCCCTGGGGGCCCCTGCAGTGCCCATGCCAATGGCATGGGCACTGCAGGGGCCCCCATAAGAGAGCCCCCGTAAGAGAGCCCCAAAAAGAATTTCAGTGTCTGCTTTGCAGACACTGAAATTCGCGACAGGTGCAACTGCACCCGTCGCACCTTCCCACTCCGCCGGCTCAATTCTGAGCCGCCGTCCTCGTGGGAAGGGTGTTTTGCACTGGGCTGGCGGGCGGCCTTTTGGCGGTCGCCCGCCAGCCCAGTGCAAAACCCAAAATACCCGACCGCGGAGCGGTATTTTGGACGGGGAAGTCTGGCGGGCGGACTGCGCCGCCCGCCAGACTTAGAATCACCCCCTTAATATATACATTGACAAGTTGCTATGTTTTGCTAGATCTTGAAGACTGATCATGTCAGCCTGCCACTGAAAATCTTGCTGTGTGCTAACGACTGTGGCCCTCCTCTTATAACACTTCCCCAGATAACCATGTCTTCACCCCTGATCGATTTACAGATTCATTTTCAGCTCAAGCCCTTCTAAACAGAGCTTCGGCGCTTCCGAAGCTTCCAACCCCTAGTGTATCATAATAAAGCTTCCTTAAAATAGCCCCTGCCATGCTGTCACCCACCGCAACCATGAAATGAAAGACGTTTGTTTTGTGTAAGGTCATTTTATTAAACATAAAAATGGTAACAGTACATTAAAACTGCAGACTTTACAGTTCCAGACACATATCAAAGCCATTATCGGACACTTTGAGGTCTTTTCATTACCTATTCATAACACAACATTGTGTACACACATTATGAGGAGTCTGACAGCTAATAGGCCTCAGCGTCATGTGTTTTGCTATTTTCATATATATGAATTAGATAGCTATAGACACAAATGCCCTCTCACCCCTCATATAACTTTGCACACACAGGGTGCTGACGCCGTTTAAAAGTTCGTACACTTCTCCCTCAGACAGTGCAAAGCCCTTATCATTGAAATTCTGTTCGGTAACACGCCCCAGGGTTTTGCATAATCCGTTTGTTGGGTGTAGTCTTAAATCGATCGACCTTCGCCAGTATACGGTCCGGTATTCACCACACATAAGGCACCATGCTTTGCTCCGCCGCTTCGCTGCACACTCACAACTGTAGCACAGCTTCATATCTGGTGGCTCACAAAACTGGATATGAATCCATGTTAGAGGCTGTATTTCAGCTATTCTTTCTTTGAGCAACACATATAACATTTTCTTTAAAGTGTGATCGGAGGTAGTTACGCTTATCCCCGGGCAGGTTTGAGCTGCAATGGAAGATACCACTAGCCAGGCGGAAAGTATTCTGGGTGAGGGCAGGGAGGGGGCAAGGACCTCCCCGCCAGGGCTAGGAGAAGAACAGACGGCCCTGGTGTTAGTTCAGACCTCAAACAATAGCCTGGCAGAAGTTCAAGATCACGTATCTAGGGCAGTAGTGCCGGAGCCCATTCAGGCCACCTCGGGGACCCCCCCTTTATTGAGTACTTCATTGGAGGCTTTAATTTTGTCTATTTCTGAGGATGTTAAAAAGGGTTTTGCGAACTCGGAGGTAAATCAAGGGGAGATAAGAGAGGTGTGTGCCAATCTGGAAAAGAAAATTGATGGCGTAATGGTAAGAACAAAGGCCCTGGAGGAAGCTATGGGGGGTTTGAAGGAGGAGCTGATACAGCACAAGGTCGAGATTGAGACTTTGAGGAGGAGCGAACTGTCTCTAAAGAACAGGATGGAGCAGATGGAAAACTATTCAAGAAGGAATAATCTAAAATTGTTGAAGGTACCGGAAGGTGCGGAAGGAGGCGATCTTAAAACCTTTGTAGTGTCATAAATCAAATCAGCAGTGGATCTAGAGGAAACCGAGGATGATATTGGGAAAGATATTCAAAGAATTCACCGTGACCCCTTTAAGCCACGCACAAATAGCAGTAGACCTCAGAAAAGTTTGATAAACTTTCTGTCCTACCAGATGAAAGAAAAGATTTTATCCAGAGCATTGAAATTGAAGTCTTTGAGAGCGAAGGATATTGTGTTCGAGGTCAGGTCTGACCTATCCAGGGCGACTATGGATAGGCAGTGGGAGCTGGGGAAACGCTTGGAGATTTTTAGATCCATGGGGGTTTCGGCCCAGTTGAAATTCCCAGCTTTCCTTAGAGTCATGTATAACAACAAAATGTACAACATTAGAGACATTAGCGAGGCGGATGAATTATTGGCTATGGTTAAAAGTGAGCAGGCTACTGAATAAGGCTGCGTGTAATGTACAATGGCAAAACTCTCCTGGGAACCTGGGAGCGCTCTAAAATTTGGATCAGTATGGTCCTTAGTTGGGGGGGGTTCTCTATGGGTGGGGGTAGGCGAGAGGGTAGTAGGGAGGGGGGCGGAGTGGGGGGTTTGGGGGAGGAAAGGGGGGAGAAAGTAAAAAGTAGAGCCTCGTTCAGCCCAACTATTTGTTACTATTTAAGATTGATAGATGGCTAGTAGGGGGGGAGGTCAGAGGGTGCTGAATATGCCACTACAAATTTTGTCATGGAATGTCAATGGCTTACGGGTGCGAGGAAGAAGGGAACGAATATTACAGTACTTGAAGGATTCTATGGCACAAATTTTAGTTTTGCAGGAAACACATCTTACCAAGGCGGAGTGTACTAATTTAATACAAAAATTAAGATGGGTGCGAGCATTCGCATCCACAGAACATAGCTATCATAATAAAGGAGTGGTAATTTTAGTTAAACATGTACAGCAGGACGGTGTAGCAATTTTGGAGTCTAAATCAGATTTAGCAGGGCGATGGGTAATAGTAAAAACGCAATTTGGAGGTCGGAATTTGATATTAGCAGGATACTATGGGCCCAATCACGACGATATAGAACCCTTAAAGCAGCTTTTCTCTCAGCTTTTGGAATTTTCAGATCCAGTTATTTTGATGGGTGATTTTAACGTAGTACTAGATAATGAGTTAGACAGGCATAACTCTAAATCACGAGGTACTCCTAAGTCGCAACAGTATTTAAGGACGATGATGAAGGAATTGGGTCTATGCGACATTTGGAGGCAGAGGGCGGGGAATAGTAGGGATTTCTCTTTCTTTAATAAGAAATACAGACACGCTTCGCGAATTGATTATTTTTTATTGGACATGCGTTTGAGAGAGGAGGTGGAGAATATTGCGTATCTGCCTTCGCATTTATCAGATCATTCTGCGGTGCAGTTAAATTTGTGCTTCCGTCAGACAAGTTCTAGTGGTCGGTGGACGATTGATCGAACTCTGCTACTAGATCAAGAGGTGTTGTTAAACTTGCGTAAGGAAGCTGAATTCTTTTTTAGTGTAAATATGGGCTCCGCCCCTCTATCGGTAGTATGGGACACGTTTAAAGCAGTCATTCGCGGGGAATTAAGGAGTTATTCCATCCAGAAACATAAACGGTATAAGGAAGAGATTTATGTATTGGAGCAGGAAATGCGAAAATGTAAAGCTAAAATAATCGAGGCAGGGGAGACGGCAACGGTGAGGTCCAGCTGGGAGAGGCTGAGAAGTCAGATGGAAAAGGTACTACAGAGAAGAATTCAAAGCAAATGGGAAGCAAGCAAGTTGGCCCATTTCGAGTACGGGGAAAATGCCGGGAAGTTGTTAGCCTGGAAAGGCAAAGCGGACCGTGTCAGGAATTATATTAAGGAGGTTGAAGCGGAGCACTCAGGTGAAAAAACAATAGAAGGGACGGTAATAGAATCGGCGTTTCGGAATTTCTTTTCGCAACTGTATTCCGAGAAGTTGGAGGTGGATGAAGGTATGATAACAGATTGGTTAGGGGCTGATGCATTCCCTGGTTTATCGCGGCAGGAGAACGAAGTATTGAATGCCCCAATAACAGCCAATGAAATTAGGAGAATCCTGACTAGTAGTAAATCGGGAAAAGCGCCAGGCCCGGATGGTATCCCAGTGGAAGTTTATAAGGTACTAGAGGATTTAGTTATCCCAGTGCTGACAGAATTGTTTGGAGGGATCCTGGAGTTTGGCAACGATATTCCTCTTTCATGGAATGAAGCAGTGATCTCCCTAATCTTGAAACCGGGTAAAAACCCAGCGGTGTGCCTCATACAGGCCTATATCTTTGTTGAACAGCGATTATAAACTGTTAGCTAAGCTTTTAGCGGATAGGCTAAGTAAGACAGTGAATACTTTAGTGCACCCTGATCAGAAAGGGTTTTCACAAGGTAGATATTTGTATGAATCAACTTTCGAACTGATTGGGGCAATAGACATGGCCACAACGTTTGGCTCACCCTTGGCGGTTATGATGTTGGATGCAATGAAGGCTTTCGATCAAGTTAATTGGAAGTTTTTGAAATCTGTTTTGAGGCGGGCCAATTTAGGTTCAAAGTTTTGTGGTATAATCAATCAGATTTACACTTCCCCTTATGCTAAGATTTTGGTGAATGGTAAACTTACGGGCCCTATTTCCATTTCAAGGGGTACAAGGCAGGGTTGCCCCTTGTCCCCAGTATTGTTTAATCTATATATTGAGCCACTTGCTAGAAAAATCAGACAAAACCCTCTTATCCCATCCTTCCGCTGCAATGGTTGGGAAAAGAAAATTTCTTTATATGCAGACGATGTACTAATATATACTAATAACCTGACCCTCGCTTTCAATACAGTTAAAGATTTGGCTGAACAATTCGGAAGGATATCAGGGTACCGGATCAATGCTGGGAAAACAGTAATTATGAAGTGGAATATGGTAGGAGGGCTATCAACAAATAAGCAGGAAATACGGTACCTGGGTATTTTAGTGACCCAAAATTTGAAGGACTTAGCAGAGAAGAATACTCGAAGGCTATTAGTCGAGTGTAAAAGTATGCTACAAAAATGGGCATGTCTCCCGTTGACGATCATCGGGAGGATAAATCTAATTAAGATGTTTATTCTGCCCAAATGGAATTTTCTGTTTTCAGCTATTCCTTTGGCAATGCATAAGACCCACTTGGATAAAATGCAGCAAGCAATAAGTAGTTTCATTTGGAACTCAAAGGGGCAGAGGATATCATGGAAAAAGCTGCATAGAAGAAGGGAAAAGGGAGGACTGGCTCTTCCTGATTTGACATATTATGCGTGGGCTTTTTTGTTTAAGAATTCAAGTATGCTGTTTAGATCCCCAGACGACTCTACAGTGGGCAGAATGTATAAAGCTATGGTGTCATCGGAAAAAGGGGGCTCACAGTCTTTTTTATTTAAATTTGGTGACCCGAAATTTTTCAAAAAAGTTAAACTAAAAGTGCTGCAAGGGATAGCAAGGAGCTGGTACCAGTTGAGGCGGCAGTTGGGTGTACACTATTACAGTTATCAGGCCCCTATCTGGGATTCCCCGGGCACCCCAGTATGCTTCCAGGATATTCTTGTATTACCACTTAAAAAGGCAGGTGTGGAAAGGTGGGGGGAGATTACGCGAGAAGGTACTCTACTTTCCTGGGATGAATTGGTAAGAATAACGGATGGTTCTCTATCCAGGTTAAAATATTTACAGATAAGACAGTGGGAAAAAGTAACTAAGGAGGGATTAGGGGTGGTAAATGTTTTGGAGGACTCTTTTTTAGACCTGACAGTTTCGGCTTGGGGGAAAAAGGTGGCAGCTTGGTATTGGGAAATATTAGAAACTCTGGACGAGAACTTCGACCTACCAAGCAAGTTATGGGGCAAGGTGATGGCAGGTGATAAGATCGGGTTGTGGTGGAGGAAGTCGTGCATGACTTTATATGAAGTAGTAAAGCCGGCCCCACTAAGAAAAAAACATCTTTACACTTTACATAGAGCATATATATCTCCAGCAAAACTTTCCAAATTTAAGAAGGGGGAAGAGATTAAGTGCTTGAAATGTGGTGGGTTAGGAGCAACGGATATACATATGTTCTGGGACTGCCCTTTGATACGGCTGTTTTGGGAGGAGGTTTTTAGGGCTTTGTCGAGTATGTTGGGCTGGAAAATCAACACATCACTCCCACTAATTATCTTTGGGCAGCCCCAGGATGAGGGGATATGGAAAACAGTGAATAAAAATAGTCGTGCACTTTTGTTTTATGTAACTGTGCTGGGACGGAATTAAATCTGTAAAAAATGGCTGAAGGAGCACCCGCCGAGCTTCACAGACTGGTTGAATTCTGTTCTTCGTGTGGCGAATCTGGACTTAAATGTGCAGGGCCCAAAGAAAAGTGTAGAAATGTGGGCACCATTATTAAAATGGGCAGAGCATTGTCGAATTTTGTCTTCTTGAAAATAGTTCTTGTTAAAATTCTCACTGAAGGGGATTTATCTGGAATTGTAGATTGGAGTTTTTTCTTTGCCTTAGTCCAATGATTAAGCACCGTATGAAGTCTTGGTAGGTCTGTCTAGGCGGACCAAGTGAAACAAAGGTGCACCCCTGACTCGACTCTCTCTTCTTAGGTAAAAGGGCGAAGAGGTTACTGGAATGAAGAGAGATTCTAAGCGGGGCTGAATGAGGACAATAAAAAAAAACAAAAAAAACAAAACACATATAACATTTTCAGAATACAGGAGTATCTGGGGTGTAATTCCTAGCCATCTTGCGCGACATCGTTCTGAGTCCCGTCCTAAAATGTGAGTAAGTATATAACTTTAAATAATACAACTACGATACGTTATCAGGTTGTCTCCTCATTCTTAAAACAGTCTACGCAGGGCTAAAGCGTTCGTTCTTCCATTTTTAAAGTAAACATCAAACATACTTCTTTCTATGATCCTTTCTACCATACTTCCGTCAACAGCAGCAGCCAGACTTTGCATACTTTCAAGCTTTAAGTGCGGATCGCATGCATATCGGAGCTCACGGAGTGTGGTCGCCAAAACTTTAATCATATCAGGTTGAACATTTTTCTTTAAACTCGACATACTGTAAACCCATCTTAACAGTTTATACATTTTGCATGAATCTAGCAAGCTGCAGATGTGCCTGGTTATTCTCAGGTCATACGATGGCTCTAGACATTCGTGGCCCTCCCGGCCCGCATCGTTCATTTTGTGGCTGTAACACAGGGTATAATAGTCACGTTTCACACAACTTCCACAACCGTCACTGCAAAACCTTTAACAGCCCAGAAGTCGGTGTAGGGGATGCTCGGAGTTTCCTTTTCATTGCTCAAGACATTGTAGGGACAAACACCATTCTTACACGATTTGTTGTTTTGGCTCGTGGAACGTTCACTCTGATTTACACAGCAAAAGCAATTAAAATTAACAGTGTTAACATTTGGTTGCAACTTCTCCACAGCCCTTCTTTTGGCCGATGACTCCTACGGTTCAAAAGAAAGGCAACTATTAGTTAAGAATACATAAAATACCGGTATACATGCTAATTGCCTATAGATGGTTCCTACGAACCTCAACACTTCCTCGAGACTCTGCGGCCCCTCCTAAATCTTGAGAGTCGTCGAGTTCCATCGTCGCATGACTAGAGTCTGAGCTTGGCTGCTGCACGACGACAGACTCATGGGCCTGGGTCGCCAAAAAACCCATGTCTTCATAAACCGGTGAGTTATACGGTTGCATAGCCTCTTCAAGATCTTCCATGTCAATGTTGTTATTTCCACCCCCTGCACCGCTACACGAGGTTTCTCTCCCACCACCATCACCCTTAACAGGTGAGATCAACATCGGCACATCCTTGAGGGGAAGCTTTTCAAACCGATTGTCGGGGTCCCCGTGAAACCCCGTAATGTCGAAACCTGCATCTTTAGGGGTGCCCGGCAGCATGTCCTCGTCCAACGTCAAGGACAGATGGTTGTTATATCTAATGAAAGTTGTCATGTCGCCTTCGGAGGATGCCCTTCTGATGATGGGATTGTATCTCTTCATGTCGGCGATTAAGGGCTCTTTTTGACCAGGATACTCCGATACTTAACACTGCTCACTTATGGGAGCCTTATATGCGGTCTAAATGCAATAAAGTGGGTGTACACACACTATGCAAACTGTTAGGGTTGTAATTTTTCACAACCTTTTGACAGCCTGAACATGTCTGGGCACACAACCAGGCGCAGGCTCTTAGGGCTATCAATCACACAGCCATAGACACATGACAGGCACAGTGATTGATTTACAACCTAGGGGCAGGGCATACATATCAATACCTACGTCATTGCCTACGTCATCAGGGGCGTGGCACCTGTCAAAAATAGTTTGATGGAATGTATCCCTTATACTACTCACTTCTATAACGCTAAACATTTAAGTAGGAAAGGGGGTGCTACTCTTTAATTTCTAGTTACACTGTTCAGTATGTATTAAAGTGTTACATAAGTGCCTTTGCATAATTAGAACTAAATATTAAGTGCTGCAATTCTTACGGAATACATCCCCCTTTCTTTGTTGAGACTCTTATGTTGTGTCCCTGGCAGAAAGTATGGTATTCTCTATGGAGTGTCTCTATTCTGCAGCATATTTTAATCTCCTGCTTCTCCCATGCCTGCCACATACCTACGCTTGTATACTGACTGCCACTCCATGTTAGAGAGGTGCCTTTCATTCACCAGCTTCTTTCTCCTATAATCTATCTTAGTCTCTCCTTTCAAATCTCTTACACTTTGATATGTGTTTAGAGAAGCATAATGTGCTACAACTACAACCAGCATATCACATTTATTTGACTGGGGTATAGGAGGTTGCATGTTAAGCTGTGAATAGGTGCTAATAGATCTATACTTTTGGCTGACTTTTTGGTTTGTCTGCTGGTTTTTGAGTGTGGGTGGCTGTGGGTGTGCTGGTCTGTTTATACATGAATGCGAGCCTTTTGCTTTGTTTTGCCTTCATGTGTCATCTATGGCAATGTGTGCTGACATGTTGTGTGTCTGCATGTCAAAAGACATCCTATTGGTTTTGTAAATTCTTGTTGTTATCGTAAAAAGCCTCAAACGTGGGATGTGGCCCAGGCCCATCTAGGTCTTTTGAGAGTGCCTCTTTAAAAATACTGAAAGAGGTCAGTCCACTTGCAGCAGTACTACTCCCTCTTGAGATTCCACTGCTGAGTACTTTCGTCCTTGCTTCAGCTAGGAATATCTGGGCAGCGGCTGCATAGCTCACACCATGCCTTTCTTTGCATGTTTTATTTCATTCAGTGTTTGGCGCTGGGGATCTAAGCCGATTTCTCTAGATCAAACTCAAGAAAATCCTGATTTCTGTTACTATTCATTTTTGTCACAATTTAATATTTTAATTCCAGTACTGATTAAGCTATTTTCTTAGCGTTATGGGGCAAAGTTATTTTGATTGAATTTATTGCTTTATTCATACACATAAATCATTTGATTGCATTATTGAATTGAATTATTGATGACAGTGAACTGCTGTGTTGTGCAATGACACTCTGAAGTTAACATTTACGGGCATTCTTTGAAAAAAATATAACCACAGCATGAACTTCCTGAACTCATTTGTAATAGTTTGGCAAGTACATAATTAAACACCAGTGAAAGCTGGACGCCTGCAATGCTGCTGTGGACTCGCACAACATGTTAAATTTATTTCCGAAACGCATCCTTAATTGCTTTATTGCTTCTTTCCTTCATGAACTGTCATCAACATGACAGCATGTTTGATTCATCTTCTTTAAATTTGGTCATTACATTTTCCATTCAGTGCAGATTGTGGCCCTCATTACAACATTGCAGAAGACCGCCAACACATCGCCGCGGCCGCGGAATTCCACCACAGCTAATATGACCCACAGTTTGGAATCCAGCCAAAATCTAGACACCCACACAAGTCCGCCACACCAAAGGTCAGTGATAAACTGGCGAAAACAAAACCTCCTCCGTCACGCCAACAGAAATACACCCACACTATCACGACCCACTAATCCACGCAGTGGTCTTTTAACCGCGGTATTCCATTGGCGGTACACACCGCCGCACTCAAAATACACATACATTTACAAAACACTACCACATTGGACAAATCGAAATACACACACCTGATACACATACACACACCACTCCCACACACCCAATACAATATAAAACACACACCCCAATCACCCACAGACCCTTATGACAACAAATTCACGAACGAAAGCCAGAGAGAGGCAGCACCAGCAAGAACCACAGCATCCACAGGCACACAACACCATCACCCACAGAACTTCCACACACCTCACACAACACCCCACTACATATCAGCACATTTATCACCCCACACTCCACCCCACCCAACACATCACCTACACCACCCCATGGCACGGCAAAGACACCACAGGTTCTCGGAGGAGGAGGAGGAGCTAAGGGTCATGGTGGAGGAAATCGTCTGGGTAGAGCCACAGCTATTTGGATCACAGGTGCAGCACACCTCAATTGGAAGGAAGATGGAGCTGTGGCGAAGAATAGTGGACAGGGTCAATGCAGTGGGACAGCACCCAAGAAATCAGGAGGACATCAGGAAGAAGTGGAACGACCTACGGGGGAAGGTGCGTTCCGTGGTCTCAAGACACCACCTGGCGATTCAGCGGACTGGTGGCGGACCCCCACCTCCTCACCCACAACTAACAACATGGGAGGAGCAGGTCTTGGCGATTCTGCATCCTGAGGGCCTCGCAGGAGAAGGTGGAGGAATGGACTCTGGTAAGACAAATCTTAACTATTACATCACACACGCAACCTGCATGCCAGCACATACCCCCACCCTCACCCTCACCCGCAGCACTCCAACTCCTCACATATGT
The DNA here is from genome assembly GCF_031143425.1 of Pleurodeles waltl. NCBI lineage: Eukaryota > Metazoa > Chordata > Amphibia > Caudata > Salamandridae > Pleurodeles > Pleurodeles waltl. The sequence continues at coordinate 617,948,983 of NC_090444.1, read as the reverse complement.
CCCAACATCACAAACCACCCATCCAAATACAAAGCCCTGCATGCAACAACAAGGCATGGACACCCATCATTAAAGCATGCCCACTGCACATACCCATACAACCCCCTAAACCATCATCACACAAGGTCCCACACAGGAATGCAAGCACTGGGTTACACGGTCACCCACCCATTGCACACCATGGCACACACAGATGTAATAAACATCCTTTTATACCCCTGCATGACCCCTACCCAACGTCACCGGACAGGAGGGTCCAGACATGTCCACACCACCAACAGAAGAGGCCCACAGTGATGACAGCATCTCTGTCCAACTGGATCTAGTTGACCAGCCTGGCCCATCGGGGACCTCAGGACAGTCGGTTCCCATCACACAGTCACAAGCCACTACAGAGCTTCCCCCCTCTGGAAACACCAGCACAGCACCCACCCAGCGGGCCCATACCTCCGTCCCCAGGACACGTCAATCAGCTGTGTGTCCACCACTACAGGGAACCCAGGCTAACCCACCACCCCAACATCAACAAGGACCTGGGGGCAGTGGCAGAGGGCACACGGTCCAGGTGACGGAGGCCCAGGAACACAGGGGAACTGGGAGGGCTGCTGTGCGACAGGGGGCAGACAGGCCAAGGGAACACACTCTCCATGAGGCCCTCTCCTCCATCATGGGAGCCTACCACCACTCCCAAGAGACGATAGCAACGGTACTGGCCAAGTTTCAGGAGACCCAGCGCCTGCAGGAGGAACAGTATATGGGCTTCAGGGAGGAACTCAGGACCATCAGCTTCATCCTGGGCACCATCGTAGGGGTGCTGAAGGAAGTACTCAACACCAGGAGGGACATTGTGGCACTACAAGGGGCCCCTGACACTAGCATGGATGATGAACTGCCCACCACCTCCGCCGGCGCTAGTGGACAGGACTCCCCACAACAGGACCACCACACCAGCACCCCACCCCCTGCAGAGGGAGAACCACCCCATAAACGGTCCCTGAGATCCAGGAACAAGACAGAGCACGATGCCAAGACCCCCACCAAAAAATGAGACCACCCTGATTGTCATCCACTTTGTCACCCTGTACATACTTAAACTGCCCCAGCTCCACTTCCTATGCCCATATGGGCAATGCACCTGTGAGACTAATAGACTGGACTCTGCCATGGATAATCCTCCGCCATCACCCTCACCATTTTACTACCCCCTCCAATATTGAGCACTTAAATAAACACACTTAAAGCACAAAACAATCTGGAGTCTGTCTGTGATTTCGAAATAGTGTATTAGCAATTACAGTGACAAAATGATCTTTCAATTGTAATGTCAACATACCTATGTCACACAGCTCTAGTTCATGAGGAATCTAAGCAGATGTCACACAGTGGGACCCACATCTGTGAAATCGTAAGGGAAAGTGACAACTCAGTGACCATACACTGGGTGAAAACGACAGACAGTAGAGAGGCAGTAGTGTATAAGTACATGTAGTAGGCAGGTCTGTACTCTTACCTGTGTCTCACTGGAAATATTGCTGGATCACTGAGTCCCTGTTGTTCATGTCTTCTTCCTCTGCTTCCTCGTCTTCACTGTCCACAGGCTCCACAGCTGCCACTACACCGTCATCTGGACCATCCTCCTGTAGAAAAGGCACCTGTCGTCGCAAAGCCAAGTTGTGAAGCATACAGCAGGCCACGATGATCTGGCACACCTTCTTTGGTGAGTAGAATAGTGATCCACCTGTCATATGGAGGCACCGGAACCTGGCCTTCAGGAGGCCGAAGGTCCGCTCGATCACCCTCCTAGTTCGCCCATGGCCCTCATTGTAGCGTTCCTCTGCCCTTGCCATGGGATTCCTCACTGGGGTCAGTAGCCATGACAGGTTGGGGAAACCAGAGTAACCTGCAAATGGTGAGGGACAACTGTTAGACACACACTAACCTGTAGGGATATCCCCAGACCCAGACAACCATTCCCACTGTCTTGCTTCCAGGTGCTCACCTAATAGCCACACACGTTGCCTCTGGAGTTGACCCATCACATAAGGGATGCTGCTATTCCGCAGGATGTAGGCGTCATGCACTGAGCCAGGGAACATGGCATTCACATGGGAGATGTAATGGTCTGCCAAACATACCATCTGTACATTCATTGAATGATAACCCTTCCGGTTTCTGTACACCTGTTCACCCTGTGGGGGGGGTCCAAAGCCACATGGGTCCCATCAATGGCACCTCTGATGTTCGGGATATGTCCCAGGGCAAATAAGTCACCTTTCACTGTAGGCAAATCCTCCACCTGAGGGAAAACGATGTAGCTCTGCATGTGTTTCAGAAGGGCAGACAACACTCTGGACAACACGTTGGAAAACATAGGGGGGAAATCCCGATGCTATGGCCACTGTGTTTGAAATGACCCACTTGCAAGGAAATGGAGCACTGACAGCACCTGCACTTGAGGGGGGATTCCTGTGGGATGGCGGATTGCTGACATCAGGTCTGGCTCCAACTGGGTACACAGTTCCTGGATTGTGGCACGGTCAAGCCTGTATGTGATAATCACATGTCTTTCCTCCATTGTCGACAGGTCCACCAACGGTCGGTACACTGGAGGATGCCACCATCTCCTCACATGTCCCAGCGGACGGTGCCTATGAAAGACAACAGCGAGCACAGAGTCAAACAACTCAGAGGTACGTACCCACAGTTTACACAGAAAACCATTCATACACAAAAGGTGGCCTGTATGTGTGTTGAGTCTAGGCCTAGGTATGTGTGATGCAGTTGAAAATGAAGCCATGTGGTCCCCTGAAATGGCGGCTGCCTGACCTCTAAAGTGGGACAATGGGATGTGAGGTAACTGCACTGGCGTTGTACACCGTCGCGGTAGGCGGTCGAAGACCGGGGCGCAATGCTGCATTGGTTAACATTGGACCCTATGGGTCCCAGGAGCCAATGACGATGTACGCCGGCGGTAACGGTACGCACCGCCGCGGACGTGACTACCATTGTCCATCTGTTGAATCACTCGATACCTGATCTTCGACAGGAGAGGAACTACACTGCAAGTGCTGATGTGACCTCGGTCTGGAAGAGACAATGGCTCGAGTGTCTGGGGAAAGGGCCCCTGCCTTCACATCGGAGGAGTTGGAGAAACTCGTGGATGGGGTCCTCTCCCAGTACACGCTACTCTACGGTCCTCCAGACAAACAGGTAAATACACAGGGAGCATGATGTATGGGCTATGCCTGTGTGGAGAGGGCTGGATGTAAGAAGGAAGGGGGGAGAGTGCGGCGTGCATGAAATGACGGTGAATGCATGTGCCACATGGCAAGGGTAGGGATGGTGGGCAATCACTTTGACGGTGCAGTTGGTAATAACTTACTCTTCCCCCTGTACATTTCATGTAGGTCAGCGCCCACCAGAAAAAACATATTTGGCGTGACATCGCTAAGGACGTCCGGACCCTGGGGTCTACCACAGACGGAGCACCCACTGCCGGAAAAGATGGGAGGTCATTCGCCGCTGGAGCAAGAAGATGGCGGAGGCTCAGCTGGGGATGGCCTCCCAACGTAGGAGGGGTGCCCGCCGCACCATGACCCCCCTGATGTTCAGGATCCTGGCAGTGGCCTACCCAGAGTTGGATGGGCACTTGAGGGCATCACAGCAGCAACAAGGGGGTGAGTACACTCTCATTCTGCTGACTTTGCGCGCAGTGGAGGGGACTGTGTGGGGGAGCTGGGCTGTGGGTTCCCTAGGCTAGGGCGAGTTCCGTAGGCAAGGTCCCTCCGTAAGGCAGGCCATGTGGCACCCCACCCCACCTCTGTAGAGTGCCAAGTACACCTAGTCACGCCCCTCTGTCATCTATGTGTGCAGATGTCGTCCATAGCCTTGTAGGCCATTTCCTAGGAACTGAACAGTGGAGCCCAAGAGCGCGGCGTAGTGCAGGGGGCTTCTGTGTCTGTCGTGTCCGCCAACGGTACTGGTAATGCATGCACTCAAAATGTCATTCTTCTGTCTTCCCCCCCTTTTTGTGGTCTCCCTTGTCTTGTGTGCATTAGCATCATCAGGCGGAGGAGCAGTGGCACCGGAGCACCAGGGAGCTGCATCCCACATGGCCATGGTGGGCCACACTACGGACTCGGACTTCACCAGTGGGACGGAGGGCAAGGGGAGCTCCACGTCGGGGACAGGAGCTGAGACCAGTGACACAGACTCGTCCTCTGATGGGAGTTCCCTTGTGGTGGTGGCAACATCTGTGCCCCCCCATCTACAGGTACAGCCGCCACCCCCCCTTCCAGCACCGCCCTCCCAGCAGCCCCTCAGCCTTCGCCCCGTGCCCGCTCACCCGGGAGGGTGGGCATCACCTTCACCCCAGGCACCTCAGGCCCTGCCCCAGTCACCACTGCTGCCCTCAGTGAGGAGGCCATTGACCTCCTCAGGTCCCTCACTGTTGGTCAGTCTACCATTTTGAATGCCATCTAGGGTGTAGAAAGGCAATTGCAACAAACAAATGCATTCCTGGAGGGCATTCATTCTGGTCAGGCGGCCCTTCAGCGAGCTTTTCAGACTCTGGCCTCAGCACTGATGGCAGCCATTGTCCCTGTGTCTAGCCTCCCCCTCCAACTTCCTCCACCCGACCCAATCCACTGTACCTCAGCCTATCCCAATCACACCTACAGACCAGCATGCACACACGTCAACACATAAGGGAAGCTCAGGCAAACATAAGCACCACACATCCCACAGGCACTCATGCAAGCATCACACACATGCAGACACACCAACATCCACTGCCTCCACTGTGTCCCCCTCCTCCTCGTCTCCCTCCTCCCTCCCAGTCTTGTCTACACTCACACCTGCATGCACTACCTCTACAGCCACTATGTCCCTCTCCAGCACACCCACCACCACACCCGCTCACGTGCAGTCACCACCTCCACTACCATTCACACGTCCCCTGTGTCCTCTCCCAGTGTGTCTGTGACGCCACCTCCCAAGATACACAAACGCAGGCACACACCCACCCAACAGCCATCCACCTCACGACAGCCTCCAGCGCATGCACCTTCACCCAAAGTCAGCAAACGAACACCTCCTACAACCACCACCTCTTCCTCCACTCCCAAACCCCCTCTAGCTACCCGTCCCAGTGTGTCAAAAAAACTTTTCCTGTCCAACCTTGACCTCTTTCCCACACCTCCCGAACTAGCACCTCAGCCACAACATCTCCGGGACCAGTGGTGCCTGTAGTCACCGGAATCTGGAGTGCACCGGCCACCAGGGCAGCCAGTGTGGCACGGAGCCACAGCACAGACAGTCCCCCACCTGTGAAGCATCAGAAGTTGGCCAGTGCCCGGCGGGAGAGGGGGAAGACTCCAGCCACCAAAGCCGCTCCCAGGGATCCCGGTGGGAGTGTGGAGTCAGCTGTGACACCTTCCAAGGTGGGGAAGGGCCACAAGAAACCTGGCAAGTCTGGGAAGAGCAGCACGGCAGAGAAGACCGCCATCATCCCCGCTTCCCAGGAGGCCACCTCCAGCACCAGCCCAGCTGCCCAGGACAGGACCGCCAGCACCAGCCCACCTGCCCAGGACACGCCCGCCAGCACCAGCCCACCTGCCCAGGACAGGACCGCCAGCACCAGCTCACCTGCCTAGGAGGCCATCGCCAGCACAAGCCCACCTGCCCAGGAGGGGCCCGCCAGTACCAGCCAGCCCACCTGCCCAGGAGGCCACTGCCAGCACCAGCCCACCTGCCCAGGAGGCCACCGCCAGCACCAGCCCACCTGCCCAGGAGGCCACCGCCAGCACAGGCCCAGCTGCCCAGGAGGCCACCACCAGCACAAGCCCCGCTGGGCCATGAAGGACCGCCAGCAAAAGCCCCACTGGGCCATGAAGGACCGCCAGCAAAAGCCCCGCTGGGCCATGAAGGACTGCCAGCAAAATCCCCGCTGGGCCATGAAGGATCGCCAGCAAAAGCCACGCTGGGCCATGAAGGACCGCCTGCAAAAGCCATGCTGGGCCATGATGGTCCGCCAGCAGCTGACTCCCTGCAATGGAGACCGCCGCCTCAAGCACCGCTGAACAGGGCACCGCCGTCTCAAGCACCGCTGAACAGGGCACCGCCGTTTCAAGCACCGCTGAACAGGACACCGCTGTCTCAAGCATCGCTGAACAGGGCACTGCCGTCTCAAGTGCCGCTGAACAGCGCACCGGCGTCTCAAGCACCTCTGTACAGGGCACCGCTGTCTCAAGCACCGCTGGCCCATGAGCGGCAAGGGCACTGACGTAACTGAGTCCGTCACGGCGTGAATGATGCACTCTGGGCACAAAGCCCCCTCCAGAACCAGTGGAGACTGTCATTCACTACCTCTGTCCTTAGCAGGATGAAGCACTCTGGGCACAAAGCCCCCTCCAGAACCAGTGGAGACTGTCATCCACTACCTCTGTCCTTGGCAGGATGAAGCAGTCTGGGCACCATGCCCCCTCCAGAACCAGTGGAGAAAGGCATCCACTACCTCTGTCCTTGGCAGGATGAAGCACTCTGGGCACCATGCCCCCTCCAGAACCAGTGGGGAAAGGCATCCACTACCTCTGACCTTAGCAGGATGAAGCACTCTGGGCACCATGCCCCCTCCAGAACCAGTGGAGAAAGGCATCCACTACCTCTGTCCTTAGCAGGATGAAGCACTCTGGCGCTTCATGCCCCTTCCAGAACCAGTGGAGAAAGGCATCCACTACCTCTGTCCTTAGCAGGATGAAGCACTCTGGGCACCATGCCCCCTCCAGAAGCAGTGGAGACTGTCATCCACTTGAGAGACTGTGGCTTTGCACTCCCCAGGATTGAACAGTGGGCAAACCACCCACTGTAGAGACTTGTGAGACTGTGGCTTTGCACTCCCCAGGATTGAACAGTGGGCAAACCACCCACTGTAGAGACTTGAGAAACTGTGGCTTTGTACTCCCCAGGATGTAACAGTGGGCAACCCACCCACTGTAGAGACTTGAGAGACTGTGGCTTTGCACTCCCCAGGATGTAACAGTGGGCATGTGGCCCTCTCCTGGATTTGGCATTGTGCAATCAACTGGCTGAGGTGCCCCCCCTTTCCCTCCCCCTGAGGTGCCTGTTTAGTTGCTCTCTGATGCCCCTGCAGTGTCCTCTCCGTCATGGCCGGGGATCTTGTGTGGGCCTCGCCCATACCGTGTGGTCCCAGTGTTCCACGGACTTTATTAGAGCACTACCTGGACTACTATGCTTGGTATATATTTTGTTCATGGTGTATATATATATATTTCTGCCTACTTGCTTTTAATATATTACAATGGTTGCACTCATTTTCTATTGTCTTTGCATTCTTCCAGAGGGTTTGGGGGGTGTAACTGTGATGTATTGATATGCATTAGTGTGTGTGTTGTAGTGGGTGAGGGTGGGGGTGTTGCGTGTGTATGTCCCTGTTTTTTCCCTCCCCCCTCCCCTGTGTCATAGGTGCAGTACTCACCGTGGTCTTCGCCGCCGGCGTTCGTGCTCCTGGTGGAGGAGCAGGAAGACTATTGCAGGTAGAATTTGGAGTTCCGGATCCATGTCGTTCTCGTTCCTCGTGGGGTGTGTAGAGGTGAGCATTTTTCCTTTGGTATTCCTGTTTCCGCCGTGTTTTTATCCGCGGTGAATCCGCCCCGGAAAAGGTTGCGGATTGGCCTGTTGTGATACTGTGGGCGGTACATTGTCCTCCGCCTGTCTGTTGGCGGTGACCGCCGCGCTTTTTGTTTGTACCGCCGTGGCGGTCGGAGTGTTAAAGTGGCTGTCTTTGTTGGCGGTTTCCGCCACGGTCGTAATAGCACATTTTTTTCCGCCGGCCTGTTGGCGGTCTTACCGCCGCTTTATCACCGTCCGCCAGGGTTGTAATGACCATCTATACGTTTTGTATGTGGACTGGAATTTGGCCTGAGTAATTACCAGTGGGTGTGATAAATTCAAGCATTCCACACATCAGTTTTTTGTATACTTTAGTGTGTTGCCCTAAGGGGGATGGGTATGTTGAGATGTGAGTCTGATGCACACTGTGCCAACCTGCCTGGTGAGCTCCTGTCTGGCGAGCCCTAACTGGAGAGGAATTAATCTTGGGTTGCTTGTGTTCTGGTTCAAGGAGTCCCTGGCTTGGCAATTATCGCTGCACTGTTCCCACTGGAGCAGGATCAAGACTGGTTTGTATATGGCAAGGGCCAAACTGAGGTGGCATAGTATGCAAAATAATGATAGATTGGGATACGGCCCAAGTAACTACCAGTGGCTGAGAGTAGTTCAAACATTCTATCCTTCACCTTTTTGTATACTTTACTGTTTTGTGTATGTAGCATGGTTCTTAACTGCCAGCCATGCTCATGATGCATGATGGGTTCATTTTAACAGTATGGCTAGCCAGTGACCTTGCATTATCATCTGTGGAATGTTGCTATGTGATCAATGATGACCAATATTTCTATCTTTGTTTCTTTTGTCAATGCTTTCCTAGCAGCAGTCAAGCAATTAATTGTGTAGCTTTCACGCCAAAAAAGAAGCACTCCATGCCAAGTTGCGTGATTAACCATAGCTCAGAAACTGCTTGAAGCAAACATGATTCCCCTTCAAAAAATGGGAGGAAACATTATGGCACATGTCTATTAGTACATCACACAACTTGCCATAAAACGAATGCCTAGCTGCATCAGTAGCAGGAAAACCTGATTCCTAGATTAATAATAAGGCAAACAGACAGCTAATACACATAGCTCTTCATGTACGCAAAAACGACAAAATGGTAAGCTACTCACATCTGCATAAAACAGCATATTTTCTGACAATCTGGAGGCAGAGACAGTCCCTGAATCCATATCCTAGTATGAATCTCTTTGACATGGCACAACTGGATGTCATCAGCCTTTGCAAATCTATCTCTGATTCATGTCTAAGACCAGCTAAATAAAACAAATGAGTTGGAAAACAACATTGTCTTCTTATTCCAAATGGCCCACTCTAAGGAGCAGAACACCTTAAGTGAATCATGTCATCATATTGCACATAAAGCATCACATCACCTAATCATTAATAGAGGTTTCATTTAGGGGAGGATAGTATTGGGCCATCTGTAAAGAATTAGTAGATTTCTATCTGTAAAATTGTGGTTGTACTGCTCTATTTAAATCGGCCAGGTGGTGGATATACCAATGTAGTACACTTCTTGAGATCTGTGTGTGAATTTGCCAAGTTTTGGTGGTCATTTTGCATCAATCCTGAATGGTTGATCCACCACCATATTTGGTGGATGTGAAAAATTGGGTTTCTGGTTGACTGGTGCATAAGCCCTGGTCAAGCAACAGCCACAGTCCCTGGCATGGTCAACTGTAGAAAGTCACTAATTTACCCTTTGCTTAACCCTGAGTACCTTGGCACATATAGCAGTCAGGCTAATCCCTAGAGGCAATGTGTTAGGGATGTATGCAGTACACAACAGCAATACATCAAAAACACAATAAAATAAAAAATATTTGTAAAAAATTAAAATAGAGTAATATTTAAGAAATGATTTGATACCAAATCCATAAATAACCAATTAGTTGAACTGGAGATGTTAATTTTTAAAGTTTAAAGTTCAAAATAGAAAATCCTCTGTTTTGGAAAATGGCCATTCAGGTACCTTTAGCACCACAAACATGGGTCCAGGAGTGGATGGACCTGGTGCCCTTGGAGTCACTTCTGAAGTCCTGGATGCAGGTGAAGATGCATGGCTTCACAGCAGGGCTGGCCTCTGAAGGTTCAAGGCAGGCTCCAGACAGCAAAGCAGTCTTTCTAGATGCAGCAGCAGCCTGGTACAATCCACAGCAGTTCACAGCAGCAGGCAGTCCTCTGAGAATCTTTCCTCAAGGCCAGTTGTGAACTGAGGAGTAGGATTGAGAGCCCTCTTTTTATACCCTAGTGACCTGCTCCTAGAAGTTGAGAGCAATTTCCAAAAATGTTCTTTAAAATTCCAGGACTTTCCTGCCTCCTCTGCCCTGTCTCCTAGCTGACTGTGCTGACAATACAGTGTTGTTGTGTGGTGGCATAGCACAGCCTATTCAGGTGCAAGTGGGACTGTGCTTAGCTCTGCCCTCCATCAAGCCACGAATGGCCTGTTCAGACTCTGCTAACCCCACTGTTGTGTGACTGTCTGGGAGAAATTCACATAGTCCTAACTGTCAGTTACACACAGTCATGTGACCTAAGGCAGGCTGCAGGCACAGAGGGCTAAGGTCTGGAAAATGCTGACTTTCTAAAAGTGCCATTTTCAAACTTGTAATGATACATTCAACTTTATCATTAAAGAGGGTTTACCATTATAAGTTAATATGTACCAAACATGATATAGCTACCACCTCTGGTTCAGGAATTACAGCTTGTTAAACATAATGATAAATCCCCAAAATTATCCTATGAGAGGGGTAGGCCTCACAGTAATTAAAAATTAATTTGGCAGTTTTCACTACTAGGACATGTAAAACTTAAAAGTACATGGCCTACATTTTAATTACACAGCACCTTGCTCTATGGGCTACTTAGGTCCTACCTTAGGGGGTGATGTATATGTAATACAAATGGGAGTTTAAGGCTTGGCAAAGGGTTTTAAATGTCAAGTGGACAGGGCAGCAGGACACTGCCTTTAGGCTGCAATGGCAGGCCTGGGGCATGTTTTAAAGTGCTACTTAAGTGAGTGGAACAATAAGTGCTGCAAGTCCACTGATAGCTTTTAATTTACAGGTCCTGGGTACATGATATACTCCTCTACAAGGCACTTACATGTAATTAAATACTCCAATCAAGTATATGCCAATCAACTCATGTTTTAGGGATAGAGCACAAACACCTTAGCACTGGTTAGCAATTTTAAAGTGCACAGAGTCCTGAAGCCAATAAGCACAAATCCAGCAAAACGTAGGAGGAGGAAGGCAAAAAGTTTGGGGGTGACCCTCTAGAGTGGGGCCATTTCCAACAGTGGAATTATCGTTAAAAAAAACAACAGGGAAATGAGGTAGGATCGCATGGACATGTAGGTACAGAGCCTGCTAAATGCTGGAAAACAACCTCAACATATTATGAAAATTAGATTTGTGGGCACTGACCCCATTTGAAGCATTAATAGCTTTTCCTCTGAGGCTTTCTTGCAAACAAGCCCTCCTACCACAACAGATATAACCTCACTGGGGCAGAAACCACAAATGCTCGATGTATAGTGGATGTTGCACTTCCTCCATAGCAGAGTAAAAAAAAAAATCCATGACAGTGGTGGTAGGGGCATAGCTTCAGAGGCGTGTTCAGGGTGTGACACCCATAAATAAATGCATTCTTGGCTTGGTAGCTGGATCTTGGGGCCCTGAGTCTGGTCTACTGTGTCCATGTTGGTGTTTCCAGTTGTTCTCATTTCACTAAGAGCTTTTAACTTTTTCATTGTTTTAGAATGGAATTTAAATAAATATTATCAGTAGTTTATCAAGAAAGTAGTAAATCTGCACCCATATAAGTGCCAATTTACTCATTTTTAGAATTCACAAACTTTTGCAGAGTTGTAGGCTTAGAAAGCTGCACCATTCTCAGATTTTCAGGCATACTACTGTCATTTAAACGTCCAAAAGGTGATGGGAGAAATGCTCGGCAATCATCTGACCACTGGCAATCACTTGGTGTAGTATTCCAACAAGGCCTGGCCAAAATGTAAAAGATACCAGGTGAATTTAGTGTTACTCTTGTAAAGCGATATTCCCAAAATGATGCTATTGCAATACTTTGCGTAATTATTCACCATTCACAGCAAAAATGTACAGTGAATCTGCAATTTCCAGTAAAAATGTACAACAAACGCATAGGAATAGCAGAAAATGAGAGTCTGTTCTTCGTGGTGCTCTTGCTTAAATGCATCCTAGTGCCTAAAATTGATGTGAGGATGCATTTTGAGGAAAATACAGTGCAAAATGATAGATTTGCATTTTGCACAATGTCTCTCCAATTTCACATAATTACACAAAAGCAAATTGCATGAATTTCACACACCTCTAATTCCAACCCATTGTTTGACACCTACTATGAAACTTTAGACAGAGGTCCACCTAATGCAAATCGGTACTGACACTGTTGCTCATCTGATCAGTGCATTCCGACGCTTGTTCATCTCACCCCTTTGCCCTTTGGCCCACCCCCTTTTTAGTTGGGAAATATGAGAAGCACACTCCCCGACCCTCGCTGACTAAGATACACCCCTGAGTGGCAGACAAAATGTCTGCAAACCAAAATCACGCCCTTTGTCATAGATATGTACACTGTAATAAATATTCCGCCATATCATATGTGTAATGACACCATCACTGAAGCACGACTATACGCCGCTCTATTACTGGCAGAATACAAATTCCACTGCAGTGCATTTATGATAGTTATATTCCATGGAGATCACACGTTAGGAGCAGCTGAAATAATGCATGCATTCTGGTGCCTGAATGTGATATCAGTGAAGCTGCTTACTGAACTCCAACAAACATCACTAAAGACTAACAACAGAGTTTAAAATAGTAGCAGGAGAAACATTTGGAGTTAGTTTATTTCTGATGCTGCTAAATGTTTTTGTTTGCACACATAAAATGCATAGGAATGAAACTAAAGGCCATTTTAAGCGCTCCCTTACTACTGTGTATTCTGTAACACGCCTGTATCACTAAACTGACTATGATTTAAGAATGTCAACATACTGTGAAAGGAACTGTTGTTTTATTTAGTTCTTGAACTAAATGTGTATGCTCAGTTTTCACTCTTTAACTGTTGTTAAGTGATTACTATATGGACAGGGCTAAGGTAACATTCTCCTTTGCCTATGCTTTCAGAGTATCAATAGTTTAGAAAGTAAATGTATGTGTAAACTGTAGTATTTAATTAATTATTGGTAAGTGAATAATCGTATGAGCTAAGAGGGCACTTTTTTCAATTCCTTTCAAAATAAAAGCTTGTAAGTCTTCATTGTATGTTTCCCTTTTTTTTTTGTTTGTCAAAACCGTTATAGCATTGATGCATCCCAGCCATAGCATGGTACACAGCTGAGAAGGCAACATTAACCACCAAAAAAACATGTCGCCTCCCCTTCAGAATGAAGAACAGTATCTCTCGGAAGCAAACACCGGTTGAAGGCATGTTGATCGTACTGTAACTCAGCCTTTGCATTACAAACATGGCGTACGTTGGAATTAATCCCCTTGAAAACCCTTCTCCTTCCCCAATCCCCATGACCCTCAATACCTCTCCAAGAGGTCAGGGGTATAATTTCAAGAGAAGAGTCCAATGTGTATTCTACAAAACAACTTAGAATACGAAATGAATAGAGGAATAGAAAAAGCAATAAATGGATAGAAATGAGTGTATTGAAATTGTTGTGATGCATGAGGGGCTCGGTTGTGGCGGTAGCTCCTCAACTCCAACATTGCTTGAGGAGCTGTAGGCGAGCCAAAAGAGCATTAAAATTGGAAGAGATGGAGGGGCCGTGTTCGGTCGTGGCAGGCCGTCAATGGCAAGCCTGTAAATATATGTGCTACTAAGGAGCCCCAGATATACTAAAAAATGCATAAATCATCCCAAAAGATGTCTGCCATCCTTTCCATTGAGAGCGCCTGCCATAGACGGTCATGCCATTGAGTTGACACTGGGGCTTCCTTTTTCTTCCATGCTGCGGCTATTGCCAATCAATGTGTTGTCTCGCAGCCCCAGCAGAGCGAAGCCTGGAGTGTTCAGGGTCAAGTAGCCTAGGATATCTTTAATTTGTGCAAGAATTTCTGCCCAAAATGGGCAGATCATTGGGCAGTCCTACCATATAAGGCGGAAGTCACCCAACAGCCCACAATTTCTCCAACACAGATCGGATTCATTTAGAAATATCTTGTTAAGCTTAGTGGGGTATAAATACCAAACATACATGACTTTATAGAGTGCCTCCCTCGTGCCTATTGAGTGGTTACAGTTCTGGATGTCCTTCCATATTGTTTTTCATTGTGTTTTCGCTATATAGATCTCCAAAATATGTTCCTAAATATCTGATGTGACTCGGCTGAGGCTTGTGAAGAGTGTTCAGAAGTAAGGAATATAGAAAGGATATGGTCTCTTTGGCTCACCCAGCCCTCTTAAGAAATTGTTCAATAAGGGTGAGGTCTCTGGTGGCAGGCTCTCTAGTCTCTGTATGCAACACCCAGCATCTCAATTGAGTGTAATGGTAGTGTTCTGTATCAGTTAGCTTAAAATTGTGTTTACAGTTGTCAGATGTGAGAATGTCCCATTTATTAAATAGATCTGAGATTCTCAAAAACCCACCTTCCCTCCATGTGTCAAAGGGTCCGGGCTTTGTTGCTAGTGGAATGGCAGGGTTAAAATGAATGGGCGTGTATGAGGGGGGGAAAGGGGCCCACTCTGCCGCTCTATCGACTTCATCCCATGCTTTCAGAGTTGTTCTTGTGTGGTTAGTCAGATAAGCATTGTGAGGACAGTCCATTTTAGGTGTTCATAGCAAATCCCAAATGACTCATCCAACTATAACTCTGTCGATATGTAACCAGTGTTTATCTGATTCCCTCAGGGACCACTCATTTATGACCCTTAGTTGGGCTGCCTTGTAGTAAAGATGGAAGTTGGGGAGAGCAAGTGCTCCCACTCTAGTAGAGAGTCTTAGGATCTTAAACAGTAAGCAAGCTCTACTTTTTTGCCATCTAAAATGCGTGACGAGGGTGCGCAACATTTTTAGGAAGTCACCTTCCAAAGCGACAGGTAGGGCTTGGAAAAAATTCAGGACCCTAGGCAACATTGCCATCTTTACAGCATTGATGCATCCCAGCCATGAGATATACTTGGGTGCCCATCTCCAGAGGTCCGCTTTCAATTGACGTAAGAGCAGGGGATAGTTGGCCTGGTAAAGGCGTGATATGTTGGGAGTAAGTTTTATGCCAAGATAGGTGACTTATTTTTTAGCCTGCATCTTCTTCAAATTTACTCAATTCGTCTTGTAGGGATCGTAGTGAGGAGTTGGGCGTGGACAAAGTTAAAAGTACTCCATCTGTGAATAAAGATATTTTGTGCTCAGTTCCCCCAAACCTGAGACCTTGGATCTCCAGGGTAGCCTGGATCTGGGCAGCCAGTGGTTCCACGCTGAGGGCAAATAGTAGTGGAGAGAGGGGGCAGCCTTGTCTTGTCTCCCTTCCAGGGAAGAAGGGTTCAGAGCTGGTCCCATTGACTAGGGCCCTAGATTGTGGGGCTGCATGAGTTTGATCCGATCATAGCGATGAATGAATTGCAGAAGCCAAAGCCTTTCATTGTTAGGAAGAGGAAAGGCCAGTTCACTCTATCAAAAGCCCTTTTACTGTTGAGGCAAAGGTGTGTGCTTTTCAGTAGCTTTCTCATTCAAGTGTATGACTCGTGTCAAATTATCATGTGTTTGTCTTCCCTTAATAAAGCCCGATTAATCTGGGTGAATCAAGTATGGCATCAAGTCTGGCATTCGAGTTTGAGAAATGCAATGGGTCTGTATTCGCCACAAGCTCGTAGATCTTTCCCAGGTTTTGGAAGAATTGTAACCACAGCATTACCCATGGTGAGAGTAACTGCCCCTGATTCAGCTATATAATTAAACAGCGAGGTCAGGTGTGGGACCAGGTCAGAGCTGAATGCTTTATAAAATTACGTTGTGAAGCCATCCGGCGTTTGTGGCATTTTCAGCAGTTGGCCCAATTTCAACATCACAGAGACTGCTGCGTGATCTGAAATGGTAATGAGGAAAATTGAAGCATCCCTAGGATCTGGCCCCATGGCTTACTTAACGAAGACCTAGCCCAGCCTGGGGTAGGAACAGTGTGCGTGAGAGAAGAGTGTGTAGTCATGTGTGCTGGGGTGGAGTGTTCTGCATGTGTCTATGAGTCCCATACTTTGGAAGGCCTGTTTAAGAGATTTGGAAAAGCTGCTGGTGAGCAATCTATGAGGGTGGGTGCTGTCTGTGTTTCAGTGCCAGGTCAGGGTGAAATACCTCATCAGAACAATATCTCCCTCAGCAAATCTGTCCAACATATCCAGGCATGAATTTATAAATGACGCCTTATCAGAATTGGGCGTATATATGGTAATAAAGATATAGCCTCTCAAACTACCCTTCACCTTGATGATCCTACCCTCCCTGTCTATTTTAAAGCCCCCTGGTGTAAACTGCAGTAAGGAGTGGAATAGTAATGCCACTCGATTATGTTTAGAGGAGATCAAAGATTGAATCACCAGAGGGTTATCTTATGTCTCAGCCTGTGATCCTTATCGCTTTTAAGTTGTGTTTTTTGTAATGCCACAACATTGTGGCATTTACCTAAAAGATATTTCCACAATTTGGTACAATTGGAGGGTGAGTTGAGGCCCTTAACATTCCAGGTAAGTGTGGTGATCACTATAGTGTAAAAAGGGATCCCTGGTCTTGACAGCTCATTCTCCAGTGGCTTACTCAGCCTGACCTCCCTCATTCCCCCCAACCCAAACACCCACCCACCTGCTTCCATCAGCCCCCATCTCGAATCCTTCCTTGTGTCCCTTGCAATCCTGAAAAAAGAATCATCCATTTATGGAATGTTAAATCCAACAGTTAGTGATCAAATGAATATTTCCTGGAGACAATCATTAAGCATAGTAGGCGAATTGGTAAACACATGCTAGCTATGATAATTAGGGCATATAGCACGAATGAAGGTACTAGGTTTAAGTAAGAGGTGCTATAGTGTGATCCGTTTGGTTGCAGATATTCCCACCTCTATCCACTAGACCCTAAGAGTAAGTGGTGCCTACAGGGGTCGCCCCAGTAGAAGCTAATCACCAAGCTGGCAGCCTAGGAAATGCAGATTTTTTAAAAGTATTTTCCCTTAAATGAACCAATCAAAGAAAATTAGTCCATCTTTGGCATTTCAATGTTTCTTAGTATGGTGTGATTGACGTTGGGAATGCCACAAGGCACAGGGCTGTGTTTGAAGACCCATGTGTTAGCCCAGTGAAAATGACTGGTGTCTCCTCCAACCCTGGAACTGTGGGAATTGGAATGTTTAATAGGACCATGGCTTCTGTGAGGTATTTAACATCTCGTGGTTTGTTGTGGAGCTTGAAGGCTAGACCAAAAGGGTATGTACATTGAAATTTGATGTGGTCTTTCCTCAGTTTGTCAGTAACTGAACTGAATTGTTGTCGTCTGAGTACTGTCAACTGTGCAATATCTTGAAAGAGTATACCCCTGCGGCTGGGGACTCACCCTATGGAGCCTATTGATCTTCACCTCAGGTGATGTATCACCCAGAAGCTCTGAGAAGAGGCTGATCACGAATGAGGTCTGAGCCCTCGACCCCCTCCTCCAGGTCTGTAATCCGGATATTATCACAGTGTGTTTTATTTTCCAGGTCCTCAAATTTAAGGACGGCTGCCTGTAGTTGGTGTTGTAGCAAACCAGATGATGCATCCATCTGTCGGGTGTGGCTTTCAAAATCAATTGTCTTGGATTCAAGGTCAATCCGCTGAGTGCCCACTGAGTCAATGTCCTGTTGGATCTCAGTGAGTTTGCTATGTAGGTCGGTTTGTAGAGCCTCCAGCGAGGAGGTCAGATCTGTCTTCAATTTCTCATAGAGTTCTTTCATGAAGTCTCGTAAGGAAGCGAGGAGATCTTCCTTTGTAAGGGACATGCTGTTTGTAGCAGAGGGTGCTGCCGAGTTGTCTCGTGATTCTGCTGGGGTGAAATAACTAGATACTCTGTTGAGTTGTTGCTTCTTTGGAGGCAGAAGGTTAGTGGTAGAAGCCTGTCTGTGGCACTGGTGAGAGGCGCCTTGAAACGAAGATCTTTTGGGATGGAGCCCCAATCATTATATTTCAGGGGAGAGCCGAATCATCACTTTCAGTTTGTGGGCGTGCTCCCACAATGGCATCAGATGACGGGAGTGTGTTGTCATCAGTCACTAATGATTCTGAAGCACATATCATGGATTGCCACAGTAAGAGGTGTGCGTCAGTCCCAGGTGTGGTGGTGTCTCCAGCAGACCCCATCAACGCTTTACAAGGTATAGTTACAGCAATTGTGGCTAGGGGAGCTCTATATTACAAGTGCCAAATAGGTTGCCACTATCACTTCTAGGTTCAAAACAAAATGTGTTGTAGACAGCAGAGCCAGAGTGGATTCCAGCAAAGCCTTCTTCCAAGGCTGCAAGAGATCTGCCCAGGGTGTCCCCTCGCACCATTAAGCCCCACATCCTTTAATGGGAGAGCGTCTATTTGCATAGGAGGCTGAGGATAGGAGTGCTGCTCCTAGAGCATGAAATGCATGAGGGTCCCTGAATCCGACATCTTAAGGTCAGGCAATGTGATCCTCGTGTCCTCGGGAAAAAGGTGAGAAGTCATGCCCCAGCGAATGTTCAAATTTAAAGCAAGTATGGTGCCACCATCTTGACCTCTGTCTCTCTGCTGCAATCACTGCAAAATCCCTCAGTCAAAAAGTCATTGAGGTCTTCCAGGGTGGTCTGCCCCCGCTGTGGCTTTCGTTTAACCATCCAGGCTGGGTGTATATCTCTACATCTAAAATTGCCTCCTTTTCCCATAGTCAGTAGGGGAGCCGCTGTTGATCACTGCCATGAAGCCATCTTGGCTAGGCACCCCCCCTATGTTTTGTTTTTTTAAAGAAAACCTAGACTCTGATTTGTAGAGTACGCCTCCTAAATATCGAGTAGGGGGTATTGTGGAATCTTAGTACCGTAGACAGAGTATTGAGGTACAAAATATTAAAAGTAAAAGCTAAGTATGTATATATTTTTTATACCTAATTCTACATACATGCACCTTGAAGATATATATATAGAAGATATATATATCTTCAAAGTACATGGATGAGGAGTTAAGAATAGTGAATCTGTACTTTCTCTCTACTTAACTTTTCTATAGTTTGTCCCTCTATATTTTGTCCATGATATTATGATACCACAATATTCCTATGCTCAATATTTTGAGGTACAATCGATTCATATGAGGTGTTGCTTTTCTCTGCCAATATGGAAATTAAATACCAAGATTGATGTGTTTTCTCCTTTCAACTGCACCACTCAATAGGCTGGTGCAATTGGATGATCCTTAAGAAGATTGAGATTATGGGGGTCATTCTGACCTCGGCGGAAAAAGGCGCTTACCGCCGGTCAGAAGGCCGACACAACACCGCCGCGGTCGCGGTAAACCGCCACGGTCATTCTGACCCTCAAGAGGCAAACCGCCAAAAACCCGACATCCACAAAAGTCCGCCACACCAACGGCCAGCGTTAAACTGGCGAAGACCAAACCTCCACCGTCACGCCAACAGAAATATGCCCATTCCATTACGACCCACGAATCCACGCGGCGGTCTTTCAACCGCGGTATTCCATTGGCGGTACACACCACCGCGGTCAAAATACACACACACTTACAAAACACAGCCACATTGGACAATTTGAAATACACACACCTGATACACATACACACAACACTCCCACACACCCAATCCAATATAAAACACACACCCACATCACCCACAAACCCCTACGACCACAAATCAGAGACGAAACCCAGAGAGAGACAGCATAGAATAGAGAACACCATCACACAGAGGCACACTACACCATCACCCACACAACAACCACGCACAAAACACAACACACCACTACACTCACCACACTCATCACCGCAAACACCACTCCACACCTCATCCACACCACCCCATGGCACCCCCAAGACACCCCAGGTTCTCAGATGCAGAACTCAGGGTCATGGTGGAGGAAATAGTTCGGGTAGAGCCCCAGCTCTAAGGGACACAGGTGCAGCACACCACCATTGCCAGGAAGATGGAGCTATGGCAAAGAATAGTGGACAGGGTCAACGCTGTGGGACAGCATCCACAAAATCGAGACGACAGCAGGAAGCGGTGGAACGACCTACGGGGGAAGGTGCGTTCCATGGTATCAAGGCACAACATCGCGGTGCAGAAGACTGGCGGCGGACCCCCACCTACTCCCCCAGAATTTACAGCATGGGAGGAGCAAGTCTTGAACATCCTGCATCCTGAGGGCCTCGCTGGAGTAGGCGGAGGAATGGACTCTGGTAAGTCTAATCTCAACTACTTCATCCCCCCCACCCACCAGCATGCCAACTCATACCTCCACCCTCCCCCCCACCCCATCACACATCCTCCGTGCTAATGTCTCACCATCACAACCCACCCATCCCAACACCAAACCCTGCATGCCACCACAAACCATCGACACCCATCACCTAAGCATGCCCACTGCACATACCCATATCCCCCACAAACCGCCGTCACAACAGCCCCCACAAAGGAATGGCAGCACTGGGGTACACGGGCACCCACCCATTGCACGCTATGGCACACACAGAAAAAATAACCATACTCTTATACCCCTGCAGGACCCGAACGCCACCACACCGCCCAGGAGGGTCCAGAAATGTCCATCCCACCCCCAGAAGAGGCCCCCAGTGATGACAGCAGCTCTGTCTCCCTGGACCCAGATGACCAGCCCGGCCCATCGGGGACCTCGGGACAGTCGGTTCCCCTCACACAGCCACAGGCCACAGCAGACCTACCCCCCTCTGGGAACACCAGCACAGCAACCACCCAGCGGGCCCATGCCTCTGTCTCCAGGACACGTCAATCAGCGGTGTGTCCACCACTACAGGGCACCCAGGTTAACCCACCACCCCAACAACAACAGGGACCTGGGGGCAGTGGTAGTGGGCACACGGTCCAGGGGACAGAGGCCCAGGGAAACAGGGGAAATGGGAGGGCTGCTGTGCGACAGGGGGGGACAGGCCCAGGGAACCCACTCTCCACGAGGCCCTCACCTCCATCATGGGAGCATACCACCACTCCCAGGAGACGATGGCGACGGTCCTGGCCAGGTTCCAGGAGATCCAGGTACTGCAGGAGGAACAGTTTATGGGGTTCAGGGAAGAACTGAGAAACATTAGTTCCGCAATGTGCACCATCGTAGTGGCTCTCAACCAGATTGTCACCACCTTGCAGGACCATGTGGCACCACAAAGGGCCCCTGTCACTAGCATGGACCAGGAACAGGCTACCACCTCCGCCGGCGCTAGTGGACAGGAGGCCCCGACACAAGAACAGGCCACCAGAACCCCAACTCCTGCAGAAGAAGAACCACCCCGCAAGCGTGGCCTGAGATCTAGGAAGAAGACAGAGTAGGATGCCAAGACCCCCGCCAGGAAAGGATACCCCCTGATGTCATCCCACTGTCCCACATTGTCACCCTGTCCAACCTTAAACTGCCTCTGCTCCACCTTCCACAGGCATATGGACAATGCACCTGTGAGACTGAAAATCTGGACTCTGCCATGGACATTCCTCCACCATCACCCATCACCGATTTACAACCATGTCCCAAAATTGAGCATTTTAATAAACACCCTTATTGCACACAAATAATCTGGAGTCTGCCTGTATTTTTGAAAACATGTATTAGACATAAACGTGCCAAAATGACCAGTTACATTGTGATGCCAACATACCACTGTCACACAGCTGTAGTCCATGGGCAAACAAAGCAGAGGTCACGCAGTGGGGCCCACATCTCTGAAATTGGAAGGGAAAGTCACAACTCTGTTAGCATACACTGGGTGAAAAGGACAGACAGTAGAGAGGCAGGAGACTGTAAGTAAATGTAAAATGCCGGTGTTGATTCTTACCTGTGTGTCATTGAAAATACTGCTGTATCACTGTGTCCCTGTTGTCTGTGTCGTCCTCTTCGTCTTCCTCCTCTTCACTCTCCGCAGGATCCACAGCTGCTACAACACCACCATCTGGACCATCCTCCTGCAGAAAAGGCACCTGGCGTCGCAAAGCCAGGTTGTGAAGCATACAGCAGGCCACGATGATCTGGCACACCTTCTTTGGTGAGTACATTAGGGACCCACCTGTCATATGCAGGCACCTAAACCTGGCCTTCAGGAGGCTGAAGGTGCGTTCGATCACCCTCCTAGTACGCCCATGGGCCTCATTGTACCGTTCCTATGCCCTTGTCCTGGGATTCCTCAGTGGGGTCAGTAACCACGACAGGTTGGGGTAACCTGAGTCACCAATTAGCCACACACGGTGTCTCTGTAGTTGTTCCATCACATAAGGGATGCTGCTATTTTGCATGATGTACGCGTCATGCACTGACCCAGGGAACTTGGCATTTACATGGGAGATGTACTGGTCAGCCAAACAGACCACTTGGACATTCATGGAATGATAACTTTTTCTGTTCCTGTACACCTGTTCACTTTCTCTGGGGGGTACCAAAGCCACATGTGTCCCATCAATGGCACCAATGATGTTGGGAATATGTCCAAGGGCATAGAAATCACCCTTCACTGTAGCCAAATCCCCCACCTAAGGGAAAACGATGTATCTCCGCATGTGTTTGAGCAGGGCAGACAACACTCTGGACAACACCTTTGAAAACATAGGCTGAGACATCCCTGATGAAATGGCCACTGTTGTTTGAAATGACCCACTTGCCAAAAAATGGAGTACTGACAGCACCTGCACTAGAGGGGGGATCCCTGTGGGTTGGCGGATGGGTGACATCAGGTCTGGCTCCAGCTGGGCACACAGTTCCTGTATAGTGGCTCGGTCAAGCCTGTATGTCAGTATGACATGTCGTTCCTCCATTGTCGACAGGTCCATCAGCGGTCTGTACACGGGAACATTCCTCCATCTCCTCGCAAGTCCCAGCGGACGGTGCCTATGAAGGACAACAGCGAGCCCAGAGTCAATCAACCCACAGGTACGTTCCCACAGCTTGCACAGTACACGATTCTCAATGCATTGAATGGCTGCTATGAGTGTCGATGCAAGGCCTAGGCATGTGTGACGCAGTAGAAATTAAGCCATGTGGGCCCTTGAAATGGCAGCTGCCTGACCTGTGAAGTGCGACATTGGGATGTGAGGTCAATGCGCTGGCGTGGCACACCGTGGCGGTAGGCGGTCGAAGACCGCGGCGCAAAGACGCATTGGTTAGCATTCAACCCTATGGGTTTCAGGAGCCAATGACGAAGTGCGCCGGCGGTCGCGGTACGCACCGCTGCGGTACGCACCGCCGCGGACGTGGCCGCCATTTTCTATCTGCTTAATCACTCGAGACCTGATCATCCACAGGAGAGGACCTATACTGCAAGTGCTGCTGTGACCTCGGTCTGGAAGATACAATGGCTGCTGCGACTGGGGAAAGGGCCCCTGCCTTCACTTCTGAAGAATTGGAGAAACTCGTGGATGGGGTCCTCCCCCAGTATGCGCTACTCTACGGTCCTCCAGACCAACAGGTAAGTACACTGGGAGCATGCTTTGGGGGCAATGCCTGGGTTGAGTCGGGTGGATGAAAGATGGTGGGGAGGGGAGCGATTGAGGCATGCATCAAACGACGGATGAGAGCATGTGCCACATGGCAAGGGTGGGGATGGGGGGCCACTCACATCGAGCATGCAGAAAATTATGACAATGTTATTTCTCCCCCTGTACATGTGACATAGGTCAGCGCCCATCAGAAAATCGACATTTGGCGTGCCATCGCCAAGGATGTCCGGACCCTGGGGGTCCACAACAGACGGGGCACCCACTGCTGCAAGAGGTGGGAGGACATCCGCCGCGGGAGCAGGAAGACCGCCGAGGCTCTGCTGGGGATGGCCTCCCAACGTAGGAGGGGTGCCACTCGTCAATTGACCCCCCTGATGTCTCAGATCCTGGCGGTGGCCTACCCAGATTTGGATGGGCGCGTGAGGACATCACAGCAGACACAAGGGGGTGAGTACCAGCACATTCAGCTATCTTAGCGCACAGTGGAGGTGTCTGGGTGGGGGAGGAGGGATGTGGGTCTCCCTAGGCCAGGGCGATTTCTGTAGGCTAGGCCCCTCCGTAAGGCATGGCCCTGTGCCCCCGCCCCCACCTCTGTAGGGTGCCAAGTACAGCTATCCATGGCCCTGTGTCACCTATGTGTGCAGTTGTCGTCCATAGGCTTGTAGGCCAAGTCCCAATGATTGAGTAGTGTACCTCAAGTGCGCTGCGTAGTGCAGGGGGCTTCTGTGTCTGTCCTCTCCGCCAACTGTGTTGCCAATGCATGCACTCAACATGTCTTTATTTTCTCCCCCCCCTTTTTTGTGGTCTTCCTGTTCATGTGTGCATTAGCATCATCAGGCGGAGGAGAAGTGGCATCGGAGCACGAGGGAGCTGCATCTCACATGGCCCTGGAGGGCCATGCAACCGACTCGGAGTTCACCAGTGAGACGGAGGGCGAGGGGAGCTCCACAACGGGGACACGTGGAGACATCAGCGACACAGACATGTCCTCGGAATGGAGCTCCCTTGTGGTGGCGGCAACATCTGTGCCCACCGCAACAACAGATACAGCCGCCACCCAGCGCACCAGCTCTGCCCTCCAAGCAGCCCCTCAGCGTTCGCCCCGTGCCCGCTCGCACACGAAGGAGGGCATCTCCTTTGCCCCAGGCACCTCAGGCCCTGCCCCAGTTACCCCTGCTGCCCTCAGTGAGGAGGTCATTGACTTCCTCAGGACGCTCATTGTTGGGCAGTCTACCCTTTTGAATGCCATCCAGGGGTTTGAAAGGGAGGTGCACCGGAGCAATGCATACCTGGAGGGCATTCATTCGGGTCAGGCTACCCATCAGCGATCGTTCAACGCTCTGGCCTCAGCACTGACGGCAGCCATTGTCCCTGTCTCCTGCCTCCCTCCTCCAACTTTCTCCACCCAGTCCCACTCCCCTGTACCTCTGCCTATCCCAGACACACCTACAGACCAGCCTGCACACACCTCAACACCCAAGGGCAGCTCATCCAGACATAAGCACCACACATCACAGAAGCATTCACACAAGCAACAGGCACATGCAGACATACCAACAGCCACTGCCTCCTCTGTGTCCCCCTCCTCCTCGTCTCCCTCCTCCCTCCCTGTGACGTCTCCACTCACACTTGCATGCACAACATCATCAGCCACTACGTCCATCACCAGCACACCCACCAGAACACTCCGCACACGTGCAGTCACCACCCCCACTGCCATTTACACGTCCCCTGTGTCCTCTCCCAGTGTGTCTGTCACCCCCTCTTCCAAACCACACAAACGCAGGCAGTCACCCACCCAACAGCCATCCACCTCACGACAGCCTCTGTCACAAGCACCTGCACCCAAAGACACCAGACTTGACTCTCCTACAACCACATCCTCTTACTCCACTCCCATACCCACTGCACCTACCCTTCCCACTGCTCCTAAAAAGTTTTTCCTCTCCAAAATTAACCTCTTTCCATCACCTGACCCACCCCCTCCATCTCGTAAGAGTCCAATCAGCACCTCAGCCACCACAACCCCTGGACCTACAAGGACCATAGTACAGGGATATTGGAGTCCACCACCTTCAGGGGCAGCTACATCTGCCAGCAGTAAATGGACAGCCAGCCCACCCCCTGGGAAAAAATCCAAGAAAGGCAAGGGCTGGCGCGAGAGGCCAGAGACGGCAGCCTCCAAAGGCACTACCCTGGCACCGTCAGGAAGTGGGGTGCCACCTGGCACATCTACAAAGGGAGGCAAGAGCCACAGAGAATCACGGAAGGATGGCAAGGGCAGCACGGCCAACAAGTCCGGCAGCAGGCGAGCTGCATCATTCCGGGTGTGAAGGAGGACACCCACGGGCCCGGGACTCCAGCACAGGAGGGACCCGCAAGCGAGAAGTCGGATGGCGAGTGAACTCCATATATTGGCCGGATATGGTGCCCTGGAGACACATGTCAAGAACCGCTGAACAGGGCCCTTCAAGACAAGAACCGCTGAACAGGGCCCTTCAAGACAAGCACCGCTGAACAGGGCCCTTCAAGACAAGCACCGCTGAACAGGGCCCTTCAAGACAAGCACTGCTGAACAGGGCCCTTCAAGACAAGAACCGCTGAACAGGGCCCTTCAAGACAAGAACCGCTGAACAGGGCCCTTCAAGACAAGCACCGCTGAACAGGGCCCTTCAAGACAAGAACCGCTGAACAGGGCCCTTCAAGACAAGAACCGCTGAACAGGGCCCTTCAAGACAAGAACCGCTGAACAGGGCCCTTCAAGACAAGCACCGCTGAACAGGGCCCTTCAAGACAAGAACCGCTGAACAGGGCCCTTCAAGACAAGAACCGCTGAACAGGGCCCTTCAAGACAAGCACCGCTGAACAGGGCCCTTCAAGACAAGAACCGCTGAACAGGGCCCTTCAAGACAAGAACCGCTGAACAGGGCCCTTCAAGACAAGAACCGCTGAACAGGGCACCGCCGTCTCATGAACCGCTGAACAGGGCACCGCCGTCTCTGCACCGCTCCGCTGGGCCCTTCCTCTCAAGCACCGCTCCGCTGGGCCCTTCAACTCAGGCACCGCTCCGCTGGGCACCCCCGTCTCTGCACCGCTCCGCTGGGCCCTTCATCTCAAGCACCGCTCTGCTGGGCCCTTCAACTCAGGCACCGCTCCGCTGGGCACCGCCGTCTCTGCACCACTCCGCTGGGCCCTTCATCTCAAGCACCGCTCCGCTGGGCCCTTCATCTCAAGCACCGCTCCGCTGGGCCCTTCAACTCAGGCACCGCTCCGCTGGGCACCGCCGTCTCTGCACCGCTCCGCTGTGCCCTTCATCTCAAGCACCGCTCCGCTGGGCCCTTCATCTCAAGCACCGCTCCGCTGGGCCCTTCAACTCAGGCACCGCTCCGCTGGGCACCGCCGTCTCTGCACCGCTTCGCTGGGCCCTTCATCTCAAGCACCGCTCCGCTGGGCCCTTCATCTCAAGCACCGCTCCGCTGGGCCCTTCAACTCAGGCACCGCTCCGCTGGGCCCTTCATCTCAAGCACCGCTCCGCTGTGCACCGCCGCCTCAAACACCGCTCCGCTGGGCCCTTCAACTCAGGCACCGCTCCGCTGGGCACCGCCGTCTCTGCACCGCTCCGCTGGGCCCTTCATCTCAAGCACCGCTCCGCTGGGCCCTTCATCTCAAGCACCGCTCCGCTGGGCCCTTCAACTCAGGCACTGCTCCGCTGGGCCCTTCATCTCAAGCACCGCTCCGCTGGGCACCGCCGTCTCAAACACCACTGGCCCATTGGCAGAAGGGGCAGGCCCGGATCTGTGTCGGGCAGGGCTGCACGAAGCACTCTGGGCACCATGCCTCCTCCAGAACCAGTGGAGTCTATAATCCACTTGAGAGACTGTGGCTTTGCACTCCCCAGGATGGCACAGTGGGCAAGCCACCCACTGTAGAGACTTGTGAGACTGTGGCTTTGCACTCCCCAGGATGGCACAGTGGGCAAGCCACCCACTGTAGAGACTTGTGAGACTGTGGCTTTGCACTCCCCAGGATGGCACAGTGGGCAATCCACCCACTGTAGAGACTTGAGAGACTGTGGCTTTGCACTCCCCAGGATGTCACAGTGGGCAAGCCACCCACTGTAGAGACTTGAGTGACTGTGGCTTTGCACTCCCCAGGATGGCACAGTGGGCAAGCCACCCACTGTAGAGACTTGAGTGACTGTGGCTTTGCACTCCCCAGGATGACACAGTGGGCAAGCCCCCCACTGTAGAGACTTGTGAGACTGTGGCTTTGCACTCCCCAGGATGGGACAGTGGCCATGGAGGCCCCTCGTGGGTCTGGCGTCGTGGACTCATGTGGCTGAGGTGCCTCCCCTTCCCTTCCCCCTGAGGTGCCTGTAGTTTTTCTATCTGATGCCCCTGCAGTGTTCTCTCCAATGGGTCTCCTGTGTGGGCTTTGCCCATGTGTTGAGGCCCATTGGCCCACGTACAATGACTGAAACCCAATTTGGACAGGCCAATTTACATATGTGTATATAGTTATAGATGTTGGAAATAATTTTTTACTTAGCCTTACAATATATTTGGATTTCATGATCATTTTATTTTGTCTTGGCATTCTTCCAGGGGGGTTGGGGGGTGTCACTCTGAGTTGTTGCCCTGCATTGATGTGTAGGTAGTTGTGGGTGATGGTGGGTGTGTCGCGTATGTGTGTGCCCGTAATCTTTTCTCCTCCCCCCTCCCCTGTGTCGTAGGTGCAGTACTCACCGTTGTCTTCTGCGGCGGCGTTCGTGCTCCTGGTAGAGGAGCAGGTAGACAATAGCTGGTAGGATGTGTAGTTCTGGTTCCATGCTGTCCAGATTCCTCGTGGGGTGTGTAGAGGTGAGCGTTTTCCCGTTCGTAGTCTGTTTCTGCCGTGTTTTTATCGGCGGGGCTCCCGCCCCGGAAAAGGTGGCGGATTGGTGAGTTGTGATAGGGTGGGCGGTACATTGTCGCCCGCCTGTCTGTTGGCGGTGACCGATGCGCTGTTTGTTTGTCCCGCCGTGGCGGTCGGAGTGTTAAAGTGGCGGTCTGTGTTGGCGGTTTCCGCCAGGGTCAGAATTCCATTTTTTTTAACGCCTGCCTGTTGGCGGGTTGGCCGCCGCTTTAACACCGACCGCCAGGGTTGGAATGACCCCCTATATTGGGTGCAAATATGTTGAGCTTTACAGATATAGCTAATTAATAATTGTCATGTGTATCTTACCTCATCTTTGGACATAGTTTGCAACAAAACATACAAGATAAACTTTGCATGCTCTACAGGTTCCCCCATCAGCACTCCAACCTAGGATGCTGATAATTTGACATTTTTTTCAGACACCCAAAAGGTGATATTAGGAATGTTTGACAACCGCTCTTGGATGCACTCCATCCCATCATTTTTCATACAATGGGCCATTCTATTCAGATGCCCACCTCTTGAAAATCAGAACTGATCCTGTGCCTCATGAGAACTCCCAGGTGTGAACCCTTCCAAAACAAAGCACAAGCAACTCCAGACTGGTTTCTGACTCCAATAGTTAGAATCTTCATTTGTAAACAAATAGTGCAGACGCCCAAGGACCTTCTTAGAATACCATCCCTAACACTAATGAATGTCTGAGTTGCTGAATAATGTGTCTGACTTGCTTGGATTCCACTTCATACCCCTTTTTCCACCATCCCTTACTGCAACTATCATTTAGAAATGTAAAGAATAGCAGACCTAAGTTTGTCAACTTAACAATTCAAGAGGCCAAGGAACAGGTAAATACTTGACTGTATAAAATGGTGCACTTATAACATATCAACATTTATTCTATTTTTATATTTTATTATCTATTTTCCGATAATTCGCAGTGACATCTTCATTCATTCAACCATTTAGAATGCAGGTGATGCAAATGATATGCACCATATGAATGTAGACAGTTACAGCAAGTACTAAAGGTGGTAAACCTACTGCCTCCTGCTGCTCTTCTACATCTGCATTTTTAGTAAATACAATTACCTTTCTTTGTGGCCTGATGCTTTCTTCATTGGAGACAAGGAGCGAATCATCTTCAGCTTTGAGGAACATCTGTTTGGGAATAGCTCTCCTCATCTTCATCGGAGGCAGCAGAGGAAAGTATTTTCTTAAGAAGACAGAGGCTGTCTGGATTAAGGATAGACACACAGTGTTGCTTGCCTTGACCTGCCTGTTGTAGGCACCAATCTGAGGTACCACATGTGGACTTCATCAGGAGCAAAAAACTGCTGGATTCATGCTTGGTCTTATGCTTAAGCTTGCCCAGTGACTCTGAGGACTTGAGAACTCTTCAGCACTCGTACAAGTAAACCACACATCATCAGGAGACAACTGTACTCCAACACAGTGACACACAGTATGTCTCCCTTCCAGTTGCTACCATTTTGACATGTTGCATCAGCAATAGGGGAGTGAATGCTTTCAAGCATGCACAGGACACACTCACAGCACGCAACCCTGAGGCTATGCTGCATTTCATCAGGGGTCATCATCTCACATCTTTGTGATTACTAGCTGGTTTTGGACAGTGGATAAGGAAAATGCTTGGTACACATGTAAGTTCAATACTAAAACTTTCAAGTGTTGGTATTGAGGGTGGAGAACTAAACTAGTCTTCAGAAATGTTGCTCATAATATTGTTCATGTATTTCATCTATTTATGAAGAAATTGATTTAATTGGTATAATTGAAGCTCTTCAGTCCAGCTTCACTATGATTTTGGTAATATAAAGATTTCATGGGTGTGGAGCAGCAGTACAAAAAGAAGAGAAAATTAAGAGAGGAAGCCACACAACCAGTAGTACAGTTGATGCCATTGCCTGTTTAAATCCTCAACCATAGGTTGCTAGGAAAGTGTGAAATTATCGCACCCCTGTTTTCTTTTCAGGACCTGGAGAGCCCAACATTCAATGGAGAAAATGGAAAAGGGATTTGCACAACATACATGAGTGTGTGGGAGAAATAATTTGGCTGAGAGGAAACCCTTCTTGCTCATGCACTGTCTTTGAGTAGAAGGGCAAGACATATTTGAGAACTTGCCAGAAGTAATTCAGCCGTGAAATTATAAGCAAGGGCATTATAAGAGTTGTTTTAAGAATTCCATTTTGAGGTTAGAGCATAAAGAGAAGGAGAGACAGTAGAGGAATATGTGACAGCCTTTGAGGAATCTGGCTTTAAGTTGTACGTTTGGAATGATGCTAGAGGATAGTATTACAGTGTAGAAATGATGGAGTAGATAAGGAACTGTGCCTAGCCTAAAGGATGGCTCCCTTTTGAGTGAGGTGCTATTGATAGCAAAGAAAATTAAGCATTCATTAGCCTGCATTGAAATTAAATGTAATAAGGGATTTAGAAAGAGTTTGGTTTACGGTACTGATAGCCATCAGACCGTGCCGGTAGTGGAGAACAGAGACTTAAGAGGTGTGATAACATACAACAATGTTAAGTGTTGGTGGTACAGGTGTTGTGATCAGGGAACTTGAGCAGTGCTTGGCTGTTCAGTCAAGGTGCAAACTATGTAGAAAGAAAGATTGCTATAGAAAACATTGGAAAAGCAATAAGTTTTCCAAAGATGTGAATGAGGTATCCAGTGTAGAAAAAATATTTGTGATACAGACAGGCACTGAACTATGAGAGAAATCCAGGACATGGTGGAGCTGAAAGTAGCAATAGAGATGCTTTTTGACTATCAAGCTTGGTTGACTTTGATGCCATATGTGGGGTATGTAGGAAAGTTCAGAACCAAGACCAAACTTTACGGAACAGAGTTTACACTGTTGTGGTATAGTGGGGAACAGATAAAATTGATGGGATTTTTTGATGTCGAACTTGGGGCCAGAGGAAGGGATCTGCAGGTGAGAGTGTGTGTGGCAGATGTGGGAGAATGTCTGCAAAGTTGATTACCTCAAAAGTTACTAGGAGTCACTCTCAGCCCCAGTGCTACACCTCAGATGCAGATGAACATGCCTAGGTGTGAAGATCATGATTTCATTAAGGAATTTTGACAACATTTTTCTGAAACATTGAGGTGCCTCTATGAATAAATTCATGAGATCAAGTTAAAAAGTCCAAAATACCTGTGGTAAGCAAAGTAAGAAATATAATGATAAGTGTTAGCAAACATTTTAAGGCTGAGATTAATCAGTTGTTGGTACAAAACATAAGAAGGCCCAGAGAAGCCATCCAACGGGTAGCCCTAGCACCTGTGGAGCACAAACCCAGGGGTGAGATACATGCCTGCATTGAACGCGGAGACTCAAACAAGAATGTGGTGGTGGTGGTGGGCCGGTATCTACTGCCTAAGGGTGACTCTTTTGAAGGGGGCCAAAGTTTTCAGTATGCTTGATTTGCCCTCCACATACTTCCAATTGATGTTGTGTGAGACGTCATATGATTTGACTGCCTTTGGGACACCGGCACACTTTTGGTTTATCCACATGAGGTCTGGTCTCATAGTAGTAGGCTCAGTGTTCCATAACAGTAGCTTCAGTGTTCCAAAAGATTGAGCAGTGCTTGCTTGATAGAAAGGTCCAATATTTCCAGGATGATATATTGGTGGCAGGTAAGAATGAAGAAGGACATAATTGTAGGGAGACAGTGATATTTGCTGCCCTTCAAAGAAATGGCAGTGTA
The DNA here is from genome assembly GCF_031143425.1 of Pleurodeles waltl. Lineage (NCBI taxonomy): Eukaryota > Metazoa > Chordata > Amphibia > Caudata > Salamandridae > Pleurodeles > Pleurodeles waltl. The sequence goes on along the minus strand of NC_090444.1, from coordinate 617,916,903 downwards.
ATAAAGTCATCCTTTTGGCTCTGATCACCCCTATTTTTTGACTGATACTGGTGGTTATTGACTCTGACTGTACCCTGGGCTCTGCTAACCAGGTCCTGAGCCAGTGCTCTGTTAAAGGCATATGGTAGTTAAACATAATTATAATTGGCTCTGATGACCTACCTCTAAGTCATTAGCATATTTTAGGGCATGTAGGTTTAGGGACCCCAATGGAGGTAAGGCACTTATGGGTGCACTACTCTGATCTCTGCTGTCATTGTAAAGCCAGCCCTGCCTTGCAGGCTGCTTTCAAATAAAATTAGGCCCAAATATGGCTTTGGAATTAAAAGTACTTCTATAGTCTCAAACTACCTTAGTTTTATATACAGGTCACCCCTAAGGTCTGCCCTCGGTGTCCCAAGGGTAGCATGCCCTGAAATTATAAGCAAGGACATTATAAAAGTTGTTTTGAAGCCCTGATGAGGGGAAAGATGCCAATTCCGTTTCACCCATTGCAGTACATTAGCTCTATGGACTAATATGGGAAGGCCTTATTTAAAATTAATAAAGTCTAACCTTTGCTAGGAGTGAGCTAAAAATGTCATTCAGGGTATCAAAATAACAGTTAAGATAAGTATGACAACTTACCAATGCTAGATTTATCAGAGCTATTACAGGAAAGGAGTTTTATAACTCTTTCCTATGGTTACCCAAAGTTAGCCCTGGACCAGGCTCCCCTCATTGGTCATCCTTTGACAGGCTAGCCAGTCTGCCTTGATGAGGTGTGAAGTGGCCTGGGCTAAGCCGAAGGAGGAACCATCTGTTGGGAGGAAAACTGCAGCAGCAAATGCCAGAGCAAGATGGGGTGGGTGGCCAAACTGGTCTTTAAGGGAGGGAAAGAGAGCTGGACAGAAACCACACCTCCCCCATTTCCTGCACCACCTGCCAGGTGGGAGCTTATCTAATTAGATTAGGAGAGGGTCTTGAAGGGGCGTGTAGGGGAAAGCTGGCCTCACCTGAGGGTGGGCTTAGCCAGACCAGAACCTCCAGGAGAGACTTTCTCCATCTTGAATTTTTGAGAAAGAGTGCTTTCTTGGACACAAATGGTACACACTTTGCAGGAAGTGGTCACCACAGAGGGTGGCACCCTGCACCACTTGGTCAGGGGTGTCCCTTGCATACCAGCCTAGAAACCTGGATAATATAAAGAGAAGAAGGACTGCCTTGCTAAACCCCTGATCTGCACCAAGAAGGACTGCATTCTGAAGGACTGCACCTGCTGTGCACTCTGGGCCTCACCACAAAAGGGACCTTGCCATGCTTCTAAAGATCCAGGAGTGGACTTTCTGTAAGCATCAGGTACAAAGATGCAATAAGAGTCCCCTGCATCAACTCCTGAAAGAAGAGCCCAGCTGGCCAGCGTCCAGTGGACTTTTAGGGATCTGACCAGGTGCCTTGGTGGAATTGTAGTCCAAACTCCTAAGGAGCAACTCAAAGCTTCTAGAACTTTGTGGACAATTCAAGACACCTAAAGGACCTTCTGGATGAAGATACAGAAGTTTGGAATCGTTTGGAGCAACTTTGTCAAAAAGCTCCATAAGTGGACTGACCCGCCGTCGAGAGTCAAGCCGGCGATGTCAAACCATGATCCAGCCTGAATTTCAGGATTGTCCCTCTGAAGCTTCAGAGCTTTTCATCATCAACAGGACTTCCAGGAGTTTACTGGGGCATTGCACTGAGCCAAGCTGCCATCTCTGAACTACAAGTTGGCCTGAGGAGGAGACCCGCTTGATATTGTGAGAAAAACATCCAAAAAGAAGACTTAGGACCTGATTTAGATATTGGCGGACCAGTTACTCCTTCACAATGGTGAAGGGTATTCTGTCTGCCGAAATGTAAATCCCATTATTTCCTATGGGATTTAGATTTTGGCAGACAAGAAATCCTTCACCATTGTGACGGAGTAACTTGTCCGCCAATATCTACATCAGGCTCTAAGTCTGAAGGTGAAATTTTGACCAAGGCCTACACCTCAGTGTATCCGACAGGGGATCCATTGTGGTCGGCCTCAAACTTTGACTTTGACCCAGTCAGGTGCGACCAGATAACGATGGTTGGCAGTTTTCGCTTTTAAGTAGAAAGGACATTTTTTTTATTTAATTTTTTTAATTCATATCTCCGATCCCTACATTGGATTTTTGTTGTTTTGGTGTCATTTTAAAGATACAAATATTTTCTATTTTTTAAAAATTGCTGTTGGATTTTTATCATACTTATTTACTGTTTTGTTGATATTTAATGCTTCTCACACTAGTCTCCTAAGTTACGCCTAACTGCTCCTGGGCAAGCTACCAAGGGTTGAGCAAGGATTAATTTACTGAGAACTTGATTGGACCTTATTTGTGATTGTGGCCATATTAGTAAGTGTAGGTATGTACCTGCCCTTCCTAGTAAACCACTTTCCAACAGGCATGACATTATAAGTCTGCATGTTTGTCTTTACGGGGATCCAAGTACCCCATTGTAGCACTTGACTATCTCGGGGTAGTGAAGCCAAGCAGTCCAAGGCCTACTTAGGGAAGGTGGTGTGGACTAGTATTTCCAATGTGCTGGCCTGCAACAACACTCAGTACATTGTTGTCCAGTCAGTGCTTTTTCTTTCAATAAGGAAATATAACTTTATTACTAACACTCTACTAAATACTATGCATTAAATTACAATTCTTTACATTAAGGTAGATGGAAGTACCTTGAATAACGTCCACATATCATAATCCACATCTAGTGGGTATTGTTCCCTATAAACACAAAACCACCCCCACCCGAACCAGGTGAATCATTGCAATATCACAATATAAGGGGTGCCATTATATGTAAAACATGCCTACTGGCTTTTGTCAGGGTGTCACATTATTAACAATAACCGCATTTTATACTTTGTCAAAGCAACACCATTGAAACCAATTGGGACAACAGCAATCCTCAAAAACACTCTTTAGAAGGGTAAACTTTGCACTGTTCATCACCACTGTTGACAAAACCCTTTTTTTAAATTGAAGATGTGTGTGTCAAGGCTCTTCTTTGCCATCTACAGCACCTAATGCAGCCATAGAACCCACCACAGGAATTATCATGCTCCAGCGTCCAAGAGCAACAGCTCCATCTCTGCAAGTGCTTTGACTTAATGGAAACATCTCTATGCCATCTATTCACCCCCTGGGAGAGTTTGGATGGTTTTGTACCAAAATCATTGGGGGGGCACTGCATTTCGGCAGTCCCCTAAACACTTCTCAAAAAACATGGATGTTGACTTTGCCCCTCCTTAGATCACCATAAGGATGTAAACGTGCCATTTTAAGCACTGTCAGGGCATTATGGGGCACTCCAAACCCAAATCTAGGAACACATAGTGAGCAGTTCACCCACTGTTATTTTTTGAAGTGGCCTTGTGCACCTTTGTCTTTTGCTTTGGGGTGCCTCAAAATCATCAGGGGCACCCACAGGCGTAGCGGCTTGTTGGTGGCTGTGGAGAGCCTTATGCCTTACCAGCCATCCAGTTCCCCATGTATAGCTCCTGTTCTGCATGAGAGCCAGCATCTTCCTTTCTGCTCCTGCTGCAGTGAGAGCAACGTCTGCTTCCACTCGTGAGCAGGAGCTACACTTTGTACTCCTTGATGCATCAGGGTGCCGGGTCCCCATAGTTCATGTGTCCTCCCTCAGGGAGATGGGGGTCCCCAGGGGCTACCCTGTGCTCAGGACGTGGGGCTTTGTGAACACCCGCTCTCAGATTTTCATTGTACCACCCCCTAGGACCTGGCCCACACTGGAAGTAGTTTAGAGAAACTGCAGTGAAGCACTTCTCACCCGTTTTTTCGTTTCTTTTCTTTTAAAAAGGTAAATCTTTAAAGCTGTATGTCACTGGCTAGTATAATCAATTTTGATTTTCTATGGGTTGTTTAGCTCCCAGTGGCCAGCCCTAGCCACTAGGAGCATTTCCTGCAGGCCTCCTGGACCTGGATTTTCTGGCTTCCTGCACAAGACCTGTCCTCTGCTGAGCTGCTGGTGCAGTTCTACTTCTGATGGGGGCATAGGCATCTTGTGCAGTCTATTCACAACCAGTCAGCAAAACATCTACCCTGGGGCTCTCCCCGAGTCCTCTTGGAGTCCACGGTCAGTCCACAGAAGTCCCGGCCCCCTTTGTTTCCTAGAAAATGAGTCAAGCAAAGTTAACTGTCCTATTGTGGGAATAGGCCTTTGATTCCCCTCCTGGGGAGCAGAGTAATTAACTTGGTCCCACTAGGAGAGACAAAGATGTGAAATCTTATTATGAGCTGAGCCAGGGAAATATGACAAATCTTGAACCGTCATAAAATGAGTATGTGGAATCTTGTGGACGAAAATTCATGCTTGGAGCCATGCTTGAACCCAGGTTCATACCTTGCTGAACCCTGTAGGCATATGTGGAATGAAACTGTACTTTAGTACACATTCACCCATAATGTTCACACAGTGTCAGCACCACATCCCTACCTACCCATACTATGAATCTCCACTCACATTATCCTAGGCCAAAACCAATCCCTGAAGAACAACTTCTGTGACAGGCTACCTGAGTGCAGATACTGTACTGCACAAAACTGTAGGTAGTCTCACATGCGCAGTCCACGCACATGTGCATATGTGTGGGAACTGTACGTTTGAGACTATTATCTTGCACAATTCTCTACTGAATTGCACAAGACAGTAGTCTCAAACGTGCAATCCGAACATTTGTGCACACGACTATGCACATGTGTTCACATGTAAAAAATGTGAACCTCTTATGCTAGCTGAGAAGCAGCGACCTTATTTTAAAAGGCGTGCACAGGCGGTCATGTTCAGTCAAATTACTGTGAATTTACTGTGAGTGAGACTCAGGTTCTGAGTCTCACTCACAGTAAAATTCCAAATACTGGGAAGTCAAAAGCAAAAAACCTGGGGGACTAAACGGCTGCGACCCATTTGCTCCAACACTGAAGGCCAAGAAGTCTTGTTTTGTGAAATCAGAGATAGAGCATTTAAGTCACCTGATTACATTTAAGAGAGTGAAGCCAAAGGACACTTTGGTATTAAGCACAGAGAAATTAGCATCCGCACCATCAAAAAGAAAAATAAACATACGTAATTTTTAGGACTGGCTAAATTTTGCAGACACTTTGGGGGTCATTCCCGCCAGAGTTCCCACCTCCAGAATACCGCACCGCGGTCAGAAGACCGCTGCGGTTATTCTGTGTTTCCCGCTGGGCTGGCGGGCGACCGCCAGGAGGCCGCCCGCCAGCCCAGCGGGAAACCCCTTCCCACGAGGAAGCCGGCTCCGAATGGAGCCGGCGGAGTGGGAAGGTGCGACGGGTGCAGTTGCACCCGTCGCGAATTTCAGTGTCTGCTGAGCAGACACTGAAATTCTTTGTGGGGCCCTCTTACGGGGGCCCCACGACACCCCATACCGCCATCCTGTTCCTGGCGGGCGAACCGCCAGGAACAGGATGGCGGTATGGGGTGTCTGAATCCCCATGGCGGCGCAGCAAGCTGTGCCGCCATGGAGGATTCAGCAGGGCAGCGGAAAACCGGCGGGAGACCGCCGGTTTTCCCTTTCTGACCGCGGCCAAACCGCTGCGGTCTGAATGCCCTGCGGGGCACCGCCAGCCTGTTGACGGTGCTCCCGCCGACCCTGGCCCCGGCGGTCAAGGACCGCCGGGGTCAGAATGACCCCCTTTGTTTAGACTTCTGCTTCAAAAACTGCTAGAAAGAAACTTTTCCTTGAATGGTAATTTAATTTACGTAGGACGCAAAGTGTGAAGAGACGTTTGTGAATGTAAAAAATAACTGAATCTTCCTCCTAGTCTAAAAGCTTTTGCTTTTAATCTTGGATGTACTCTAAGGTCTGATGTGCACGACAATGGTTAGGAGGGGGACTATTGCAAGGAGAATGCACCATTGTATTTGAGTGCAAAGCATTAAAGTAGAATGAGCGGGACAGACGATGTTTTGGAACAAGCAGAGGATTGATGGCACAATGTTAAAGTGTGCCAATTGTTGTGTCCCTAAAGAAAAGTGACTACAAAAGACTAATAAAGAGGAGCTATTGAGGAAGGAGAGTAGTTTCATCAGAAATAGGTAGCCTTCCAGGAAGGAGCAGAATGAGGAGAAAGAATCTTTGTTTAAGGTTTATGGAGAATTGGCTAAGATTGATTCCACCCGAAAGTCTGAAATCTAAACTACTGCAAGCTCCACATGAGGATTGTCTAGGCATATGCGAAACTAAAGAAAGAGTACATTTTGAGTTTTGTTGGCCGGCATTTGTACCAAATGGTAAAACAATGCATTAAGGAATGCCTGGTGTGTCAAAAAAAAGTGACACAGTGAAGAAGAAGGCATGGAATTAAGGGATCTGTAAAATGTGTAACACCTGATAGAATGGAGTGCCACACAAGCAGAAGTTGGAGAAGAAGTTTATTCCTGGCACCTCAGCCACAGCCTTGGTCCAACTGACATTTAACAGGCACATCCTCACAACGGATAACTCTAGAATCCTGGAGGACCTATGATTCCAAAGCTACAGACCAATTCACTGTGACAAATTATGAATACGCCACAGGATCTTCCACATTTTCTCTTTGAATAAGTGAGCTTAGACATAATAGGACTCATTGAATGGGGGTAGGTAGTGGGATTAGTTGATAGTTCTAGTGAACCTATTTCCTTAAGTGAATTTAAATTGGCATCGTTTTGGGGATTTATTAAAGCAGATCGAATCTAGATCGAATTTTAATAAGGGAAGATTTCCCTAGCACATTATTCTAAGACAATGGTGTTTAATTAACATCAAGAGTCATGGAGTAATAGCTGATGAAAAGGGAAATCAAGAACAAGTAGGCATCTCTGTATCATACTGAGACAAGGGTGGTGGAGAGAGTCAATCGGACATTAAACAAAGTGATTCAAGGATCAAATTCAGGCCCATTTTAAAAAAATGTTTGTGCGCATTAGCGTAATTTTTTTATGCTAAAGCGGCGCAAACATAACTCCATATTTCTATTTTGGTACTAGATCCGCCTCGCGTCGAAATGTAAGAGTTAGCGACATTTTCAGGGAGCGCCATACCACCTTGCGTCTCATTGCGACAATGAGATGCAAGGTAGGTGTTCCCTTCTTAAAAATGACGGTAGCCATCTCACACCATATTTACCTACCGATGCAAAAACTACACAAACCAAGGAAATGGACCTAAAAAAACGGTGCTAAGTCCAATTTGCATCAAATTTTAATGCCTGGTCAGACCAGGTGTTAAAAAGAGGCCCATACACCACCACTCAAGGAAAACACTCAGAAGGAGCATTTGAAACCTCCAGGAGAACATGGAAGTAGTACTGCTCCAGCTTGCCGCGGACATCAGCAAAGACAGCAGGTCCCTCCACCACCACTGCAGCAACCCCAAACACCACTACAGCAGCCACAAAGGCAGCTCAGAAGGTGGGAGAGGATCTTCAGACAACGCACAGCCATCCTTGGCCACAGGGAACAAGATCTGATCTGGATGTACCGAGTGAACCGGGAGTTCGGTGTACGCCTGCTTCACCACATTGCGCCACACATCACAGCAAGAGTGCAAATTCCCACTACCATTCCACCCATGGCCAAACTCCTCACTGTGCTCCATATGCTGACGTCTGGATCTTTTCAGAAAACGGGTGCACGATGTGGTTGGTATGTCCCAGCCATCCTTCTCGGTCCCCCTACCTAAGTTCTGGACGCTATCATACACCTCCCATCCCACCACATTTGCTCTCCAAACACCCAGCATCTGCAGCAGGAGACCAAGCAAGGTGCTGGGTTCCCTCATCTGCTGGGTGAAATGGGCTGCACCTATGTGCAATTAGTGCCACCTGCAGCAACAGAACACCTATATAGGGACCGCCAGCACACACATTCATTCAATGTGCAGAATATTGGCGACCTTCTGTGGACTGTTTACCAACATCCTAGCCACATATCCCGGCAGCGTCCATGATGCATACATATCCCGCCATTGCACTATCAATGAGCGGTTCCAGAATGGCCAATATGGCAATGGTCTACTCATAGGTAAGCCACCATACTAATTATAACACATACAACACAACAACCATCTAGGGCAAACAAGACAAACACCACACTAAATACACATGGGCAGGGGTGCATAGCTATACAGCCAACAACACATATGCAACATGCCACACTACACCGCATTCATTGCACTTCACAAACACATACACCAACATGTATATAACACAGCCACACCCTGACTGGCACACCACGTGTGGACAGCTGGAGCCAAGTCCCCTTTGCATGCAGAAGCTGCTCACAAACCACTACAAGTGTCCACAGGCTGACAACTAAATATAGATCAAACACATATTACACCAAACGAAGAATGGCCCAGTCATGTCAATGGCAAAGGCCATAGCCATTTAAAGAAAGTCACACATAGGCACTGTCCCACGTAAATCATGGTGTGCAAGCCTCTGGCAGAACCTAAATCAAATGCCACCCAAGTGGTGCCATAACTAACTACATATCATCTACACATACCTGACATACCTGTAGTGTGCACATACATCTATCTCCTGCATTGTGTTGCACACATACGAGTACAAAATTAACTGTGATTAAGGACCATGGGGCAGAATCATGAGAAATGGGCAGCTCTTACTAAAGTGCCACCGCACATGCGCCCCTAGTACCCTCTAACACCACCATGTCTGTTCCGTATACCAGAAAAGGTCCACCATGGTGAAAAGTTTGTGAAAAAACTGTAAAAATCATGGATGCCATAGTAGGACACAGTAGGAGTATAGAGGGAAGACATACCTTACCTTACATGCACCGTACTAGTGGACTCATGTGAGAAATAGCTGTGTCCCCTTCCAAAGCCAGCACTGGCATGTGTAGAAAGTGTCTTTGAGAAATCATGTATTGGAAGCTAGGAGATACTACTGCACCAAATCACATCATCCTACTAATGGTTGATATACACTCTCATAAGCTTGATGGCTGGCACAACCATCATCTGCCACAAATGGTCACAAAGTGTCGCACTGCATGCATAGTACCACATGGTAACATGGATGGCACAGTCTGGCTTTGTAGGGCAACTATGGTGTTTCAACATCTGATACCATTGTGATGCAAGGAGATGGTAGGTTCCATCTAACAACAGAACACTGCTTCAAATATGGACTAAACAATACATTTTATTAAATTATAACCATCATTTTGGGATCAATATGAAAATTCCCAGGTCCTTGAGCCACTACCCAAGATTGTCATGTCCATCAACACAGTCCAATAAAACCATTTCACAAGAACAGGATCATCCACTATACCACAGGCAATTCCGAGTCACCACTCCAACTAAAACTAACAATTGCCATGGTATGTTCTAAACCATTATCAAGCTTTACAAACTCATCTTCTCTCTTTCCTTTGCAGCTGATCAAGGGTACAGCATACAGCCATGGGTTATGATTCCATTTGCCAATCCCACAATGGTAGAAGAGTGGACCTACAATGAGGGGCACAGAAGAACACGCAATGTGGTGGAGAGGACATTTGGGCTCCTGAAATCAAGGTTCAAGTGCCTGGCCCTGACGCGGGGAAGCCTCTTGTATGCTCTACCACTCGTATGCAAAATCATACTGGCATGTGCAATCCTCCACAATATCTGTGTCAGAACAAATATCCCCTGGGATGACCAGGTTGATGTCCCCAACGAGGAGGAGGATGATGATAAAGCAGATAATTTGGAGGGGAAAAAACAGAACACTGCTGCAGGAGTTCGCAGGAGACTCTACATTGTAGAGAACTTCTATACTTAATAACTGGGCTAACAACATCACATTGTAAATAGCACAAATAAAATACTTTGCACCTGATGCTCCTTGGTCTTCTCATTCTCCACTACATATACCACTGAGATGTGATTCAAACCCTAGGGAGCAGGTAAGAAACACAAAAGTTACAAGTATGGTAGCAACATCGTTTGTGATGTAAGAGGGTCTACCGCCTCCATCTCACATATCAGTGACACACAATTCACGGCATGTGACTCCTGAAGGCCTAGATCCATGCACCACTACAAATATTGTGCAGTCAAGTGGCCAAGGTGCTAATTCCTAGCCCATTCCCCACAACAACACCATGCCTAACAGGATGTATGCAAGGGGGGCACACATAAGGTAGAGGCTGTCAACAAATGGTTCTTAAGTAATGTTGGAACTGAACACTGTCACAACTCAGGGTGATTGTTTGGTATGCCTGCATGGTACATGTGCGATAAGGGTGGGACATCATAGGTAACTATGGACCTTCAGTAATTGTCCAGGGATTGTAACCAAGGTCAGATGCTGAGCCTGCAAAGTGTATCCATGGGATTATGTCCTAGCACTGCCATTGGGCACAATCCTAGCACATGGTGGACTGTACCTCACGTATGGCACGCACATGTTGGCTATGGAGTGTGCAATGGGTTGCTAGACAAATTAAGTAGATATGGGTGCAAAATCACTATCCAAACACATGACCCACTGTCAGACTCGAAGAATTTAATAGGACAATGCACCACCAAATAATAGTCTGGGTGGAATGCAGGCAGGGTGTGTTAAAGTCCCTATGTGCATAAGATGCACACTTGTCGCACAAATCTGATGTCTTGACGCATGCCTAGGGCAAATCCAGATAAACATGTGAAGACTCATGTACGGGTGTATGTCCTAGGTAGCAACAGGTTTGCCAGTATCAACAATGCTTGACATGTGTCAGCATGTTTACCTAGTATGCTCTATATAACAACATCACACAGCACATAGCAATACACCCCACTCATTGTCACTCACTGTCAACACCAGGACAGTGCGCGCTCTACGGGCATCTAGAATGCAAAAACCCAACACTCGCAAGAAAAAGTAATTTATGCATTGTGATGATATCTTATTGTTTAAACTTTTGCATTGCAGAATTCCATCCAAAAGATTCATTTTTAAGGTGCTTATAAATACTGAACATTTACAATGTATTGCTGCAGACATTCAGAGTGTGTTAGGGTGTGGTCCCTTTCCAGGGCCTTCTGGAGACTTTCCGTGCAACAAGCCTGGGCGTGGTTCTAGGCTGGGCAAAAACTCTATAAAAGAGAGTCAGCCCACCTTCCAGTGCTCACTATTCAGAGGTCCTGGTGCAGAGCAGCAGCTTCTTCCTGAGCTCCTGTCCCGGCGGCCTATTTGGATTTTCCAGTCTTCTGCACTCATCTCTCATTGGTGATCACTGTTTCCAGGCGGTAAGACGGTGTTTGGACATTTCCCAACACCGTAATTGAGAATCTTCATATTTTTGATTTTAATTCTTAAATGAATAACAGATTACTTGTGCGCTGCCATTTTTTGACATTTGTATGGTGGTTTGCAAATAGGGAGGACGCGCAATTTATTCGATAAAGATTTGACTTCGTTATTACATTATTGTTCATTGCGCGCTGATATTTCTTGACATTTACATGATGTTTTATGAGTTGGCAAGACATGCAACTCGTTTCATGAGCATTTAACTTTGTTGTTCATTGCGCGCTACCTTTTCTTGACATGGTGGCATTCGAATCGGCGAAACGCGCGATTCACTTCTCGTGTGTAATTCATGCTGTTCATTGTGCGCTACCATTTTCTGGCATTTACATGGTGGCATTCGAATCGGCAACACGCGCGATTCTTTCCTTGAGTGTTTTTTCATGTTATTCATTGTGCGCTACCATTTCTTGGCTTTTGTATGGTGGCATTTGAATCGGCAAGACGCGCAATTCTTTCCTCGTGTATAAATAATGTAAGTTACTGTGCGCTACCATTCTAAGACATTTTCTTGGTAGCATTTCAAGTTGACACGTCGCGTGATTTATTCCTTGAATCTACGTTGTGTGATTTCATGGTGCACAAACCTTTATGGTGTTTAATACTCATAAAAATCTGCAATGTGCGCAATTTACTTCCCAATGTTTTTTTCTGAGATGAACACAACAATACCAGAGTTCTAGATGTAATGCTGTGTGTTCCTGATATGTATTCCTAAAAGGAGATTCATATGGTTGTTTAGAAATTGCTCAGAGTGTTTCCTGATTCTCATGCTAAAGAAAGTACTCAAATCTGAAAGTCCTATTTAACTTTTCCTGTTTCCTCCTCAGGTATTCGGTCATCTAAAGCCTAGTCAGTTTTAGGATTATTCTAGGGTTGTTCATGTTTTTTCAGAAAAGACAAAGCTTAGAGTTGTAGCATGGTACTGATTTCATGAGATATAATTTTGATGTTGTGTTTTAACCTTTTGCTTCCTACAGGTCTCCTTCCCAGCTGTTCCCGTCCTAATCCCCTTTTTCCCACTTGGACTCTCTTAGACTCCGTGATAAATCTAATCAGAGTATTGGAGCTGTCTTGTGGTGGAAGTGTTGGGAACGTGCACGGACCCCGAGGATCTGGTGACTCTGACACTCACATAACAGAACAAGTGCATGGTAGCAACAGTAACAAATTATCCCATACACTTTTGTTCTGATGTCTTGACGCATGCCTAGGGCAAATCCAGATAAACATGTGAAGACTCATGTACGGGTGTATGTCCTAGGTAGCAACAGGTTTGCCAGTATCAACAATGCTTGACATGTGTCAGCATGTTTACCTAGTATGCTCTATATAACAACATCACACAGCACATAGCAATACACCCCACTCATTGTCACTCACTGTCAACACCAGGACAGTGCGCGCTCTACGGGCATCTAGAATGCAAAAACCCAACACTCGCAAGAAAAAGTAATTTATGCATTGTGATGATATCTTATTGTTTAAACTTTTGCATTGCAGAATTCCATCCAAAAGATTCATTTTTAAGGTGCTTATAAATACTGAACATTTACAATGTATTGCTGCAGACATTCAGAGTGTGTTAGGGTGTGGTCCCTTTCCAGGGCCTTCTGGAGACTTTCCGTGCAACAAGCCTGGGCGTGGTTCTAGGCTGGGCAAAAACTCTATAAAAGAGAGTCAGCCCACCTTCCAGTGCTCACTATTCAGAGGTCCTGGTGCAGAGCAGCAGCTTCTTCCTGAGCTCCTGTCCCGGCGGCCTATTTGGATTTTCCAGTCTTCTGCACTCATCTCTCATTGGTGATCACTGTTTCCAGGCGGTAAGACGGTGTTTGGACATTTCCCAACACCGTAATTGAGAATCTTCATATTTTTGATTTTAATTCTTAAATGAATAACAGATTACTTGTGCGCTGCCATTTTTTGACATTTGTATGGTGGTTTGCAAATAGGGAGGACGCGCAATTTATTCGATAAAGATTTGACTTCGTTATTACATTATTGTTCATTGCGCGCTGATATTTCTTGACATTTACATGATGTTTTATGAGTTGGCAAGACATGCAACTCGTTTCATGAGCATTTAACTTTGTTGTTCATTGCGCGCTACCTTTTCTTGACATGGTGGCATTCGAATCGGCGAAACGCGCGATTCACTTCTCGTGTGTAATTCATGCTGTTCATTGTGCGCTACCATTTTCTGGCATTTACATGGTGGCATTCGAATCGGCAACACGCGCGATTCTTTCCTTGAGTGTTTTTTCATGTTATTCATTGTGCGCTACCATTTCTTGGCTTTTGTATGGTGGCATTTGAATCGGCAAGACGCGCAATTCTTTCCTCGTGTATAAATAATGTAAGTTACTGTGCGCTACCATTCTAAGACATTTTCTTGGTAGCATTTCAAGTTGACACGTCACGTGATTTATTCCTTGAATCTACGTTGTGTGATTTCATGGTGCACAAACCTTTATGGTGTTTAATACTCATAAAAATCTGCAATGTGCGCAATTTACTTCCCAATGTTTTTTTCTGAGATGAACACAACAATACCAGAGTTCTAGATGTAATGCTGTGTGTTCCTGATATGTATTCCTAAAAGGAGATTCATATGGTTGTTTAGAAATTGCTCAGAGTGTTTCCTGATTCTCATGCTAAAGAAAGTACTCAAATCTGAAAGTCCTATTTAACTTTTCCTGTTTCCTCCTCAGGTATTCGGTCATCTAAAGCCTAGTCAATTTTAGGATTATTCTAGGGTTGTTCATGTTTTTTCAGAAAAGACGAAGCTTAGAGTTGTAGCATGGTACTGATTTCATGAGATATAATTTTGATGTTGTGTTTTAACCTTTTGCTTCCTACAGGTCTCCTTCCCAGCTGTTCCCGTCCTAATCCCCTTTTTCCCACTTGGACTCTCTTAGACTCTGTGATAAATCTAATCAGAGTATTGGAGCTGTCTTGTGGTGGAAGTGTTGGGAACGTGCACGGACCCCGAGGATCTGGTGACTCTGACACTCACATAACAGAACAAGTGCATGGTAGCAACAGTAACAAATTATCCCATACACTTTTTGGGCTCCAACATCACTATCAGTGTGGGATGTGCTACTATGTCCAGCATTGTTCCATAATGTCGAAGACACAACCTCAAACTGAGTGGGAGTAGACCTAGCCATATATGTTTCATTTGGCTTATGAAAAGTACAGCACTGAGATGATTTCACACTTCATCATTCAGTCATGGGAAGAGTTACCTAGGTTGTGGCATGCTGAAAGAAATGCATAGCCATGTTCAACAGAGGATTTGGATGGACAGCTTAGATACACCCACAGATACTTGCACATACAACACAGGAGGTCACTTGGAGACAACACAAGTGCAGTGGCAGGTGTAACGTCATGTGTGCGTTGCACTCATTACATCTCACAAATACCTTCAATGGAACAGTAACTATCAAGTAGCCAATAGTAGGAGATGTGTACATCTAGTAATTACACATCATATGTTGCATCCTGTCCATGTATGACCAGACAATGTTGCTGTAGAAGATGTGTACAAAGTGCAAGCAGCCTAAAGAATGGGAGCAATGTAGGAGACAATACATACCTTACCATATTACCAAATATGCGGGAAAACATGGAGAAGGGACACACATAGCCCAATACCGACTGTACAACACATCAATGTCTACATGTCAACATTTGACATATGTACAGAGAGGATGGGAAGGTCAGTACATAACCCAGTCATGTTGGCCACTACCATACCCTTGTATTTGTCCATCGCATGCTACCATGACAGGAGGCAGTGACAGACAACACCATTTGTACCCTGGCACATTCCCAAAATTGAAGTCACAACATATATACAACCCCTAAACAAGCTGCCCAAGGAAACAACTAAGGACATCAAAGAATGAGACATATCCTACAAGTGCAAGCACCCAGAGCTCAGTATATGGGAGGGGAAGACTGATATCAAGTAGCACAAAGGAAAATGTGGTATCCTGGTCTGTATGATTACAATTGTGCATGCGTCTGTCTGCTGCGGAGTCTGCATAGTTCTGCTGAGTAGCAATCATGAAGAGTCTAGATCCTCGCTCAATAAACCCACACACCACTGCTCTGGCTACATAAACATATGACATTGTCAGGGGCCTGACGCATGTGCACAGGGGGTTGAGTAAACTGGAGCTCTATTAACCTGCCCCTTCCCATGAAACAACGGGTTTGTGTTGCCATACAAACTCACACAGTTGTGATGATGAGTAGGCTGGCATCTATGTCAGACTGCAACACTGTAACACAGTGGTATGCCATTGTATGTGACAGTCATAACAAACATGATGTGGACAAATGTGAGTGCCTAGCTGGAGGCATGCACACATATACCACATATCTTAGAACACATGTACTATTATAATGGTTCAAGGATGGTAATGTGTACGGATTCTGAACAAAAGGCAACCTATTGCAAAAGTAAGGGCAGAGGTATCACAATATCAGTGACTGAAAGAAATGACCTTCACATGCGTTCCAACATATGGAAACAAAGGTGTCAAATGCCAACATGTGTCCATGCAGGGAGATAGTAATGTGAGGTTTCATATCCCATGAACACACCACTGTGGTCCTATGTTACAGAAATGACACTACACATATCTTTACACACACACACACACACACACACGGCATATATCAATGTTCAGTAATACCTGTGTACATAACCTCTCCTGCAACTAAGATGAATGGGGAACCAAATGCCACACGTATAGCAGAGCATCACAAAGTTAAATCCAACAGCACACCATAGAGTTGCACATGCAAATTGCCGGGAGTAATGTGATGTCAATGCAGTCCTAGTCCACTGCATACTCTGAGTACAAATTGTCATGGCTGTCACATGCCTTACCATGTGTTAGACATAGGCCATCATATATATTGTGTTGTAGGTATGTGTACATTTGTATGTCAAACATAACAATGTAGTCCACCCACAAATTAGTATTCAAACACATATGTACAGACATAGCCCACATGTTCCAACATGTATGTGGACACAGTGTCCCGACACTTGCACACATGCACAAGGTATGAGTAATCGCATGCAGCAGACTCATAGACAAACCTATGGATTCAACATACCAATGTCACTGTTATAACATTACTGAATAGTTACGCACATGTAGCCATACCACATATACAACATTGTAGCACATCCCATGTAACATGGTAAGTGAATCAGGGTGCACTCAAGGCCGACAATGCAAAACTCCATGCAATTCTGTCATGTGTCAAAAAAAATTATGCAAATGTATCAGATCCACAATGCAACATAAGTAAAATGACGCCTGAGCCCTGAGCATCAGTCACACGCTCACACACCTTTTAATGCGCCGTGGTGAAAAATCGGCTCATGACCGTCACAAAATTGTTCCCACGTACGCCAATACCATGCAGTTCCCCTAAGCTAAAAGACGCCTAGCCCGTGAACGTCTATTGCACATCCATAGGCAATTTCACGCAAAATGGGTAAAAATCTACGCATGACCATCATGCATAAAGAATGACGCATGACTGGAAACGTGACGCACAGGCCCAGGAAGTGATGAAACAGGACATCCTGCCTGCAAACATGGAACAGTGAGTTCACTTTCACTTTCACTTCACAGCCTTATTGTCTGTGACTGTGTGAGGGTGTATGGAGCTGGTGCTGTAGGAGTTTTGCCGTGTTTTGAGTGTTTATTGTGCTGTGTCCTGTAGGTGTTGTGCTTTATTTGTTTTTAAACCAGTCTTTTGTATTCTAACTGTACTGTTCCTGTCTGTGTATAGTGAGGTGTTTGTAGGAGGAGTATAGTTGGTGGGGCAGTTGGGGTAGTTGGGTTAGCTGTTTAGATTTTGATTTTTTGAGGTGAATTGCATTTGCAGTCCAGTATGTCTGGGAAAGGGAGGATGGCGAGAATGTCAGCTGATGAGCCGGGGTTTTATATGGCTGGTACAGCACTACCTCTCCATGGTGCTGGAACTGGGTGGCCTTGTCATTCAGGCTACACCACAGAGACAGGGAGGCTGCTGTGGGTCAAGGTGCTCCCCCACCTAACAAGTGTCTTTGGGACAGGAAGGAATGACCACCAATTGAAGCACTGCTGGGCAGACCTCATTACAAGGGAGCAAGATCTGCTGGATCATCTGGGCATAGAGACTGGTGGAGCAGCTGGTAAGTCTCCCATTTTCACACAAAGTCAATTTTTTGCATGTGCATGACAGTTGCAGATACGGTTGAGTGCTGCATGTAATGGTTGTGGATCTGGACATGCCGTATGCTACCTGTATGATGAGCCCCAGTGCCACCTTAGACCTGCAACTCAAATGTACAGTACTGAAGCTGATGCAGGGCAGATGTACCATTTTCCCTGTACAACCACTGCAAAGTGTTGTGATACATGCATAGGGCAACTAAGTTTTAAGCAATACCAAATGAGGTCTACACCATGTATCGGGTATGGAAGGGGGTCCCAAAACCTGTGTGGGAGGCAAATGTATAAGCCACTGGGAAAAATTAGAAATACCTAAATTCCATATTTCATGCACTTTGAACGGCTGCTGAGAGCAGGTGCGATATGAGGGCATATAAATGTATGTGATGGCCTCAGCAGAAGTCATGATGATCTGTTGCAACTCCTGCTGAGAACATCATTTACCTACACATAGATAAATGCAGTTGGACCCTACCTGCATCATGTTGCGCCTTAATTCTCATTAGGTGCAAACATGGCTGGGTAAGGGTTGCACTGAGGGTCACAAAGACTGTATTGATGCAATTGGTGCTGCAGCACTGTTGTTCTATCGGGCCCTTTGTGTCATTTGCCAAGGCCATAAAAGGGAGCTTGGCCATGCACTGGGTCTAGACTACTAACACTTCCTTCTTCCTGTACATTGTCTATCACATACACCCTATATTATGGCCCTCATTACCACATTGGCGGTATTGACCGCCTACTGCCACGGCGACGGCTGCAAAACACCGCCGACCGTATCGTGAGCAATGATACGGCCTGGCAGTGTTTTGCTGGCAGACGCTGCTGCTGACAGCAGCGCCGTGGACCATCTCCAGCCTGAGGACCGCCTGCAAGCAGGTAAGTCAGGTTCTCCAAACAGAGTGGGGGTGGGGGGAGTTGTGTGTATGTGGGGGTGTGTGTTTTGGAATGCGTGCATGCGGATGTGAGTCGCGTTGTATGCATCCGTGAATGAGTGAATGAGTGATTGTGAGTGTTGTGTGTTGTGGATGCATGTGTGTGACAAGATATGTTGGTGTGTGTTGTGGTGTGTGGGTATGTATGTGTGCATGCGTGGGTGGAGGTGGGTATGCATGTGTGCATGTGTGAATATGGGTGCGCGTGTGGGTGTGCATATGTGCGGGGACAGGAGTGGTTGGGCAGGGTGGGGAAGGGGGAGACCACTATCAGTGCCAGGGAAGGAATTCCCTGGCACTGATAGTGCCTACCGCCATTGTTTTCATGGCGGTACAAAAACCACGAAAACCAAGGCGGTAGGCCAGGTCGTAATCCTGAGGGTGGGAATGTGACGGCATGCCAAGGGCTGAGTGTGAAGGGGCCGTATTTACAAGGTGGCATTAACCCACAAAAAGTGTCTTAACACCACCTTGTAAATACGGCACAGGGCATTGCACCACCGGAGCGGCACGAAAAGTGACCCTCTGGTGACACTTGGGCCTCATAAATATACCCCTAGGTATTTTGGGGCATATGAAGGTGCCCCAAGCTACACCTGTGTCACTTTTGATGAGGCTCAGGTGGCGCAATGCCCTGCCCCATATGTACAAGGTGGCATGAAGCTACTTTTTGTGCCTTGATGCCATCTTGTTTATATGGCCCCTTCACTCCCAGCTCTTTGTGTGGAGGTTGTGTGCAATGGGTGTTGCTGTGGACTTACCACAGAAATACCCTTTGCATTTTGACACTGCCTCAGATTTTGGACTATGGGGGCCAGTGTCGGCGGGAGCACCGCCAACAGGCTGGCGGTGCCCCGCAGGGCATTCTGACCGCGGCGGTTTGGCCGTGGTCAGAAATGGAAAACCGGCGGTCTCCCGCCGGTTTTCCGCTGCCCTGCTGAATCTGGGGATTCAGACACCCCATACCGCCATCCTGTTCCTGGCGGTTCGCCCGCCAGGAACAGGATGGCGGTATGGGGTGTCGTGGGGTCCCTGGGGTCCCCTGCAGTGCCCATGCCAATGGCATGGGCACTGCAGGGGCCCCCGTAAGAGGGCCCCACAAAGAATTTCAGTGTCTGCTCAGCAGACACTGAAATTCGCGACGGGTGCAACTGCACCCGTCGCACCTTCCCACTCCGCCGGCTCCATTCGGAGCCGGCTTCCTCGTGGGAAGGGGTTTCCCGCTGGGCTGGCGGGCGGCCTCCTGGCGGTCTCCCGCCAGCCCAGCGGGAAACACAGAATAACCGCAGCGGTCTTCTGACCGCGGTGCGGTATTCTGGAGGGGGGAACTCTGGCGTGCGGCCTCCGCCGCCCGCCAGAGTTAGAATGACCCCCTATGTGTATACCGGACACTGGGCCAATATCTGACACCAGCCCAGGGTTGGGTTTAGCATGGCAAAATCTAGGAGTAATGCTTACATTTCTACTGGATTTGTTGCTTTTTCTATGATGGCTGCATTCTGCTGCACACAGAGTAAAAGCAAATCACACTTTAAGTTTGTTGTTGTGCTGTAAAGTGTTCTCCCCCTCAACAAAGCCATCCTTGCACCATGGTGCAAGGGTGGCTGCATTGGTGAACAACATATAATTTCCACTTGTGCAGGTGGGTTGCACAGGGGTACGATGTATTCTTATATATATGGCGCATCCCTGCATTTTTAAAATTACGGTGCGTGATGATGCCTAATTTTGCACAGCAGCACGCACCATAATTTTCAGTTTGAGCTAGCCCTCTATCTTGTCAGATGGTGACATTGCAGCCACTTGTACAGCTGCACACATGATGTTCACATACATGCACAATGTGTTGTATGTATTTTATTTTGTGGCCATTCCCATTTGATGCATATGGTTGTGTGACTTGATGTGGGTTCACCCTGTATGGGTTGTGTTCCACAGGTTGCAAGTTTTAATGCAGTATTTTTCTCATTTGGCATTGCTCAGGGCCGCTGTAAGATGTGTTGCAGTACACTGCAGCAGTTTAGATATGCAGTGATGTGCCATATTTACTTGAATACAGTACAGCCCTGCAATTCCCCTGCACCTGCACAGATGTATTCTCCCTGCACCAACACAGGCATTGTTACAGCATGATGATGGGGTGTCTGCCTTGAAGGGATGATTTGTTCATGTGCAGGGAGGTGTCCCTTCCTGCACATGTAGAGGCTATTTTTGCTGAGATGGCATTTCAATGTGTGCTGCAATATGCAGCACGCATGAGTAAAGGCAATGCGACAATGAGGAAAGGGAAGCATTTTGGCCAGAGGCACCACCCTAATACCACCCCTAGGGTGGTATTGACTTTCGTCCTACTCCTAGTCTCTGATGTCTACGTTGTGTTGGTACAGGGGCAGATGCAAAGGGTGTTGTAATGGCACAGCCACCCTATTTGCACATGCCTACCAGGCAATGTGGTGCATATTCACATGGTGGAGTGTAACCATAATGAGTGGCCTATGTTGACATTGTGTATATGTTGGAGTGCATAGCACAACCAAAACATCAGTACATGTGTGGCTTGGGTGGAGTTGGTGCGTCTTGATTCAGGGCCTATGTGTCCTGATGCAAACCTTTAGCATGCACTGAGTGTGTCCCTTGTGCCTCCCCCTTCTGTCCTATGTGCCTCCCCCTTCTGTCATTACTGGAGTTCAAGATATCCCCCCCTGCAAATTACCATGCATTTGTAGTGGTTCCTGGTAGTCTGCGCTGTCCTGTCCTGCAATTCCAGTGGTCAGCTCCTCCAGGATAACCACTGTAACCATCTCCTCCAGCTCATCCAGGTCCTCCTGTGGTGGGGGACTTCCATCTCCAGTCTACAGTGCTGCCTTACGGTTTCTGGCGAGTTTCTCCTTAGTCCTGCGCATGCAATCGTGCCAGCACTTCTTGACCTCAGTGACTGTCCTCTTCACCTCTGCGACTCTGTTGATTTTGTCCACTATTGCCTGCCATATTGTGTCTCTCTTATCGACTGGCAATTTGGAGGTGACCAAGAGCTGGCGTTGGTGCTCCGTCACCTCTCTGACCAGGATGTCATGCTCTTGCTCGCTAAAACAACACTTGCGTTTCTCTTCTCCTTCTCCTGGGACTTTTCTGGACCCTCTTGGATGGTACTTGGGTGTTTGGGGTCTTCCTGTGGTCTTTCCTGGCCTGAGAATTCAATCTTGTCTTACAATTGCACTCTTTCCTGCTTGTACATGTTGCTCTGATGCTAATGCAGAGTAAAAATCATGCTAACCCTTTGGCGACATGTTTACGTGCTGCCAAACCGGTCTAGCACCAGTTTTGCAGCATTAGCGTAATTTTTCCTTACTGCATGTCGCAGATGTTAGTGTAATTTGTTTTCATGATAATCATTCCTTAGCGCCATCCTACGTCATTTCATAAATATGGCGCACGGATGACACTAAGGAATGACGCTAGTTCACATTAAAAAAAATTACGCACAACTGCGCTACTGTGGTTGCATAGTTACATTTTAGTGTGCACATGTGTGCATGGGTTTCTTCTGAGTCAGAGTGGCTCAGTACATTCCTGTTTTATGATTGTTATAATTTATAACCTTAAAATCTCCTTAAACGTTCTAATGTGCTTCTCCTTTGGGATACTGTGCATACACTTGTGTTGGTTCTATGTATAAACACTCATGGGTTTTGTTTGTTGAGAAGGAAGGCGTGTGGCATCTTCATGCAATCTAGTATTTAGTGGGTGATGGAAGTCGAATGCATCATATTAATGTCAACAGTTGGAGTATGCCTCCTAGTGAATATATATACCTGTATTTTAAATAAATGCCATTGTCTTTATTCGTGGCTTTATACTTTCTTCACATATCCACTGAGAGAGTGTCAGAGTGAGAAATATTACACTCATGGTAAAAGTCCTATAAACAGTTCAAAACTAATAACACACTAACTGCAAAGGAAGAAACTAGCAATCAGATGTAATATACATAATCACACACCTCGATTTACAAAGAAACAAAGAAAACCATATGCAAACTCATCTCTGGAAATCCCCCCAAAATCTGGATTGCCATCCAAGTATCTTAAGCCTATCCTTTCTTTCATTCTGGTCAAAGAAATCTGAAAACTCCTCTACTTAAAAATCTCAATAAGGCCCCGGTACATTTTCTCTATCACTGTCTACGATAATATATATTATGGGTTCATTGATGAAAACTCTTCTGTTTTTTCAAACTGCACATTAGTTATTTTATCTGACTCAGGATGTTTTATGGACTACGTTGCTAAACTAAAATAACGCACCTTATAAATCACATCTTCGCTACTTTCGTACTTGTGGGAAACAGTCCCTTTAATAGCAAGACCTGCTTTCTTTTTTAACTGTGTTTTACCTCTCTGCTGGTGAAAAACTGTTGTAGTCATCGCATCGTTGACAAACTATGCTGCTGTATTCTAACATTTGGGGAAACTTCTTGAGAAGATATTCAAGAGTACGTTTGGACAACAGCATGACCTGCTTGACTGGTGGCTCAATAAACTAAGGGCCATATGTACTAAAGCATTTTCCCATAGACACAGAATGGGTAAAATCCTTTGGTACATCTGGCCCTAAGTTACACTCTCTAGGGAATTTTGTTTGACTTCACGGTTACAAGTATAAATCCTGGGAGGCCACTCAGCCTTTCATCCTTCTGAGGTGGATAAAATGCAAACCACTGGTTAACAATAAACATACATTATGTGTCAAAAGCCAGCATGGACCTCAATAAAGGTCATAGGAGGTCACATATGTGACCCCTGCCCGTGTCCCTTGTAACTCCTGCTAGGAAGATTTGTTTTCATAGGTCATATGATGTCACTTTCCAATTGCCAATGGGATCATAGGTTGTGTGATGTCCAGTGCTTAATATGAGGGCGGAGTTTGCAGGTGGGACCCATTGTGTGACATTCAATCACAAGGGGCCACGTTACAAGCAGTGCCCTAGGGCATCAACGGGTGTTTGCACATGATTTTTGTACCCCTGTGACACTTTGGTATTACATAAGGGGATGAAAACACTCGTGTGGCCCCTTTTGTAATACTAATGGCACTGGTACCATAAAACATAGCGGCCGTAGAGGCAAACATGGCCATAAGTGGGACACTGAAAAAGCATCACACAAAGGTGGTGCACTATCAGTACGCCCACTGAGGGAAACCTTCTGGAAGGTGCAAATGTGGTCCCATGGTCCATCCAGACATCCCTCTGCAGGAGGATGCTGTCCCTCAATGCACCTGCCCGCAGGAAAGGTGGGTTTCCAACTGTATAGAAAAACACAGGGCGTCTTTGAAGCTGCTGCTCTGTATTTCACTGAATGCTCCAGCCCCATAGTAGTACGAGTTCGGAGTTGCCCTAGAGTCAGTGCCATGACCCTGTTCTATGTAGCACAAACAACAACAGTGAGCACTATATGTAATATGATCCTAGGACTTATTTACCATCATCTGAGTTTGACCCAGAACAAGAGAGAGAAAGGAAGAAAAGAAAGAAATAACTAGGAAAAAAAGACTGAAAAACAATGGCAAAGAGAGGAAGCGTAGATGAAAAAGTACCTGCAAGAGTGAGATAAGTAGGTTAGTGGAAGAAGGAGACTGGTGTGGAGTGAAGACTAGACAGCCTTGGTATTTGGCAGACCTGACGATTTTGGGCCCCTCCACTTATTCTATTACACATTAAGCACTGATGATGTCGCTTTCATTAGCCCTAGCATTTTGGTGTATTGACATCCATGCAAAAGCACCAAGTGACATCCCTACCTTCACACCACTATTTAAGCATCACACCTAAGCTCTCTTGACAATTATTTAAGGGTTTTAAGCTAATATTCGACATTTTCAATGTAAAGTGCCAAAGAAAGGGCTCAATGTTCTCTACAATTTTGGGAAAACCCCCGTTACAATCTGCTTCCCTTCACCTCCAAAACTCTTCACCAGCAACAAAATGTTAGCAAAAGTGTTCGCTTTCACATACTAAATATAAGACTGTACCTCTGCCAGTGGATGGATATTCCATTATCGCTATTAATTTAAGCTCTAGACAAAGCTGGCATCCATCTATATTTGCAATAAAATTCTCTCCCGTGTAGGCAATGTGATGAATATTAATATTTTAATATTGCTGTCACATTCATTTATTTGCCTATGAAATATTAATTTAGACAAACTTAATTAAAGGAAAAGCGAGAGGAACACCTCAGTGCTTGATGTCTGAGTCTAGAGAATTATAGGTAAAAGACGCATTACCCACACCTGCTTTGCCACGCTCAGCACAAAGATATTCTTTAAATGCAGGAACAATACTAAGGATGATTTCCCACATTGCCGCAACTGAAAACATTAGACCATTGGTATTGAAAAGTGAATTATTACTCCATCCATCTTATTTACAACTTAGGGCTCAACTGGATGGCCTGTTCAATAATGTACATTTACATGAAAGAGCAAGAAACAAGAAACCAGAACTGAAGGCAACTCCCTTCATCAAGTTTCATGCAAGAATTTAGTTTGCAGGTGTGAACTGAGAAGGATCGTCTACCTATACCTTCCACCTGTACCTTTTCCTTGAAGGAGGAAGGGTTACTAGAAGGGACAGTCTAAATTTCAGGGTCCTATTTAGGTGCACAGTCTGAATTTGGTTTAGGAAAAATCAGTCTTGTAACTGGTAACCAGTGCAGGGCTGTGAGGGCAGATGTGTTGTGGTCACATCTGTTCAAGTTAAAAACCTGTCTAGCTGCAGCTTTCAGGATTAGTTGACGTTTGTTGAGTAGGTATTCTGTGGACCAAATAAAGAGTTCATTGGCCTAGCATAGGTGTGACAGAACTAGAGCAGTTGTGGGTTGAAACCTATAGGGGAGAGAGGTATGGGAAAATCTGATATAAAAAAGGCACTTTTTGTTATATTGCTGACCTATTTGTTAAGTGAGAGTTTAGAGTTCATAAGTGCCATCAGGTTCTTTATTCCTTTAGATGTTAAAGGATGAAAGCTAGGATCCTTTGGTCAGATTATAGATGAATCATAAAATGTCCATATTCCACAATTTAAGATCTCAGTATTAGAGGGATGTAGGTCTGATAAAATATTGGTAATTCCTTAGGGAAATTATATTTATGCCAATGATTCATTAAATAGTGCCCTGGCCAGTATGGCTGCTGAGGTAACTTTGAGAATGTTTTAGAACATGTTTGAGGGAATGGGCCAACATGTGATCCATCACTGCTAATTTAATTATTCTTGTTTCTTTTATGAATTACAGTAGAAAAGTTCAAAATGTGGGTTATGGTGGTCATGATTCCACCGACGTGAAACAGTAGTGTGGATACTGATTGCTGTTGTGAAGAAAAGGTTCTTAAGTTCCTTGAAGTCTTTAGTTATGCATTCTGGAAAGGAGTTGTGTACTATGAATAAACAACTGGCAAGATTTAGGATGCAGTCTGTTTTTCAGAACTCAGCAATAATATTGAAGGGTTCTTTGATCAGGTCAGTGGCATCTGAAATACGTTAGCAGTAGGGAATTCCTTATCTTTTTTAATGGGGTCATTGTAGAGTTGGTATATTCTTAAAACCATATTTGTGCCTTTATCATCATATTTTTTGTTCACCGTTGTCTTGGAATTTGAATTTTCCTTTACAGAGGTTTGTATTTGAACTAAGCCAGAACACCTTTTTGTGTGTTTGTCTGGGTCTAGAGGTTTTAAGGGGAGCCACTCTGTTAAAGATAATCTGTAAGCCATGAATACAACCAGTTTACTAACATCAAGGGTTCTGTCTGGAATGTGCCAATGTTGAAATTGTTCCATGGTCTGCATAAGGCAATGTTTTTGAGATATTTTATGTTATGGTCAAACATGTGACTAGTTGTATTGTTTTCCATTGTGGTCCTTAGTGGTGAATGCCGCATGGTGTGGGCTGGCCTCAAATGCAGGCCCAGTAACTAGGTAGCGGTAATTGAGAGTGTCAAAGATATTGAATAGATCTTAAGTCTGGTGGAGTTTTGGTTTATCAGGCCAGGTGTTGAGATCTCCTTAATACATGGATTAATGTGAATAATTGTGATGTCTGATATGCATTCCAAAAGGATGTCCCCATATGTTGCATTGAGTGGAGGTGTTAGGTAAATTAGGATTAATTATCTGATGAAGATTGCAGAAGTGTTTTAAAATAATTAAAATTAATGCAATAACATTTAGAAGTAATACGTAGGCTGCTGGACATGGCTCTCCTTAGGGAAAAATCCTGAAACTTTTCCCTTTTTCCCCCCTGCCTATCCTGTCTCCCTTTGCTGGGCCTTAGGATACTGGATACTTCCCTGCTGCCTGACAGGGGGGTGAGTCCCGTTCCCTACCTGTAGTAGGAAGAGGCGGGGGAGGACGTGGAGTCCACTGCATTCCAGGTAACCCCAAAGGAAACCTATACTAGATACCTGGGGGAGGGAGGGTGACCCTGGTTGCCATGAGAGGTATGGGCACCTATGCTACCTCTGCTGGAAACACCCGTAGCCACATCCATGGCCTGATGGAGTAGACCTGCGGGGCCAGCTGAAACCTTCACTCAGGATGAGTACCCCATGAAGAGGAGCCACCACTGAGGGGGCCCTACCCCATCCCTGGAGAGAACCGATAGAGAGGTCGGAGGCCAAGGTAGAGCCAGACAGGTGCATTCCAAAGGATATTGCATATGCCACGGGCTCTGCTGGCCCTGGGTAGACCCCACTAAGGTGTCTTGGAATATCAGGTTTGATCTCCCTACATGGGGGGGCGAGGTGGAAGCCCAGCCAATGCATAAACCTGCATCGGGGCACCATATGACCAAGAGCCTAGGGCTCGGAGCCGTTTCTCTCTTGCAATGCAGAGTGAAAGTGCACACACCATCCATATGGATTGACACTGGCCCTGATGTCACGGTACAAGGTTAGCGTACCCGTGCTGAATATGGCAGGGGTTAGCCTCTCTGACCCTGGAAGTGCCTGATCATGGCTTGGCGGAGTGGTTCCTATAGGAGGGCATGCATGGCCATCGTAACTGCAGTGCATGCATTCACGCCTGAGTATCACCTAATAGGAACAGAACATGTGGGCTCAGGCTAACCAAGGCACACTAGCAATGTTAATGGCTGTAGGCAAAGTTTCACCTGTATTAGAAGGGGGGGTGAGTACGTCAGGGCATTTATGCCTGGGAAGTGCTGAACACCCATGCGTGTTCACACTACCCATGAGAGTTGCTATACCCATATAGTTATATGGGAAGCCGATGCTTATTAATTCCGGTTGCACTATTGGATATCAGGGGAGCAAATTCATATTGTCTGTTACCGCTGAACTCAGGATGACAAACCTACACTGTTGATAATATTAGTTTTGTCATCACTGCCTAAGAAGTGGCACTTGGGGAAGTGGGCATTTCTAGGTCAGGACTGGTTCTGGTGCCCCATAAATTAGGGTTCATTCCCTGGGTGCCAGATGAGAGCACCTCTGTGCATTCCCCAGATGAATGCTATAAAACTTGGGCAACCAGAATGACAGATCCATGCCATTTGGGGCCTGGTCAGATAGATGGGGGGAGAGGTTGTGACACCTGGAGCCAGAGCTTGGCACCCATAAAGATGCAGATCTGCATTCCAGGACCCCAGGGCAGACAGGGAGGACTTTTAGGATAGAAATCTGTGGCTCCAAGGAATACCATTTGAACCATCCCCAACTTCAAAGCATTTATCTAGTATAAAGATGGGTAGTGAACATCTGCAACTCAGAGTACCTCCTACGGATCTGCGAGACCAGTGTGGCTGGACCGTGTCAGTGCACTGGCAAAGGAATCTGGATGCCCAGGAGATCCGCATGCCTTTCCAGAATAAGAGCCTGGCCTGTGGCTGATTGCCTGCTGCAGTGTGGCATCCTTAG
The DNA here is from genome assembly GCF_031143425.1 of Pleurodeles waltl. Taxonomy (NCBI): domain Eukaryota; kingdom Metazoa; phylum Chordata; class Amphibia; order Caudata; family Salamandridae; genus Pleurodeles; species Pleurodeles waltl. The sequence continues at coordinate 617,888,392 of NC_090444.1, read as the reverse complement.
AGTGGCTCCCCAAGGGCATGTTTATCTACCCACTGTTTTCGGCGGAGGTCTTAGGGACATCAAAGACCTTCGGAGGGCGACTTACATTGTAACCAGTAATATCTGGAGAGAAGTGCCCTCTGTTGTGCATACACTGTGCTGGATTCCACCTGGCAGGAGAAGTATGCAGGTGACCTAGGGAAGAAGTCCGGAGACCAGGTGCATCAGGTGAGGGGTAGCATAGTACTATGCACATGACTGGTGTGTGGCCCTTGAAAGTGAGGGCCACTGCTCCCTGAGATGGCTTGTGAAGTGAATGGATCACTATATCACAGAGGTAGAGTGGGAAGCATTTCTCTCATGTGAAACCTTGAATGCATGCTCATTGTGTGCTTTGCCCTTCCACAGGTTGGGACCCTCAGAAGTGTGGTTACAACCGGAGGAGTGTTGCATGTGGCCTAGTGCAGCAGGACAGAACTTGTGTCTAGTGTGTTCATCTGAGTGAGAGTCCACTCCAGCTAAGGTCATAGCGTACTCAACCAAGCACCTCAATCCAGAAGGGTACGGGAAACCAGGAGTTGGTTGCAACCACCTTGTGCCCCAGGGAACCCCAAGTCGTTGTACCCCTGAGTAATATCCTCTGTTGTGTGGGGTCATGGCACTAAGCTTTTTCTACATTGGATCGAACCTGTCTGGGGGGCCACTGGGGGTCTGTGGGTAACTGACAGGGTGTCTCTGGTCCAAAAGCACTGACCTGGTAACTTGTTGTGCACAATCTGAACTGTTTGGGGAGGGTTGAGACAACATGCCCTAACACAGTCCCTCCATTCTGTAGGTGCTGAACTTGGTTACTAGTTTGCAACACTGGATCGTCTTGCGGGGCTGGGCACCTCTGAGTCTGTTGGCTGGTCCCAGGGACCCTACTCCTGTGCATTGTAGAACACTGAGTGAACCTCCTATTTGGAGCCTGAACATCTCCACTTTGTTTGTCTGCTGGCCTTTGTGTTTCCTGTCTCCCATCTTAACCCTGACACCTAGGGAATGTGACCTGGCCCAGAGTGGCTAGGTGCCTTGGAGGAAGTACAGTCCTTCGAGGGTTGCTATTGGGTGAGAGCAACTGGAGTGCTGGTTGGCAGGTGGAGGGCAGATTGGGAAACAAGGAGACAGAAAGCAGAATGGTGTCCACTTGCTAGTTAAAAGGGCACCGCATTAGGGTCCCAAAAGCATGTCTGCATGGGCACCTGTGCCAACTGATACCTGGGCTCTGTGCCTAGGCATGGGGTGGATGTGAGGAATTGAGTTCGAGTAATAATGAGTAAGTGCTGGGGCAGCACCATGGTGTTGCTGGGTACTTTGGTTCAGCCAGGAAGTTCCTAGACTTTACATAGCACTTTACTGGCACAGCTGAGGCTGTGGGCCTGGGTGGGAGAGTGGGAGTGTCTCATAGGCTCTCATTTTTCTAATGAGACTACTGGATTTTGAGCGGCAGAATCACCTGCAGTGTGGGAGACTGACTCTTACCCACTACAGGTGACACCTGTTGCCTCAATCCAGGTTTTGCTCCGGCTAACTAGCAGTGCCTCATCTCTACCCAAGAGCAGGGATGATTGGGCAGCCGAGTGCATGACATACCTGATTTCTCAGGGAAACCGTGGTCACTCAGGTCTCATCCGTTTCTCTCAGTTACATTAGTCTCACATACACAATGACAAACAGAGGCAGTATAAGTACTGCAATAACCAGGATGATACAGCATGACAAGATTAGAATTGTGACAAGGAGAGTAAAGCATACAAATAACACTACCATATTGTCACTAGAGTCAATAGACTAATTCCTACCTAGGCTATGATAGAGCACAGCATGTTAAGCTCTAATTCTGCCCTTCAGGTTCCCCTGGAAAGACATCATCCCCCATACCTGAGCAAAGGCCTGAAGTCTGCATAAGCAGCTGTAGAGAAACGTTCAGCAATCAGCATACAGTTGTGGTTCTCTGGCTGGAATCTTCCTCTAACGTGTAAGGTGCAGGGAAGTGTTTATATAATAATACAGCTGATGTTCTGAGAAAATGTCACTATGTAAGGATGTGTGTTTTTCTGTGAATGTCAGAGACAAAACTTGTACCACGTTCACGGGCAACCTATCTTACTGCAGCCTTGAAAGAAGGACCGAGTGAACAAGAATGTCTTGTTTAAGAACATAGTGCTGGCCTAAGCAAAAACAGCTAGATAAAAAGAAATGAAATAAGACCACAAAAGTGGCTATTGTAAGAGTAATAAACAATGCTGAATAAAACATATCTAGGTTTAAGTGCACAGCGGCAGGCCTAGAATGCTAAAATAACGTGCATGGAACTATAACTAAAATGGCTACACAACAGGAGTACTGTGATATACATTTTTAGCTGCCACTGACAGCCCTAGGGCACACCCCGATTTATACCAGTTACACCGATTGTGGGGGACATGAGGGTGGGTCTAGTGCTGACAGCGAGTGGGCACCTTATGCTGGGTCAGGGAGAAAAGGTGTATTTTTTCCAAATGTATATTCAGTGATTGATGATTAACGCAGTGGAGCCGATTATCATGTGTTGCTTTGTTCATTGAGATTCTCACCTATGTTTACAGTGCCTACCATGTGTTGTATGCAAGTGTATGATGGAACAACGATTGCTGGAACTACGCATGCCTGAACAACGTGGTTGGAACAATGACCGCGTTGTTACCACAAATGCCTTTACCACGCATGCCTTTACAACAATTTTTCATTGTAAAAGCATGCCTATTAAAGGCACATGTGGGAATGGCATGCATAGTTCTAGCATGCGACCCCCCACCTGCCCTAAGGCCCCGAAGTCCTCCATCCTTAATACTAAAACTACCAGACCCCCACCCCTAAAACAAATCTTCCTCGGATACCTCCGACTCACCCTGAGCCCTAAACCCTTCCCGACCTCCCCCACCCACCCTAAAAACAACCGACCTCCACCCCACCCCTAAAAACAAAGCTACCCCGATCCCCCCAACCCCCACCCCCACCCCCAAAAACCAAAATACCCTGATCCCGCACCCCCAAAAACCAAACTACCACGATCCCCCTGCCCCTAAAAACCAAAGTACCCCCACCAGCAAAAACCAAACTACCCCATCCCCAAAAACCAAACTACTGCCAATCCCCCACCCGACAAACAAAACTACACTGCCTCCCCGCCCCCAAAAACAAAACTACCCTGACCGCCCACCCCCAAAAACAAAACTACCCTGAGCCCCCCACTCCCGCCCCAAAAACAAAAGTACCCTGATCCCCTGCACAAAAACGAAACTACTCCAATCCCCCATACCCTGCCCCCAAAAACCAAACTACCCTGATCCCCCACCCACACCCACAAAAACAAAAGTACCCCACCCCCACCCCAAAACAAAACTACCCGATCCCTCCACCCCAACCCCAAAAAAAAACCTACCCTGATCCCCACACCCAAAAACTAAACTACCCTGATCCCCCATTCCCCACCCCCAAAAAACAAACTAACCTGATCCCCCGACCCTCACCCTGAAAAACCAAACTACCCTGATCCCCAGACCCTCACCCCCAAAAGCCAAACTACCCCGATCTCTCAACCCACCCCAAGAACAAAAGTATCCCGACCCCCAATCCCAAAAGAAAACTACCTCAACCCCCACCTCACCCCTAAAAACAGAACTACCCCGATCCCCCACCCCACCCCTGAAAACAGAACTGCCCCAATCCCCCATTCCTAAAAACCAGAACTATCCTGATCCCCCCACCCTGCCCCTAAAACACCAAACTACCCCAGCTCGCCACCCTGGCTGAAGCCCTTAATCCACCCCAAACCCCTAAAAACTACCCCAGACCCATTTACCTGACCGCTTCCTCTCCCGCCGCACTCTCCCTTTTTCTCTGCCTTAACCATGCATGTGCATTGTTCAGCACATGTGTGGTTATGGCAGTGAAAAAGGGAGTCGTTAACACAAGTGTGGTTCCGCTTGCGTTAACAACGTAATCGTTGTTCCGGAGTCATTATTCCGGAAGTTTCCCGTTGTATGCTCATTGATCTATAGGTAGAAATCCCATTGTATTGAACTGCATTGATCATGTGTGTGTGTTAAATACAAGTTTTCTATTCATACAACCCGTGTGAAGTCACTTTCTGGGGTAATTCAGCTGTTGTGTTGTGGGAACGTGCTGTGCTGTTGCTTTATACATTGCTTCTGGTATAAGTCTGGCTGCTCTGTGCTAAGCTACCCAAGAGGGAACACAGGTTATCTAACGGGTGTACCTGACCACCCCAGACAGGAGTAGCGTGCTCCATCTGGCTGGGCCAACACCTTAGCCAAACGAGCTGCTTCCAACATAGGCCTTAAATGAAAATGCAATGTCTTTCATTCAAGTGAATAACAGTAGGCAAACACATTAACACATATTAGACGTGAAAAGCTGATGTTGTAGTTTGAAAAGTTGACTTAAGTTAGGAATGTGAAATATTAAACTTTCGACAAAGCTAACATGTGGCGAAATTATGATTTAATGCAAAAGAAGTTCGTTTTTAAGCTTTCCATAGGCATATTTCCAAGGAATGTCATAATGTATTAAAATGTTTTAGCTTAATTACACAAAACGTTTCAAAGCATAGAATGGTATAGTCTAATAATCAATAGGTAGCTTGTGATTTAATAGAATAATGTAATAGCCCAACCAAGACTTGATGTTTTTTTCAAGCAGAGTCAATGGTGAGAAACCTCACTAAAGAATATCAAAATGTAACATTGTTTTCTATGGGCTATTGCTTATGCGGTGAGACGATGATGGTGAAGACACTATCTGCTGATTGGCTGACGCGAAGAAGTTGCAAAAGTTTATGTGCATTGTTTTTTTATTAGTACCTAGAGTATGTTCAGACATTCCTTTCCAGACACACTTGCTGAGACTCTTTCCCAGACTCTCTCTGGTGAATGCTCATTTCCATCATTTACTTTCCTGCCCAAATCCTTGCTGCTTTGAGACTCTACCAAGTTTCTTGAACATCTCTTTATGGAAAGTTCTCTTTTGATTTATATTTGTGATTTGATTCTGACGCTTCATGCATTAATCATCCTATTTGGAGCTCTTTATGGATTCTGACCGACATATTTTTCTCATCCTTCCTAATTCCATCCTGGGATTTTGATTAGGGACTTTTCCTTAATGTACTGATATTGATTGGTAATATAAATTGCAAATTATTGATTTGATGACTCCTTATGCTGATTCAATAAAGATTAATCAACTAAAAGGATTTATAAATAATGTTTTTGAACTCACACCAACACTCATTATTGACTGAAAAATGTATAATTGAACTGTGATGACTATAAAATTGATGTGCAGCTCCTGGTAATCTCACTTAAGTCCAAGGTCTATCAACCTGTGGCACAGTGGGGATATTCACATTGATGAACTGGTAAGCCAAAATCTGTAAATCAATATTTAACTGATATCCCTAATCCAGCAAGATCTTAATAGGCAAACAGTGTATAGGTAGGGATTCACTCCCTCTTGAATCTTGATCATGATTGTTACAAGATACTTTTTACACTACATCTAATGTCTCCACTGCTTCTGTTTCATCAGTCTCTCACATTTCTTTGTCAAAGAGCAATCCAGCAGGTGGTCTTATAGAAGGTCACATATAGGGATTCTGTTCTTTTTTGAGGCTCTAGTGTTGATCAGGATGCATAACAAATGTTTCTTGGGGAGATCAGAAAGCCCTGTGGCCCTCATTTATGTTTATCATTGTTCCTCATGGAGGGGCTTGGCGCGTGAGAGCACAAAATCTTTTTCCAGTGCTTTGTTTGGGTGCGTGTTTGGGATTCAGTTCACCACTCTGGAGGTTGGTTTGGCTGAGTTGTATGTGCTTTGATTGGACATGTGCTGACACATAGCTGTTCACATAGCTGATTCAGCGGGTCCTGTACAGGTTAATTGAAGTTATATAAAGGAAGTAACTAGAGTGTCCTATACCGCTTAACTTTAGGAATGCCTTGATTTGTAAAGACATTTTGCAACAAACATGTAAAAATATGTTAAAGTCTCCTCAAAAGTTAAACAGTGTATTATATTAACATACAGATCTGTTTCACCTTAGCACATCAGATTATATGAATGCATTGCAATCGTTTTGAAACATGATTTTAGAAACATTCATGCTTCCATTCACTCTGGCAACAATCCAAATAGTGAACTAAGAGACAATTCAGTTGTTATGTTCACCCTTTGGGTGGTCTAATTCCCTATTATACGAGCAATACATTATAGTTTATTTAAACAAACTCAAGAGAAGGTTTTATACAGTGTTTATACTAAATTCATGTATTTTAAGGTCCTCTTGTATGAGAAAGAAGGCAAGGTGAAGTAAAACTTTTGCCTAGATTCACACAGTTTGGTCAAGTGGGGAAAGTGGGATTGATCCCAGGATTTCTGGTTTCAAATGGTGCAATTCATCCAATAAACGTAAATGTTTCACTTCCCCAACGCTCCCAAACCCCAAGATCACCACTGTGCTGGCATCAATGTGGCCCTTGGTTACACCACAGATCAAACCTTTAGGCTCTCAGGAAAATGTTTGCGAGTACCCCTGCCTTAGAGGTTTGCTCCAGAATTTGACACAGTTAGTATGGTTTTAGTGCGTAGCATTCCAGAAGGCCTTCCTTCTACTCTGAACTTTTTTTTATTTTCCTAAGGAACAAAAGTTGCTGCTATAATGTATTTTTCTGATGCTACTTATGTAGGTTGTGCCTGTGTTTGTACAGCTTGATGTGTCAGCCTCTTTATGTATTTTGTTGAGTGAAATAGTATTACTCTGATAAGTTTCACGCAGTGAGGGAGGAAGTTTCAAAATAATTTAGAGAGGGGGATTGTCTTCATAGGTCTGGGACCACTGGGCCACAGTTAGGTTTTCAAATGACCATCAAATGTACAAATAACTACCGCAGAACTTTATTGCAGGTACTTTGTCCTAATTAGCAACCGTATTAGTTTTATGAAAACCTGCTGCATTTTAAAATTCAGTAGCTCAAGAAGGCAAGATATAATTTTTCATTTACATCCTTTTACTGATTTGTAAGTACATTAAGTTAGGACTACTGCTGAGTTATTACCTGGGAAACAAATTTAAAAACACATGGATAAAAATGTGTATGATAACTTCAAATAAATAAAAAATAGTCCTAATCTCAAGAAACACAGGCCCTCATTATGACATTGGCAGTAAATCCCGGTTACCGCCATGCTGACTGCCACCAACATACCGCTGGCACGGCGGATTACTGTTTTACCACTACCCATATTATGACACACACATAGCAATCTGTCACTATACAGCCACACACACAAGTCCGCCAGCCCAAAGGTTTGCGATATACTGGCGGTACCAAAACCCACACCGTTACACCAACAGAACTACGCCCACAGTATTATGACCCACGAATCACTGTGGCGGACATTCAACCGCGTAAACCATTGGCGGTACATACCACTGCACTCAAAATACACACACACAAACACAACTACACCACATTGGACAATTCAAACTACACACATCTGACAACCATACACACACCACACCCACACACCCACACTACTGTAAAACACACACACACTACCCACATCCCTTTATGACTACAATTGACAACTGAGAGAGATAGAGACACCAAGAGCACCCACAGAACCAGAGCCATATTACACCATCACCCATACGCCATCCACGCACCTTACAGCACACACCCCAACACATCACCCCACACACCCTCACACACACCACTCACACTACACCCATGGTACCACAAAGACAAACCAGATTCTAAGAGGAGGAGCTAAAGGTCATGGTGGAGGAAGTCATCCAGGTAGAGCTACAGCTATTTGGAGCACAGATGCAGCAGACATCCATTGCTAGTAAGATGGAGCTATGGCGGAGAATCGTGGACATGGGCAACGCCGTGGGACAGCACCAAAGAACAAGGGATGACATCAGGAAGAGGTGGAACAACCTACGGGGGAAGATGTGATCCGTGGTAGCAAGACACCAGATAGCAGTACAGAGGACTGATGGTGGACCCCCAACTCCCCCCACAACTACATGGGAGGAGCAAGTCTTGGCAATACTGCATCCTGAGGGCCTGGCAGGAGTAGGAGGAGGACTGAACTCTGGTAAGTCAACTCTTTACTACTATCACCCCCCCACCTGCATGCCATCACATAACCCCACCCCTACCCTCATCCCCATCACTCCACCACCTCACATACACCCCACCATCACAACCCACCCATCCCAATACAAAGCCTTGCAAGTAACACCAATGCATGGAACCCCCTCACAGACCTGCATGGACACCCACCACTAAAGCATGCACATTATAGAGAATCACCTAGCCCACAAAATCACTACTTACACAAGGCAAAGCTGACAGGGCAATCACAACCATAGAGGGCAACACACCCATGCACAGGATGTCACACGCAGAAACAATAACACTGCATTTATATCCCCACAGGTCCCCCCCCCCAACAGAAGAGGCCCACAGTGATGACAGCAGCTCTGGACACCTGGATCTGGATGACCAACCTGGCCCATCAGGGATCTCTGGACAGTCGGTTACCCAGGCACAGTCCCATAGAGCCTCCCCCCTCAGGAAACACCAAGACAGTACCCTCCTCCCTCAGGAAACACCACCACAGTACCCACCGAGCGGGCCCATACCTCTGTCCCCAGGACACATCAATCATCAGTGTGTCCACCACTACAGGGACCCCAGGCCACCCCACAAACAGAGGACGATGAGGGACCTGGGGTCAGTGGCAGTGGGCACACGGTTCAGGGGACAGAGGCACAGGACAACAGGGAAGCTGAGAGGACTGCTGTGCGACAGGGGGAGAACAGGCCCAGGGAACCCACTTTCCAGGAGGCACTCAACCACATCCTGGGAGCATACCACCATTCCCAGGAGACGATGAGCCAGATACTGGACAAGTTGCAGGAGACCCAGCGGCTGCAAGAGGGACAGTACCTGGGGATCAGGGAGGACTTGAAGTCCATTAACACCACCTTAGTCACCATTGCCGGGGTGCTGGCAGACATGACCAACACCATGAGGGACGCAGTGACACACCACCGAGCCCCTGACACTAGCCACACCGATGAACAGCCACAGGAACAACAGGCCACCAGCACCCACCACCCCCCGCAGAAGGAGAACTGCCCCGCAAACTGTCCCTGTGATCCAGGCAGAAGCCAGACAACATTGTCAAGACCCCGGCCAGGAAATAGGACTCCCCTGACTGTCACCCTTGTGTTCTACTCCGTCACCCTGTCCACCTTGAACTGCCATTGCTCCACTTACTATGCACCCTTAGACAAGACTGGAACAATACCCTGGACTTTCCTCCATCATCACCCCATCCCATTGCACTTGCCCCTCGATATTTTAACTTCAATAAACACCCTTGGAAAAAAAAGAGCTATGAAGTATGTCAAATATTTCGAGTATGTATTCATTGAAACAGGTACAAACATTGCAATGCAACTGTACACAAAATGAGCATAGATTAATGACCTGTAGGTGGCCGCAGTGATCACACCAGGAGCATATGTGAGTTCGCCAACATCTGCCAGATGAATTGCCAAAGGGTACAGTAAGCGGGCATAGGAGTGTGAAAAAACAGCATGCCAGTGCCACATATATTCAAACAAATGTCATAGAAAAGTGAAGTAACACTGTCTTACCTGTGTGTCATTGGAAGTATTGTCTGATCACTGATGTTCTGTTGTCCTCTTCCTCATCCTCTGCCTCCTCATTCTCACTGTCCACAGGGTTCACTGCTGCCACAAGGGCATCTCCAGCCTCCTCCTCTTGCAGAAAAGGCACATGGCATCTTAGGGCAAGGTCGTGCAACTATCTGGCAGACCTTCTTCGGATACTTAGCATTGACGTGGGAGATGTACTGGTCCGCCAAGCACACCATCTGTGCATTCATGGAGTAGAAACTCTTACAATTTGTGAACACCTGTTCATTCTGCCGGGGGAGGGGAACAAATGCAATATGTGTTCCATCAATCGCCCCAATTATGTTGGGGATATGTCCCATTGCATAGAACTCGGCCTTCACTGTGGCCAAAACTTCAAACTGGGGAAATACAATGTAGCTGCACATGTGTTTAATCAGGGCAGACAACACTCTTGTCAGCACTATTGAGAATATTGGCTGTGAAATTACTGCTGCCAAGCTCACTGTCACTTGGAAAGAACCAGTTGCCAGGAAATGGAGCACTGATAGCACTTGCACAAGAGGGGAGATCCCAGTGGGGTGATGGATAGCAGATATCAGGTCAGACTCCAATTGGGCACACAACTCTGTGATTGAGGCCCTGTCCAATCTATTGGTGAGGATAAGGTGCCTGTCCTCCGGTATTGCCAAGTCCACCAGGGGTCTGTACACGGGGGTATGTGTCCATCTCCTATTCTTCCGTAGCGATAGCAATCTATGGGGCAAAAGAGTAAGGAGCTGGTCAAAAACTGAACAATGGGGCTACAACAGAACTTTGCATGCTGTTAACTTGTAATGGGTCAGTGTGATTTGTACAATATGTCCTAATTTCACCAGGGATGCAGCAATTATCCAAGGCCTGCACCCCCACACTGAAATGTAGTCTGCCTGTCCTATGTGGAGGGACAGGTGGAAGTGAGGTAATTCCGCTGATGTTGTGTGCCGTTGCGGGAGGCAGTCGGGAACCGCCGCGGATGAGACCGCCATTTTCTATCGCATCCCTCACTTGCTACCTGAACTTCAACAGGAGAGGACCTACACTGCATGTGCTGCTGTGACCCGTGTCTGGAACCTACCATCGCCCGTGTGACTGGGGAAAGGGCCCCAGCCTTCACTTCGGTGGAGTTGGAGAGACTGGTGGATGGAGTCCTACCCCAGTATGGACTGCTGTATGGGCCTCTAGACCAACAGGTGAGTACACTCTGAGCACGATGTTCGTGGCATGAATGCATGGAGTGGTGGGTGTGAAGGCCTCGTGTAAGGGGGTTGGGTGGATGTCCTCTGGGCTAATTCAATTTTCCTTTGTGAATTGCCTCTGCAGGTCAGCGCCCATCAAAAGAAGGGTATATTATGTGCCATCGCCAAGGACGTGCGGACCCTGGGGGTCTACGGCAGGCAGAGCACCCACTGTCAGACATGGTGGGAGGACCTGAGACGCTGGGTATGGAAACTGCGGAGGCCCAGCTGGGGATAGTTTCCCAATGAGGAAGGGGTACCAGTTGAATCCTGACCCCTGTGATGGCCAGCATACTGGAGGTGGCCTATCCGGAGCTGGATGGGCGCTTGAGGGCATCACAGCAGCCACAAGTGGGTGAGTACAGTGCCCATCGTTACAACTTACACCTAGTAGGGTGGTATCCGGGTTGGGGATGTGTCTCAGTGGGTGTCCCTAGGCCAGACCTGACATTGCAGCATAGGTCCCCTGGTGGCTAGGGCTTAGAAGGGAGAATCTTGCTACCTAGCTTGTAGGCATCCACAACTGGTCAGGGCTGGGTGGGTTCCAGGTGTGCTGCATTTGGCGGTGTGTGCCCCTCCCCATGGCATGGCTGATAACTATTGCTCTGGTAGTGCTATGCATATTGAGTACAGCTGTTCCCTGTGTGTGAGGGTGTTGTGTACGCCAACGGTGGTGTTGGTGCAGCTATTGACCAAGTGTATCCTTTGTCTCTTCCCCCCTTTCTTGTTTTGTCATCCCGTCCTTATGTGCATTAGCATCATCTGGCGGAAGAGCAGAGGCACCGTTGATGGAGGGAGCTGCATCCCACAGGACGCAGGAGGCGGAGTCCACTGACGCTGAGGGCACCAGTTGGACGGAGGACAAGGGGAGCACCACAGCAGAGACTGGAGGGGACAGTTCAGACACAGATACCTCCTTCGATGGAAGCTTCCTGGTGCTGACAGACACCTCTGTGACCACCCCAGCTACAGGTACAGCCGTCACTCCCATACCAGCACCACCCTCCCAGCAGCCCCTCATCGAATTGCCCGGGCCCACTCACCCAGGAGGGTGGGCATCTCCTTCGCCCCAGGGACCACAGGCCCTGCCCCAGTGAGCCCTGCTGACCTGAGTGAGGAGGCTATTGTCCTCCCGAGATCCATCTCTGTAGGGCAATCAACCATTGTGAATGCCATCCAGGGGCTGGCAGCCCAGATGCAACAGACTAATGTATTCCTGGAGGGCATTCACACTGGATTGGCAGCTCAACAGAGATCGATCCAGGATCTGGCCTCCTCTCTGATGGCAGCCATTGTCCCTGTTTCTACCCTCCAACTTCCTCTTCCCAGTCCCATTCCCCTCAACCCCACATCCCAAGCACACTGCCAGACGAGCATGCACACAAGACAACACACAAGAGTGGTTCAGGCATACACAAGCGCCACACTTCATCCCACAGCCACTCAAACAAACACCATCCAGATGCAGACACACCAACATCCACTATTTCCACTGTCTCCCCCTCCGCCTCCTCCTCCACCTCCCTCCCAGTTCCGTCTACACTCACACCTGCATGCACCACATCATCATCCACTACCAGCATCATCACCACACCAAGCAGAACACACACCTCACTGGCAGACACCTCCACAACAGCCATGCACACGTTCCCTGTGTCCTCTCCCACTGTGTCTGCCCCCCTCCTAAGGTACACAAACGCAAGCACTCAGACACCCAACAGCCATCCACCTCACAACAGCATCCAGCCCATGCACCTGCACCCAAAATCAGCAGACAGACATCTCCAACAACCACTCCCTCTTTCTCCACTCCCATTCCTTTTCCCTCTTCCTGCCCCAATGTCCCTAAAAAACTGTTCCTATCCACCATTGACTTCTTCCTTACCCCTTACCCCCCTCCTGCACGTATGGCCAGGGTAGGGAGAACCCAGCCAAGTACCTCAGCCACCCAGACAATGGGCCCAGTCGTCACCACACCCACTTATGGTGGAAAAGGATCCAGGCCGCATGTCCTGAGGGTGAGGGAGCCTGCACCAGGCAGCAGCAAGACCAAGGAGCCTGCCCCAGCAGCTGCTAAGAAGGTAAAGGAGCCTGCCCCAGCTGCCAGAAAGACCAAGGAGCCTGCCCCAGCAGCTGCTAAGAAGATAAAGGAGCCAGCCCCAGCTGCCAGGAACCAGCAGGCAGGAAGAGCAAGGGGCCTGGGACAGGAACTGCGAAGGAGCCCCCACCACCAACCATGGTTGTGCAGCCGTCCGAGGTTGCTCCCCCCCAAGCAGCACCACCACCTCCAGTGGGCAGCGGTCTGAGGTTGCAGGGGATGGGCAGGAGCATCCCCCCACCAAGCAGCACCTCCAGTGGGCAGCCGTCCGAGGTTGCAGGGGATGGGTAGGAGCCTCCCCCCACCAGCAGCACCACCACCACCAGCAGCTGTCACCGCCGGCGGATGCTATGTAATCCTGCCTCCATGGCCTGCTGTGTGGCCTGCCCCTGTAAATCCAGTGGGTATTACTCCCACCTGAGAGACTGTGGCCTTGCACTCCCCAATTTCAGGAGCACAGGGCACAAGGCCCCCTCCAGAACCAGTGGGTATGACACCCACATTGCCAAGACTACCGTGGATCAAGAACACAGGGCACGAGGCCCTCTCCAGAACCAGTGTGCAAGTCACTCACCTGAGAGGCTGTGGCCTATCACTCCCCAGGACCAAGCACAGGGCATGTTGCCCCCTCCAGAACAAGTGGGCAAGTCACCCACCTGAGAGACTATAACCTTGTACTCCCCAGGACCAAGCACAGGGCATGTTGCCCCCTCCAGAACCAGTGGGCTATTCACCCACTCGAGTGTTGGGGGCGGTTTTGTGTGTGTGTCACTCTCTTTTTCCTCCCTCCCTCCCTTGTGTGCTAGGCAGCTGTACTCACCATTGCCATCTTCGCCGGCGTTGATGTTCGTGGTGTAGCAGCACATAGAAGATCATGGGGAAGACATGCAGCTAGGGCTCCATGGCGGCGTGGTTGTTCCCTGTGTCTCCAGTGGTGAGTCCTTTCCCTTCTGAGGTCTGTTTCCACCAGGCTTTTGATTTCGTTGGTACCACACCGGAAAAGATGGCGGTTTCCTGTGTCTTAATACGGTGGGCGGAACATTGACTTCCGCCTGGCTGTAGGCGGCTACCGTTGTGGTGGCTGTTGTTTCCGCCCTGGTGGTTGGTTTGGTACATTAGATGTCTATCGGATATCTTTCCGCCATGGTCATAATTTGGTGGTAATAACCGCCGGCCTGTTGGCGGTATTACCGCCACTTTAACACCAACCACCAGGGTTGTAATGAGGGCCATTGTTAGCTCAAGAAAATGTCAATTGGTATGTGCATAATACATTAATTCACTTTTTTTATAAACTGCAGAATAGTTTCTTTGCTGGCTAACGAACTGCTTCTAAAAATGAACAACGAAGTAGATTATCTACTGATTTAAAGGAGTGAAAATTAAGCTCACAAAAATAATTTCATATATTGTTCATCCTAAAAATAGGGCAGAGCAGGTTTTTTCTTTGTGGACTTTTATTATGAATTTGACTTGGTGAAGATTTAGAGAAGGTTGCCTGATAACCTTTGCATCCATGTGTTTTCCACCTGACCTCTGTTACAATCAAAGATGGATATAAAAGAAGTAGGTTTATTAGCTTAGTTGTAGGTTACAGTTAAGGCCCCGCCAGGAGCAGCAAAAACTCTCAACATTCCAAACATACAATGCCCTCCCTCACTGGCTGAGCAGCAGGGAACATTAAGGTAGTGGGGAGAATGCATAAGATAGAAAGAGGCCACAGCATCCTCCTATACATACTCAGAACAGCCAGTAGCATAAATACCTATAGAAAAGTTATTTATATTCCACTAACGGTATTGCCTCCCTAGCACAGAAGCAAGACAGACTCCCTATGTAGTGCCCCTCTGTCTTGTCAATGGAGTGAACCAAGCTGAAAGGGACCATCTTTGGTGGCAGAATGTTGTTCAAGATTGGTAGCCATGTTCTGGGACTCCTAGTCGGGTGTGGCAGTGTCTATGTCATATTTCACCTGGGATCTGCAGCAGGTAAGTTAAATGTGCATGTCTTCCTGAACCATGGAGAAGTTCTTTTATATTAACCCCTCATCCATTTTCCAGACCAGTGCTGGACTGGGAACCCAAAGCAGCCCTGGCAAATTTAGTCAGAGCAGCCCCCATAGGGTGCTAGTGAGCGCGTCTGGCAACTACAATGGGACCTGGAGGGTTCTCCCTACTCAAGAAAATGTGGGGAAAATGTCAAAAACTCTGGATTCTGCAATACATTTTTCTTCATATATTCAATTGTATAATTTTTAAAGCATAGTCATGATGGCCTTAAAATGCCCCAGGATATAGTAATCATTACTGGGGTTCTTCAGCGATTCCGTCACCACCACCCCTTAACAGTTCCTCTCATCTCTCCATAGCCCCTATCTCACATGTATTTTATTTGCTTTATAGAGCTTTTCTTACCAATGTAGGGTTTTGGGGAACTTTACATTACACACATATACAGAGACAATGATTAATATGTGGTTAAATCAGTATATAGAAAATGGTGAAAAAGGGGACTACAAGGTGTAGGGTTCCCATGTCATCCATACTAGTAGGCATTTTTTAAGAGTGCTTGGTCTGAGGAAGCGTTAACTCAGGATTCAGAATGTAATACAGTGGTTAGGTTTGACTTTACTAATAACAATTTCTTTCTACCCAAACAAACCCTTTTTTAGTAAAATTAAGATAATCAAAGACTTAGAAAACCATAACTTTCTTACCTGTACCATTTTGCATGCAGCTCTTTGATGGCAGTTCATAGCTTACTGTGCTAGATTATGATTGTACCTTAAAAACTGCACAGTAACAAAAGGAGCTCTGTGACAAAAGCAGTATCCCACTGAGCCATGCACATAAATACAGTTCTGTGATCTGCATAATACATGTTCTATGCAGCAAGCATATTAACCCTCTGTTCTACATTAGATGAGTCAAAACTGCCACTAGGCAAAACCCTGATCCCTTTCCAGCAGGTAACCAGAGTTCTCTTGGCACTTTCATTGTTTCCTGAAACCGTTCAATATACAAGTAACTCAGCGGTTCTTTTAGAACCGCTGCAGTGCTACAAAACCACCCCCACTAACAAAAAAAGACCCCCACCTTTCCAACCTCCTCGGGAAAAGTCTGATGCCCAGTACAAACAGTCTGGTCTTGTTCCAGACACATCACGGGGTGTGGAAAAACATAAACGTTAAATAACATGAAATTAAACATAATGCTTGGTGATCGCTCAATTCCATGTTGCTACCACATTCTAATTTAGGCTTAAACTGGACCCTCCGAAAAAGAGCTGTTGTATGTGCAGGCCCTGAAGCATGAGATTTTCTAAGTGTCATAAAAATGTTCTTAAAATAGTACTCTGTTGTTCCCCTCAGCTAGGTCCCTGATATATCAATACTTAACTTGAAATAAACACTTTGGTCAGATTTACCAGGGTTTATCATCAGGTTTATGTGACTATTTTTTAACACAAACCCTACACAAAACTTTACGAACTGATGCAAATTGGTATTTGCTTTGGTTTGTAAGGACAAGATGTGCAAACCAGAGTGAAGCACTGTTTTGTGTTACTTCAAGGGGACGTTTGATGGCTGGTGCAAGTGCGTTCCCATGCAACCACCCATTCTTTTTGACACAAAACCCTATCTACTAACATTAGTAGAACGGGTTTGCCACTAAAAATAACGCTGCTGAAAAACAAAAATAGACATGTTTCATTGCTCCTTTCTCTTCTGACTTTGAACATGTGCTGCACAGTACAGCACACATACAAAGAAGGAACATTTTAAAACTTGTCTAGTCATAGTATTTTATATTGGAAGGGTACCCTTCCAGTACAAAAACCTATGCACTGGAGCACAAAGGTGTGTATATGGCTCTTGGCAGCAAACTTCTGTGCACTGCTAGGGAGAGTCGAAGACAGTGCCATATCTTTGTAGGAATGGCACTCTCTGCTCTCTCCCTCTCACGCAATGCAGCACAGTACCTTTGGGTGCTGCGATGTATTGCATGACACCTTTGTAAATCTGAACCTCTGCCTATCCCAGCTAGACTGCTAACTGGGGAAGACGTGGTAAGTGATGCACCAGCAGTCACCTTCCATTATGAGTTTCTGTATGTAATAGAAAAAGGAAGCATATATATGTTAATAATGTATCTGTGAGGAAATTAGAAATACTGTCTGAGACTGTTACAATGTTTGTGTGTGTGTGTGTGTGTGTGTGTGTGAGAGAGAGATAGAGAGCGAGAGACCACTAGAGAAAAGATAGAAGAAACAGTGTGTCTGTGTAAGTGAGTTTGTGAGACGTTTAGTGTGTGAGTGAAGTGTGCTAGTAAATGTGTATACAGTATGTAGGTTTGTATGTGTATATGTGAGGGGGAGAAGAGTAAGAAAGAGACAAAGAAGAAAGGAGGCTGGAGAGAGACAGTTCCATTGTGAAGTAAGGGTTACCACTGGGTCTGGTGTACAGCTCAGTTGTGTCCCACTAAAATGTTGATTAGTTGTTGACGGGCATCTTCTAACTGCATGCCTATGACACAATGTCATCAAGTACACTAGAAAGGAATGTCATTCAGAGATAAGGAGTTGGGACCCAAGGCTGTCCTCATACAGATAGACAAAAAGAAAAGATGAACATAGAGAAAACAGAGAGAGAAAAATAGAAAGAACAGTGCGACAGGGTAAGGTACAAGAGAAAAGGTAAAGCAGATGAAAAAAATGAATGTTAGGGGAAAAGGACGCTGAAATAAGGAAGGAATAAAGGATTTCAAGAAGGAAGGGTGAAATAAACAGAATATGAAAAAGGAAGGATATCAGGAAGGGTGTCAGGAAACAAAGAAGGGTGAAGGAAGTAAGGGCATATAGTAAAAGTAAGTAGGGAATTGTGATAGGAAGTAGTAGGGTGAATAAATTGAAGGGGGAGGGATAGATAGTTGTAAGGCAAAAGGAAGGATTGCTGAACTGAAAGATGAGTGAAAACATAAATGTGTCAAAGGATAGATGGAAGAGCTTTAGAACAGGTTGATTGTTGGGGTAGCTAGAGAGCTTGCAAAGAAGATGGCCACTTGTTAATTGAGTTCCAAGAGCAGCGGGCATTTCTACCCTCCGCTTCCCTTCCACTGTTCCATTCTGGGGTGATCTAGACTGTTAGGGGCACTGGGCCTGTCTGCCTGGTGTTGCGGGTACTCCTTGAGTGAGTCACAATGGCTCCTTCCCTGAATGCCTATATTCCGGGGCCAGGTTGTGGTGTGGTGGTGTGGCCTAATGCTGAGCACTGCACCAGACTCATCTGTATTCTACCAGTGCTCCTAGGGCATACCTTGCCTGCAGCATCGTCTGGCCTTAAGTGGTTGCCTTCCCTGAACTGTCTTCAGTCTTTGCTCTGCTACCCCTTGCTGGCCCAGGGACCAAGGTCTTTTGGAGCCAATCATTGCAGTTATGCCAAAAGATGGAAGGTGGGTAGATAGATGGGAGGCAAATGGAAGGATTGCTGAAATGATAGAGGAGTGAAAAGATGGAAGTGCCAAAGTATGGATGGAAAAGCTTAAGAATAGGTGGATGGCTGGGGGAAGCGTGAGAGCCGGTGAAGAAGATGGCCACCTGTTAATCGAGCACCAGTAGAAACAATTTTCTCTACCTTCCTTTTGTCTTCCACTGTTCCTTTCTGGGGTGATCTAGGGGACCCTACCTGAGCTAGCAGCAAGAAGGGGCCCGCTAGGGAGGTGTTCTGCAAGGTGTAGATGGAATGCCCTACTCTTGTGGGCCTAGAACAGCAGGTCGAGGTGACACAGCTGGCAAAACCTCTGGTGATCATCTGATTTATTGAGTGAATGGTTTCCTTATAGTGAAACTAAGGTTCCTGAGTGTGTTGGTGGTCCCCCAGTGCTGGTGGTCCTTCCTACTAGAGCTGAGTCATGATGTACCCCTGGTAGGTCATTTGGGACTGAACAAGACCTTTTACAGGGTTGTCATCCACTTCTATTGGCCTCAAATGAGGGGGGCCTCAGATGTGTTCTGCAGGTACTGTCCTACCTGCCAGGGCAGTGGCAAGTCAAAAGAGAAGCTCAAGGCTCTCCTGCAACCTTATTTCCTGTTGTTGGCACCTCAGTTGAAAGGGTAGGCATCAACATTATTTGGCTCCTGGACCCCAAGACAACCATGGGCAACAAGTTCATCCTGATCTTGGTGGACCATGCCACCTGGTACTGGAGGCTATACCTCTGAGAACAGTGACTACATTCACAGTGGCCAGGGCACTGACCAGGATCTTTACCTGTGGGCTTCCCCAAGGAGGTGGTGTCAGACCGTTGTACCAACTTCATGTCAGGTGCATGAAAGCCATGTGGAATGAGTGAGGGGTATCTTACAAGTTCTCCCCTAATTACCATCCTGAATTTAATGGGTGTGCTGAGATGTTCAACTGGAGACTAAAAGACATGATAATAGGCATGATAATGAGCCTATCAGATCCCATGAGACAGAAGTGGATGGCCTCTTGCCATCTAGACACCAGGGAGAATTCACAGTGAAGTGGCTTGCGTGGCTTCCACTTTTTTAAAACTCTAGAATCCCTTACAAAACTTAAACGTTGACTAAAACACATTTTCCTCACATTTCTTTGATGGAAAGATGTGCAATCTGCAGGTAGCCACATATTTTCTATTGCCCTGAGTTCCCGCTTGTCCCCTGATGAGAATGGTACCCCCATTGTGTGGTGGGGCCACAATACCACAGTACAAAAAAGCCCTAATGTGCTACACTGAGAGATAAGCAATTGGGGTAGATGCAATATTTGGGGCTGTGTTGTGGTGCACACCAAAGTACTGCTGATATTTTAGAAAACTTAGCAAAACCAGGTAGCCAAAGCAGAAAATGATTGGCACAAAGACACCTAAAGTGTAATGAGTGATAAAAGCCCTCAATGTACTCCAACTTGTGAGAAAGGAGGCCACTTTCTGCCGTTCCGAACACCAGACAAAAGTCTCAAACCCTTTTAAAGTTCACTGTGGGCACAAGAGGAGAATGATTGTGAATAGACTGTCCAGCAATTCATTCTTGTTTTTTTTTTAATCAAGGATCATCAACACACATTTTGTAAGGCCCATTTGCCTCAATCTTCTTCAGGGCTGAAAGTGCCATAAATAATTGCACATTGCTCTTTAGGTCCTTTTTTTATGACTTGACAATCATTCCTCTCTGGTGCCCGCAGTGAACTTTAAAATAATTCTTGAAAACTAGACAACTTGGGGATTCCAGGGTGATGTGCCTTGTATGGATCCCATGAGATTTTCTTACCCCAGTGCCCTGCAGACCTCAAACTTTGCCTGAAATCATACATTTTTCTTACATTTCTGTGATGAAAATGTCCAGAATCCAGAGTAATCCACAACATTTCTATCACACACTTTATACCACTTGTGTGGCTGGAGCTACTGCCCACAAACAGGCACAAATCAAACAAAGGTTAATGGGAGTCATTGTGAGATGATGCCCATTGATGTTGGTTTGATCTGTTCCTGTCTCAGGAACTAACTCTGGGTAATAAATCAGTGAGTGCCAGACAAGTCATCCCTCCCAGGCCCCAATGATGGGGGCAAGATTTGCATCTGGATGCTGATCATACAAAATGATGTCATCAGCATATAGCAAACAATTACAAAATTGGCAGCCAAGACATAGCCTATGATGCAAGTGGAATTCAAAGATATAGTGGGCTAGAGGCTCAATTGCTAAAGCAAATAATAACAAACAGAGTGGGTATCTCTAGTGTGAGCCTCTGCCCACATCAAAAGTCATGCAGTGTAGGCTATTCACACATACTCTAGACCTGAAGTCAGTAGGTTTATAAGTGACAACAAATATTTATCTTACCAAGCCTGCAGATGACCTCAAGCATAAACACCCAATCTAGTGTATCAAATATTTCCTCAGCATCAAACAAAACACCAACCGAAGAGATCTGTGAATCGACCCTATGGAGAACAACCATAAATGTGTGAAAATTGAAGGAGGTGTAAAGTGCAAAGATAAAACCAGACTCATCTGGTAGTACATGGAATTGCAAAGAGGCTGGAGTCTTTGAGGAAGGATATTGGAAAGATATGATTATCAGTATTTAGTAATGATAATGACCTCTATGAAGTAATCTCAGTGGGGTCCTTGTTAGGTTCCAAAAGAACTGTGATAACAGCATCCATGGTTGACTGAAGAAGGGACCCCTTAAAGCTCACCTTGTTATACATATCTAGGAGTCCTGAAGCAGGACTAGCACTCTAGGCTTTATAAAAGTCCACTGGAAGGCCATCGGCAACAGGGGCTCTGCAATTAGGGACACTGTTGATGGCGTTTTTAATATCTTCAAATGTTATTGAGGAATTAAGGATTTCCCTGGTCTCGAAGTTAAGTCAGGCCAATACTATCTGGTAAAAATAAAGCAAAATATCGGGGTAGGCTCTACCGCAAGTATAAGTATAAAGGTGATCATAGAATGACTGAAACTCCCACAATATGGGAAGGGGACAGATAGAGATACTGCCATCACAGCATTTAGTTTAATGGTGTCATTTAATGGTGGCAACACTCATATGCCCACACTCAGCAACTCAAGTAAGAGTCTTAACCAGTCTGTTCCCGTCACTGAAGGCCCAGGACTGGGGCACCACAACTCAGATACAGAACCTCTTGTTCCGCCTCTTCTCCGTAATCAAGAAGATTCTCTTACAACTGTGCCAAGAGAGCCCTGTCCCCAGTGGTAGAATAGTCAGTTTCAAAGCACTTAAACTGGACCTCCAGCTGCAAAAGGAGGGCAAAAATTGCTTTTAAGATCACAACGTGAAAATACCCAGGATTTAGGCTTTGAAGGCCTCCCAGAGTGCAGCATTATCCCTGACCAGTTTACCATTCAACTCAAAGTATTCAACCATGACAGCGCCAACTTCGCCACAGAAGACTGCATCCCCTAATCAAATACCATAAAGCCACCATGTATAAAACTGCGGTAAAGGGGTTGGTCAAGAGGCTGACAATTTCACAGGTGAATGATTTCATATGGTGCGAGGAAGAACCTTTATGCACCTGAGGCAAGCCATAAGTGCTGGGGAGAGTAACTATATGTTGAGTCAAGGTAAGGTATTGAGTACAGGAGAGTGGAAGGTATGTTCAGCAACATTAGGCTGAAGTGCCCTCCATTCATCTTCCAGCTCATGAAGCTCATGAAGCTCATGAAGCTGCATAATTTGAGCGAGGACCAGGCTGGTGCACGAAGATGGGCGGGTGACTTCCGATGATCTGTCAAGAACTGAAGAGAGGGTTGTTGAAAAATCGGGAGTCATCAATGTTTGGACCATAGAAATTAACTAATAAGAAACTATTCTAGTTCAGTATGCCAGCGATAGCAACCAGCCCGCCAGCAGAGCCACTACTATGCTCTGTTAGGAAAAAATTGACTGACTTTTGAATCAAGGTGACAACCCGCTAGAGCAAATGGAGTAGGAAAAAAAAGTAAAATGTATGCCCCAGGAGGAGGCAAACACTGGAGTGCCAAGAGGGGAGCAGCAATCTAACACACACCACTATTTTTTTTAAATGCAGTTTTGTGTGCTTTTATTTGTTTGAATTTACCACCCCAAGGTGGGTGCCTTCCAGGGAAAGATTTAAAAAGGTCAAAATGGCCACCACTTCATAGTATGCAGTAGTAGTAGCAGTAGCAGTAGCAGTACCATTATTGTTATAATCATTTATTTCATTGTTAGAGAAAAGACCCTTAAAAAACCCTGACATTTCAAAAAGGAAAGGGTGTGGGCATGGAAGCAACAGACAAGCAGGAGATGGGGAACAACTCAATGCTGCAGAAGAGCAGCTGTGAGCATGGAGGGTGGTGGAGCAACTGAGGAGCCCAAGGGGGTTGTAAAAAAAAGCTACGCTGAATGGAGAGATGTGGGGAAGTAATAGACGAGTTCTGGGGTTGTACAACAACACAGTGAGTGCAGGCAAGGCTGAGCTGTAAAGGAGGAAGCAGCACATGTGGAGAGAGAACAAGGGCAAGAAAACACATTCACTTCCATGGGGTGCTGAAAGAAAAAGAAAAAAGTAGTTCTCTAAATGTAAAGCAATAGAAGGAACCAAGTCATCTGATCAAACAAATGTAAAGAAGCTATGCACCAAGAGAGAGACAAACACAATAAAAAGGAAGGAAAGGCAGCAAATAGAAAGCAATGAGACTGACAAGAATGTCAACCATAGATAGACAATGGGCTAACCTCAAGCCCACTATTCAGTATTGGAACTGTACACAATAGATTTGTCAATAATAGACAGCAAAAGCTGCCTGTAGAAGAGACATAAAGAAGTTGAACACTGTTCATTCACCTGATTTATGAATATTTTACCTGGAATCAAAATATGATCACTTTTTTGGATAGTGACGAAGAGCTTCATTGCTGAGAACAATATGTTCTATGATCTAAAGATAATGACAAAGACTGTAGGTTCACATCAATCCAGTATCTGAAGGTGAAAATAATTAAAAAAGTAAAATATACTACTATCCATATGACTCATTAGTTAATAATGATAGCAAAGCTGAGTGGGCTGTTACACTTGTGGCAGGCATCTG
Source organism: Pleurodeles waltl (assembly GCF_031143425.1). Classification (NCBI taxonomy): domain Eukaryota; kingdom Metazoa; phylum Chordata; class Amphibia; order Caudata; family Salamandridae; genus Pleurodeles; species Pleurodeles waltl. Next base: position 617,864,651 of record NC_090444.1, on the reverse strand, counting down.
TGTACAAATCCAAAGGATGCCCCTCTGAAATTAGGTGAGCTTTTGCAGTTCATGAAATAATATTGTATTTATCAAAGAATGCACAGAATGCATACAAAATTAGTATTTAGAAACTGCATGCACATGTCTTTCTGTTCAAAAATATTCCTTGCTACAGAGTCATATCCCTTATCTGATGATGGCTTTTCCATGCTTTAGTGCTGAGCCTACTATTGGATGTTTGGTTCTTACACCTTCAGAATGTTTTTCCACTAAATGTATCCTGGCCAAATGTGTGTCCTTTTTCCCCCACATGTTGGGGATTCCATAGGTACATAAGGTTGATGGATTCACCTTGAAGGAAATGGCATCAGCAATTGGATTGCTGTGCTAATCTCACTACCTTTCCCAGCTTTCAGGACCAAGCAGAGTTGTAACAAAACATTTTTACCACTGCTGTTGCATTTATATAAGTCTAAGTCATCTTTATATTTTTGATGGATTTCACCTGCTTGCAGTTTGTTGTGGGAAAAAGGTGGGAAATTAATTGCCAAACCCATAAAGCTATACATTTCTCAAAGGTAGATAAAATTCCTAATCAGCAAGGGGTCATTTGTGTAGTTCACACATGGTTTTCCCAAAGGAAATAGCTGTTGAAATCAACAAATAATGAAAATAAGTCAGAAATATTTGAAATCTGTAGGAATGTTTTTTCATCTGTAATTTGTTCGCTTGATAGCCAATCATTGGATGACTGTCCAAAAACTTGTGATACCCAGAGCCAACAACTGATCTGCAGGCTATAATGATATTTAATTGTATACCAGCCGTGAAACAAATTATATAAGACACATCTAATGAATTAAAGCTGGGGATGCAGGAAACCTTAGCATTTTTTAAATGTGATACTGAGTTCAGGAATAGTGGTTATTTCTACAACTCTCAATATGGGGTTAAAAATACTACCAGGTCATTCAGAGGGCAGTTTGCAAAATGTCTTCTTTCTTGCACCTGGCTTACATTTAGCAGCCAGAAATGGAGAGGCATTCAATTGATAATAATTGTTATACTATTCTGCATTTCTTCTCTTCTCCTAATAAAAACAGTACCCCACTCTGTGGTTGAGGAACGTTTCCAAAATATGACCTGGAGACTTCAACATTTTTGCCTTGCAAATTGAGCCATTTCAGAGATGTCAGTAGCTGCAGTATTTGGACTCAAGCTCACCCATCTCCCATTGAAGTCTACTAAACCTAGACATTTCTGAGTGCTAGACACCTAGAAGAACTGAGGGTGGAGTGGCTTGCATGGATTCCATGAGGATTTCTCACCCAGAATGCCCTGCAAAAAGTCAAACTTTGGCTACAGTGATGACTTTTTCTGACATTTCTGTGAGTGAAAGTTTGAGAATATGAGATGAACCACAAAATTACAAACACCCAGGATTCCCACACTTCACTCAATAGAAAGAGTACCCCTGGTACATTAGGCCCCAAAGCACAATGTGGGGACATCAAATGTTGCCATGAAAATTGAACCATATTGATGATGTGGGTCCCTGCATTATTTGACACCAGTCTCAGCAGTCACACTGGGAAACGTATTCAACCAAGGAATTTGCTGAAAAGACACTCAGGAGAGTCCAAGTTGGTTGGATTTATGTGAATCACATAATTTTCTTTTACCTAGACGGTCCTGCAAACCTCACATGGTGGATAAATCAATTAATTTTCATCATGAGTCTCTGTGATAATGTTATGTAATCTGTGGGAATCCATAAAAATTCCATCACCTAGCATTTACACCTTTCTCCCAAGAAACCAGTACACCACTTGTTTGAATGGGCCTATCCTCTGTGGCACTATAGGCCCCAATTGGCAATGCAGCAACATCAAAGTTCCACCACAAAAAAGGCCTATTTTAGCAATATAGGCAGCTGCAGTATTTGGGCCCAGGGTGTCCTGCCACCAAGGAAAACCTACTAAATCAAGATATTTTTTAAACCTAGTCAGCCAGGTGTATCCAGGCTAGTGATGTGCTTGGTTTCCACTAACTTTTCACACACAGAACAGCAGGCAGTCCTCGAGCTTAGGCTAAAATCATGCATGTACCTCACATTTCTGTTATTGAATATGTGGGGGGCACCGAATTCTTACCACCCAGCATTTCCACACTTCTCGCAATAAAAATGGAATCCCACTTCTGTGAGTAACCCACCCAATTGTTCTCACAGGAGGAGGAGACAGACTGCTTGACCCAATTATGAGGAGGATCACAGAATGATGTCTGGTTGAGCTGTTTTCAACCCTTCTTTTGTATTGCATTTCCGCTTGATGTCCATTCAACTTTCTGCCCCCTTCAGGTAGGTTAGAGATAACTCCCCAATCTTCCCCGAGGGACAGAATGACTGTTTCAATCAATAAATTAGTCAGTATTTGGGCACTGCGGTGTGAGGTCTCCGTCAGCAAGTCAGGTCTTGAGCTTCTTTCTGAAGTCTGCAAGGGAGTGTGCTGTTCGAAGGTCGAGGGGCAGATTGTTCCAGGTCTTGGTGTCGATGCAGAAGAAGGAACGACCACAGCTGCGCCTTTGACAGATGTGGAGGGTGTGCGAGGGCTAGAGGGGGGGAGCGCAGGTGTCTGGCAAGGTGATGAAAGTTCAGTCTGTGGTTAATTTAAGCCGGTCCTTGATCGGTAAGGCTTTGTAGGTGTGCCTGAGGATCTTAAATTGGCATCTCTTCTGGATGGGGAGCCATTGGAGATCTCTGAGGTGGAGGGGTGATAGGTGGAGGGGTGATATGGGTCCGGTTTGGGAGGGCCAAGATGAGTTTGGCTGCAGTGTTCTGTATGGTCTGCATCTTTTGAGGAGTTGGATAGGGATGCTGGAGTAGCTGTAGTAGAAGTGGCTGATGACGAGGGCCTGGGTAACTGTCTTGCTGGTGTTGACTGGTATCCATCTGAAGATTCTGTGGAGCATGCGGCAGGAAGAGGCGACTCCATTGATTTGTCACTTCATGGTCAGTTTGCTGTCAAGGATGATGCCAAGGTTGCTAGCATGGTCTGTTGGAGTGGGTGTGGGTCCGAGTTCAGCTGGCCACCAGCTGTTGTCCCATCTGGATGTGTTTCTCCCAAAGATAAGTACTTCTCTCATGTCAGAGTTAAG